>NW_008751652.1:2053800-2105380 GCF_000230625.1 Exophiala dermatitidis NIH/UT8656
TAACAACTTCTATTCTTACTAAAGATATAAATATTATAGAATAATAACTTTATTAAGTTAGCGTTAGTAGAGAATATTACTCTATATATATATCGAATTTATTAATTCTATAAATAACTTTAATAGTTTTTAACGTATAGTATAGGTCTAAAGTCTACTACGTTATCTTCTAGATAGCGATTAATATCTTTCGATATCGATCTTCTATATCTATTTATAGTAATAATACGAAGTCGAATTTATTCTCTAGACCTTTAATCTCGATAGCTATACGACTATTTATCTCTCTAGCTTTATCGGCTATATATAGATTACTTATTCTCTTACTAAAATATACCTCTTTTATATCTTCTACTAGATCTTCTTTCTATATTTTAGAAAATTAAGTACGACGTTTCTTAGTATTATATATTTAAATAAGCGTTAATATTAATATAGTAGATCGACGACGACTAGAAGCTTCGCTACTTATACCTTAATTACTAAATAAAGAATAATTAACTTCGCGAATAGTATAAATTATATATTTTCCGTCGAAAAGATATATCGAATTTATAGAAATAGACGTATTAAAGATAGATATTAAAACGTACTTTAGAAATATCGACTTTTAATATAAGTCTAGTTTAACTATACGAAGATATATTTCGTAACGTAAATTATTTACGATATTTACTATATACTTTATAAGAGTATTTCTAATATATATATTAGTAATATCTTTCTAATCGTAAAATTTAATAAGTCTTCGAGAAATATAACTATATAGCTAAATCGATAAGCTATTATTAGGAGAAAAGAACTACTTTTAGTACTATTTCGCCTAAATAATAGAATTAACTACTATATCGCTAGACTTAACGCTATAAATATTATTATCGATCTAGAAACGAATTAGTAACTATATCTTTCGATATAATACGATATATTTACGAAAAAAGTCGTCTTTATCGTCTTAGTTACTAGTAGGTCTTTAACTATCTTCTTAACTTATCGATAGTACTAAGTATTTAGAACTTATAGTCTAGTCGACGTTCTAACTTATCTAGATAATATAATAACTATAATAGTAGTTATAAAAGATTTAGCTTTAATTAATAAAAGATTTAGGGCTTAGAAATATAAACGACTAGAAAGAGATATAAAAGAAAGTAAGAAGAAAAGAAGTAAAAGATATCTATTTATACTTCTTAAAATCCCGCCGGATTAATCTCGAATTAGCTTTAAAAAGTAACGACGAGTACTATCACGCGTATAGACTCTATTTACTTACTATCTTAACGATCTTAATTTACCCTCGATTTATTTAGCTTTACTATTTCGAGCGTATATACTACTCTAATAGCTAATAATAAAAGATATATACTCGCTTTAAGCGTCTCGATAGATATCTAAGATATAGATACTATAAATATCTATTCTAACGATAGAGCTATTTAGGAAACGGAATATTTAGAATATAGAAATACTATTTATTCTCTTCTATAAGGCTAACTAGAATACTCGATATTCTTCGGCGACGAATAAGACTATTCGATAGTCTAGATAGAGGAAGATATAATATAATAGATACTCTTAGATACTAAGTATTATAAAGACGTCGAGGACTATCTTTCGATCTCGACTAGCGTCGTACGCTATCGTATAACCTCTAGAAAGTATATAGTCTGACGAGGCCCTAGGCCCCGTTAAAATAGGACAAGTCCTCCGTGAAATCACAGACGGCCCTTTCAGAAGTCGGCTGTGATGGACTTCGGCTCTTCCATCCGCAAAGTTACTAAACTGTTGCTGTGGATTGAACGCTATCTGAGCCTTATCTCGGGGACATTCCTCTGAACGATGGTCAATCTATCCGTCTCAGCACCGCATCCGTTCTCCGCTCTAGATCCTCCTCAGGCACGCTCGGTTACTCCAGCCGTAAGTGGCGGTTCCGGACGCCGAAACATCCTACAGGCTTCACTATAACACGATCTTCTGTAGAAGCACCATGCCGTTGTTAGACCATCGTCAGGTCTTACTCATAGATGTCCATGGCTTCATCGGTAACCAAAACGGCCTGGAGGACGCGGCCCAGCATTCGACGGCCTTTAGACTCCAGGAAACCTCAATTCCGATTCCAGTCGTCGACATCAACTAGGCTTGACCACAGCCTAGGGGCGAAAGCAACTGGGGCCAAGGAAACTGGGGCGAAGGATATTGAGGCGAAGGAAACTTCAGGGGCGTTGCCTACTAGACAGGCTGCTCAGTTAGGACGTGGTCAGTCCGGTCGTCCACTAGCCCGACTATCAACATCGAGCATTCTCCGAACGCTGCTGCTGAGCACCTTTTTCAAATCTCCCCTACTGTTCAAACCTGGGTTGGCGGTCTTTGAGAAGATCGCAAACTCGCCGTCCGTATGGTTGAACCCGGACAGAAACCCGTTGCTGCGGATGATTGTTTATCCTTTGGTGTACAAGCAGTTTTGCGCTGGACGGAACCAAGAAGAGATTGCCCGCACCTCCGCAGAGATTCGACGCCTCGGGTTCTCTGGTGTTGTGCTGTGCTACGGCAAAGAGGTCCAGGTCCAGGGAGATAGATTCGCTGGCTACGATCTTGGCTCGGCAGAAGGTTTGAACAGCGAGATCGCGCAATGGGAGGACGGGAATATCAAGACGCTCGATATGATCGGACAAGGCGACTGGCTCGGCATCAAGTACGAGGCAAACCCCCTTTAAGGAGCGAAAAGCAGAGAGGCACAGTTGCTGACGTTGGTCTAGATTCACCGGCGCAGGAACCAACATCACCAAGGCTCTGATGAACGGTGACGCCGCTCCGGAACGATTCGTCAAGGCTATAGACAGGATCTGCGAGTATGCTGCGTCGAAAGGTTGCCGCATCTGGATTGATGCGGAGCAGCAATACTTACAATCGACCATCGATCAGTGGACGATCGACCTGATGCGCCGGTACAACACGCCCGGCAAGCAGGCACTGGTCTACAACACCGTCCAGGCATATCTAAAATCGGCCCGAGTCAAGGTTCAACAACAATTAGAACTGGCTGACAAAGAGAACTGGCGGCTCGGCATCAAACTGGTCCGAGGGGCCTACATTGCGAATGACATCCGCGACCGAATTCACGATACAAAGGAAGACACGGACGCCTCCTACAACGGTATCGTCGAGGATCTCCTCCGCGGCAGATTTCCCGCGCAGGCTAACCAGCAGGCGGACGAAGTGGATCTTTTGCTTGCGGGGCACAACACCCAGACCATTCGGGCCGCCGCCCGCCTCGCAGTAGACCTGGCTGCAGACAACAAGCTGAAAATTCGGCCCGAGTTTGGCCAGCTCCAGGGCATGGCCGATGATATTGGCTGCGAACTTATCCAGATGGCCGAGGATATCAAGGCCGATCGAGTCTCGTTTGGTGCCGATGCCTACGTGCCCAGAGTGTACAAGTGTCTGACCTGGGGCAGCCTTCAGGAGTGCATGCAGTACTTGACTCGCCGACTCATCGAGAACCGCGGTGCTTCAGACCGTATGAAAGTCAGTGCGACAGAATTCAAGCAAGAGCTCTTGCATCGAGCGGGCTTGCGGTAGCACTGCTACGACAACAAGCTGGTGGTGGTGTCAGGCTGACATGGTTGCTGGCACTTAGGTACTCAGTACTCATTGTCGCCATCAATCGCAAGCTCTGATTCACCCACAATCGAAGATTTTGTCCAAGTCTCGCTACGACGCTCCGAGGAGGTAGCTCTGCTCTTACACAGCAGTCATGATTTCCTGCGTCTTTCTGAGCTACGAAATTCTTGCACGAAACTCACGCATTCTCCGTTGTCTGTTACTGGACTTTTGAATTTGATGACCTGAGCTGCTGCCTATATATTCTGTTTCTAAGCAGACAAAGGCCTTGGATAGCTTGGAACTAGGTAGTGCGAACACGAGTCAGCTTGTTGTTCCACTCGCTGTACTTAACGAGTCATGAGACCTGATCTATCACAGTGTTGTCATAAAGGTGGCACGGACACCGGATGCAGTGCCGATTTCCGATGACCCTGCCGGTCTGGACTTCGTGTATTTGTGGTTTTCTCTCTTCTTGAGTTGGTTCAAGTCACAGGTATACATACCTAGGTAGCCATCAGCTCTTCTGCCACCCGGGAGAGCTTCGCTTCCACGACCCTGACACGGCGTATTCGTTTCACCATGGAGTTTGACACGACGATTCAGCAAATGAAACCATTGGACATCTTAGCTCTAACTCAGAGAGCTAGATGTTGTTCCAAAGCCGCCGCAACTCAGTGATAATGTGTGCCTTCTACTGTTCTGGAACTATCCGTGCTCTTGAAACTTGACAGGTGTTGAAAGTGAAGTCACCTTGATCGAACAAATTCAGAATCTCCTGAGCCAATTTAACGACTCCCTCTCGACGACCTGTTTTCGTATTCTCACAATTGAGTACTAATAGTAAGACCTAGACCATGAATTGATATTCCCGGATGGTATTCGATAATTTTTTCTCGAGTACTGATGGTCGGGTACATTAATCTAGTAGATCCGTTCAATAAGAACCGGCTTGCCTTTTCTAAAGTCACATATAACACGCCTCAATCAATGAAGAAGAGATATCGATGATAATCAAGTGGACAAGGCGTTCGTCTGTAGTTAAGGCAGAGAATTCTACGTGTAGGAATTCTAGGTTAGGATTCAGGTAAGGTCGTCTTGCGAACATGAAGCTGAGCTGTGCCATCGAGTTCTGTAAGTGCCATTGGAGGTCGTGAGCTGAACGTTGATATTCAACATCGCGCGCGTAGCGAAGAAAGAAAGTAGGAATCAATTGGTCTTCGACTTGACAGAGATGTTTGAACTGCAGATGTTGTTATTCAGCTCCTTCTCGAAGATGAAGAAGTAAGGCTCGCCTCGTTTGAAGTTTTCTTCAATGAGAAGTGACTGGCGTCTGGTTTTTAAACAGAGCGCTTTTGCCCGCTCTGCCCTCGCCCAGCAGGACGATCTTAAGCGTGGAATCAGACCTTTCCAGCTGGTGGTAATCTCGACTGCCAGTGCTCTCGATATCTCTTCGGTCTTTTTCTGCAACCTCCGGCTGGAAAAATTGGTTCGCGGCTAGGGGAAGTCTTTACTGTCTGTAATTAGCCCTCGTGTTGCGCTCCAGTTGAACGATGAAGTATTTCGAGTACTCCTCACTTTTGGTATTACAACAATGAAAAGTTCTGGACAGAATTCTGATGGTGATCAGACGACTCAGTAGAACTTCGAAGGTACTTACAGGAGAGGATAATCTGACTTCGTTCATTTGAAAGCCCTAATGAGAGATGAGGGACGTCTAGGTGATTGCTGGATCACCGTGAAATATATAGGTGTGGACTCTTAAAAGCGATTGGACGGGGAGGCGCTCTCACACCTCAGACCGACCTGCGACCTTGTCAAGACCACGCTAAGCAAAGACAAAAGAATCCAGGATCCTTTTACGATGACAGTCAAGGGTTCTCTATTCCCGGCGCAAGCAGACGTGAGAGGACATCAGCAGGCACATTCTCGGGTCGCAGTGCCCTCAGCGGCAGACTTCCCCGAAGATTATCTCGAAAAGAATGTGAAGTGGGATCAAGGCCTTCAAACGAAACGAGGCTGGCCGTGAACAGCTATATCTCCCGGTTAGCTCAGATAGGGGGTGTTCAGGACCCCGAAGCCCGTTTCCGAAATACTTACTCTTTACACCTGCCTGTCCACGCTGAAATATGACTGCTCTGATTCTACGATCACAACCCCAAGAGGAGACCATCATTCCGCTTTATTGGTGTCAGTAAGAAATCGTGCTTTCTGTGCCAGTGGTTTCTCGCAAGGCATCCGCAACCCTTCAGCATCTCGTCTTGCCACCAGAAGCTTGATCTCGCCTGGAGCTGGAGCCTCCACCCGCAGCTATCACCACCATCATAGACAATACAAGACGATTGTACGGACAAGAAAAGCTAATGTCTGTGCAAGGGATTAGATCCCGTCTTGGTGAGGATGGGAGCATGACTGCAGGTGGAAAGGAAATGAGGAAACCAGTGAAAGAATCCCCAGAGTCGGTCGGTGCAGATGGACCACAAAAGCGGCTACAGACGACGTCGCGAAACGGCACCCTTTGCACCAGAACACACACTTACGAGATACAAAAAGTTGTCTAATAAAGTAATTATAAAAACAATAATTCTTAAAAAGCCCCTGTGCCAATATTTCTGAGAACCCACTGCTCAGTCGGTTCTTTCACAGACCATGCCCCGACCTACCAATAGGCCTCCGTGAATTACCCATCTCCTGGAACAACGACATCATGACATGGTGTATGATCCGCGCATCGACCATTTCATTCTGGCGATGATCCCACTCATGACCTGTCTTCTGCCATGGCCCTACACAGGCATGCATCATGACCTTGACGGCACTTGGCCCCCGGCATTGTAGAACGAACGGTGAATCCTGTAAATAACCTGCAGGTTGACCGGTCAGCCTGTGGCGTGCATATGAAATACTGACCACTGGTTATAATAACAGCTGGTAGTGAAAACCACTCTTTCGCTCCTATGTCCTTTCTTTACCGTGCCACATCACCTCTCAGGTCTTCAATCGTCACATTTACAACGAAGAGCCCACTAAAGCAAGCTTGCCCGACACTGTGGGTTCCCTTGCGTCTCTACTCAAACACACCCTCACGATCATCGTCGAAAATGGATACCATCAAGACAACACTTGCCGAAAACCTGGGAGGCATTTCACATAAATTGGCCGATAAAGAAGATCAGTTCGACATCAACAAAGATGTCCCCAACTTGTCAGGTAAGGTGGCCTTAATCACGGGCGGAAGTGAAGGCATAGGTTATGCCACGGCATATACGCTCCTCAAAGCGAATCTGGCCAAAGTATTCCTCGTGTCGATGAAGGAGGACGTCAAAGACGATGCGGTCGAAGAGATCCGCCAGAATCTGGGATCCGAGTATGCCAACAGAGTTACCTGGCTGCAATGCGACCTGTCCGATCTCCCCGCCGTCGCCAACGTCGCAAAGCAAGTCCGTGACCAGACCGATCGGCTTGATATCCTGTGCCTCAACGCCGCTCGGGGAATCATGTCGTTTCAATTGACCGACTATGGGCTGGATCGACACATGGCCATCAACCACTTTGGACACGTCACGCTGGCCTCGCACTTGCTGCCACTGTTAAAGAAGACTAGCGAGAGCCAAACTGTGCGGGTGCAGGTACAATCATCTCGATCCCATGCAGATGCTCCGAAGGACGTCAAGTTTGAATCGCTCGACGAGCTCAATACCGACTTGGGGGCCAATGCTCAGTATGCAAGATCAAAGCTGGCGGTACTGCTATATGCTCGGTACCTAGATGCACACTTGCACAAGGAGCACCCAAATATTCTGATCAACGCCACGCACCCCGGCTTCGTCGAGACGAAGCAGTCGATGCAGGACATCAAGGAGCCGTTTCCTAATGCCGGGCAGATCATGCCGCTGGCCGTCAGGCACATTGTGAAGGACATCTGGATGGGTTGTACGAGTACAGTGTATGCCGCAACCACCACCACCAAGTCTGGCGAGTATGTCTGTCCGCCGGCTATTGCAGAGCCGGGGACTGAGCAGTCGCAGAACGCCAAGCTGGGCGAGCAGCTGATGAAGCTGACTCGAGAGATTGTCAAGGAAAAGTTTGGCTCCCAGAGTGTGGATAAGGGATGTCCACTAAAGGACTATTAGGAAATCAGGCTGCCAGTTATCTAGGCATGGCGTGAAAGGAGTTGTGATGACAAGAATTTGGGATACTCGTAGCTGTGTCATATTGAATTCTCCCAGAATTATACTTTTTTTATTATTATGCCCGGCCATTCAATATGTTCAACGCAGTGCGCCAAAGTTCAATGTTCTAGTAATACCTGCTCCTTCTCCAAAATTGGCGGCATGACCAACTAGGCTCATGCCCTGCAGCTTCGTACAGAACCTGCTCATCCCAGCCTGTATCTGTCTGAGCAGAGAGACACCTGGTTCGAACCCAAAACCTCTCGCTCGAGTCCCAGGACAACTTTCCCCTAGAAATCTCCAATTGACCTCGCATAATAGTGTAGGTAGGTTTCAATAAGCGCCGGTCTGTAGACACCAATTTTACTCCCACTTTTTCCTGCCCAAGTTCAAGCCCACACCATGGTTAAACACGAGGGTACCACCAATCTTGGCCGACACAATCAACAAGGGCAACAGCACCACACTGATAAGCAAATTGGTCTGGCTGGGCACTCTTCCCACAGTGCCGTTATTCTTGCGAATATACCAACTGTACAAGTTTGCAACGAACACAAAATCGTTGATGAGAGCATGAGTGATGGCGGCCTTGATCCGCGGCACCATGGTGTCCTTTTGTTTTCCCTGAGCATCTTTCTCCCAGGGCCCACCGTTCTTCTTGATCATGCCCACCAGCTGGATGTTGCCTGACATGATGGCCGGCACGGTGCTGATCAGGCCTGCGCAGAGCAAGAAATACGAGAGGCGGTTCAGGTCGAGGAGCGTCGCGGGCTCGGCGAAGCGCGAGGTCAGGAACCCGGGCTTGATATACACGGCTGTCAAGGCGTAGAGGATGTCGAGAGCCCATGAGAGCATGTTGAAGGCGATGGGGAAGTGGACTATCGCTGGGTGTGCTGGATGTCTGTGGACGTGTTAGTAAACCTGTCTAAGTGTTGGAGGTGTATTTGGATGGTTAGGAACGTACTCGGTGTTGAATTCAGGCACTGGCTCGCCCACTTTGTGGGCGAACTTGCTCTGTAGGTGTGTCGAGTAGGACATGGTGGCTTGGTGTGTTCGAGTTCTCTATTCGCACGCGTGCCTGCGGTCGTGAAGGGCTAGGACTCAAGCAAGGATTGGGAGCAACACGCGAAGTTCAAGGGCAGACAATCGCAGAGACAAAAGGTGAACGGAGATGGAGATGCGTGTGCAAGTAGGAGTAGCGAGGACCGAGGACTGAAGACTACTACGACCACTGTGTTCCTATCTCAGCCAAGGTATATATTTAGAAATAGCAAAAAGGGAGACGAACACATTGGCAGACACACGCGCAGCTGCGCGCGAGAGGGACACTGGCACCGCAGTCCATCGGGCACGAAACTTGAACTAATTGCGGAGTCCGATTGAAATCTTGACCCCCTCAGGCTTGACACTCCGGGGCCAGCGAGATCTCGGCCAATCACACACGCGTAGGTGGTAAGCAACACTGGCGCTGCAGCACACGGGCAATCTACCGCACTACCCCTTGGTAGCAACCAAGATATGTTTTCCCGGCGGTGGAGGCCTGAGGCTTATGAAGCAGATGAAATGCACAGCACGCTGTCCGGGCTTGGTGTAGTTCCTCTATCTATATCAATTCCCAGTTCCGTTCGCTCCCTCTTAGAAGATCGTCCCGGTGTACAATGTTGTAGGGCTGAGAGTTGAGCTGCGGCTAGGACGCTTCAGACAGAGCCATACAAATGTACTACCCCGCCGTGGAAATATAGGCGTCGAAATCAAGAGGGCGGTGTGCGAACACTCCTTTCAAGTTTACCTCTTCACGATATTTCAGACAGATTGCCATCCTTTGGACAATGTTATTCAGACATTACAGTGTGTTCTGCAGCTCGCGTTCGCATTCAACTGCCAATGGGCAAACTCGTAGTAAATGACTTCAAGCCTGTTGAACTTGAATATCGCTTATGCGCGCTAAGTGGCTTCTAACCGTAAGAGTACCAAGTGCGCACTAAAGCGACAGGACACTGGACCAGCCTTCAACTTGAAGTTTTCCCCACCACGCACGACCTGATGATCCGAGTCTGCCAGTGTCTTGTGAGATCGAGCCGCCAAACCCGAATCGTGAGTGGCTCTACTGTGCTCCCACATTGGCACTGCAAGATGTGGTGGATTTGCTCCGGAAAAGCTCGTTGGATTGTTGGTTGAATTTCACAGCCGGAAACAACGGCATCGCCGCCACTCTTTTGCTGTTCCACTTCTCCGCCACTGGTTCGCTGTTTATTCGGGCCTATGAGGCTGCTAAGGTTCCCCAACCCAGTACTACTGTACGTGGACGTCGCTGCTACTACGGACGACTTTCAATCTTCTGGCGACGCAATCATCTCCATAATTGAGGGTTTATAACTACCTACTTTCATGATACTCGTCACTACAAAAATACAATGGCCACTGTCATGGTCTTTCATATTTCGATTATATCGTGGTGAGACCCGTCTCGGGGGACTCTTAAGAAGATCCCCGTCTTTCACGCGGGCGGTTCAATCCGCGTGACCATCGGGTTCCAGACTTCCAGAACGCTGTTCAAGACGTTAATCAAGAATCAGTTTCCTTTTGTCCGCCCTGCTTGGTCTTCTCACAAATTGTCACGACCTCGTTGGCCTTGTGCCATGGCTTTGGACAAGTCAACAACAGGTCGCGCAGAAATACAGGCAGGAAACCGTGACGTTACGGCACCGGGGCGTTTCGACAGCACCGATTGGTGATCCTGGGACGATCTGCTTGACATAGGAGGGCTTTATTCCATAAATATATCTCTCTCTCGGCTTGAGCAATCCAGAGGTGCAAGCTATGTCCACCGGACACTGCCCATCGACAACTTCCCTGCCGCATTATCACCACCATCACCACCACCATGAACCTGGTCTTCGAAAGTCGCGGACACTAAGTTACCACTACCCCGGAGACCTTGATGGGTGCGAAGATTCCGGGATTTGGAGACCACCAAGCAAGGAAGGGTTCTGGCGTTCTCCTCGCCTTGTTGACCGCGAGAACGCGCCCGAGCAGACTAGAAGACATGAAGGGCCTTTGGACCGCGAGTCGACGAGAAGACGAAATCTAAACCTAGAATCCCGGTCTGCACAACCCCCAACCGAGGCGGCTCACGGAGACCGGTCCTCGACAGACACTTCAAGTTCGTCTCAAGACGATGAATCCTCGTCCAGTGATGAGGATAAATTGAAACGGCTATCCTGGAGGCAGCGGTTGAAACACGTCACCTGGGCGTGGTTCACATTGACCATGGCCACGGGCGGCATTGCCAATGTTCTTCATCACGGTAAGCTGGCCGAACGTTAATAGCAGCACCGTGTACAGTTATTTCTAACTCTTTCAGTGCCCTATCGATTTTTAGGCCTCTACACCATCGGGGTGATATTTTTCCTGCTCAACATCGTCTTCTACATCGGGATATGGGCCATGATGATCATGCGCTTCACCTTCTACCCATGGACGTTCCAAGCCAGCCTGACTCACCCGACCGAATCATTGTTCGTACCTGCGTTCGCCGTGTCGTTTGGCACGATCCTAATCAACATAGTCGAATACGGCACTGGCCGGGTAGGCGATTGGCTCAACCACGGGGTCCTGGTACTTTTCTGGCTCGACGCGGCCGTGGCGGTGGTCCTAAGCATCGCCATCTATTTGATTCTTTGGTCCACGCTGACATTTACCATCGCTCGCATGACGCCTATCTGGATTTTCCCGGCTTATCCGCTGCTTATCATCGGGCCACATGCCGCCAACTTGTCGCAGCAAGCGTTGTCGCCACACCAAGCTATCCGAGTCATCGTGGGCGGATTTACAATCCAGGGAATTGGATTTTTGGTGTCCCTGACCATCTACTCGGCGTTTGTGTATCGGCTCATGACGCAAAAATTGCCCGCCGAGCCCCTGCGGCCAGGCATGTTCGTGTCCGTTGGTCCATCAGCGTTCACCGTCAGTGGAACGCTGGGGATGGCAAAGAACTTACAGCATGTCATTGCCGCGACACCTACTTCGACCTTTTTAGAGGTCCCCGGCACCCTGGCGGCGCAGGTGTTGCGGCTGGTAGCGACCTGGATGTCCTTGTGGCTGTGGGGTTTGGCGTGGTGGTTCTTTTTCGTCAGCTTGGTCTCCAACATCGATTGTCTGCGTGATGAGCACCGTATGCCTTTCGCCATGACTTGGTTCAGCTTCATCTTCCCGCAGACCGCGTTGACTACCGCCACTTTCGCCGTCGCTGAGGCCTTTGATATTGCGGCCGTCCGAATCATCGGTTGTGTCATGACTTGTCTGTTGATTGCCGTTTGGTTCTTGGTCGTGGGCTTCATGATCCGCGCTGTCGTTCAGAAACAGATCCTCTGGCCGGAAAGAGGCGAGGATAAGAATGAAGGCGGTTTCAAAGCCAGAGAGGGCGAAACAGTCGTGGTTCCTGCCGAAATCGGTCGCGAGGAGGGCCTCGGTCACAGTGCCGCCATGGCCGAGGAAAATCGGGATTTCGATGCTGCGGAAAAGAGTGTCTGACACTGTCAGTCTGGCCCACCTTCATCTCTGTTTATGAGGTCGCACTGTGTCAATATGCTGTGATATGATGTGATGAGATGCGATGGACATGTTTGAATGATTTTCCAAAGCGTGGGAGTGAAGTTGGAGCCACCTGTGGTTTGTTTTATACTGGATTTATTTAACATGTGCGCATATAGTTTAGCCTGTGACACGCGTCGACACAGTCTGCAGAGTGCTTAGATGCTCTTTCGCGGATAAGATGAAATGATATGAATTGAGACAAATTTGATTTGCATCGATGTTGCCGACAGACGGACAGGCAGATAGCTCGCGCTCTCAGCAACCCAGTTGACGTGTTCGTTGTCTCGCACCGCAGCTTCCAGCCAGGTAGTATCGTATGTATCCGCAATCCATGCAGTTTATCCGTCAAACCAGCCGCGTGACCAGCTCGAGGCGAGCACGCCATCGCAAGGCTCGGGAACCTACACCTTACCTGCCATTCATTTCCAGCACGCTGGACAAGCCCAAGCCACGATGATACAATGATTATGCCCCGCTCTTTAGGTACCGAAGGTAGGTCATGAATGCGCGTTTGAGACGGACGTACAAGGCTCTTGAGAATAAGAGTCCAGACTACAACATCGTACATCTCGTTTTGAACTCGACTCACTTGGGAAATTTGTATCAACAAACTTGAACTAGAAAGCAAATACTATACTATCGTATCTACCACTACATTCAATCATGTCGGCCATCCAAAAGCAAATCGAAGCCGCCTCGGAGCACTACTCGTCGGCCTTCACCAAGGGCCACCTCGCCCTCCCGCCGGCGAAGCACTACCTCGTCCTTACATGCATGGACGCACGAATCGATCCGGCCCAAGCATTCGGGATCGAGCTGGGCGATGCTCATGTCATTCGCAACGTGAGTGTTTCTTTCTAGACCCTCGCTCCCAACCAAGGATACCCTGTCCAAATGATAGTGATTGGTATCGTGATCAATGCGTTTCGAAAGGCGGTAGAAACCCAAGGTGCCTGACAACGAAGTTGCTTTGCAAACCCAACATGATAAAGCCGTACTAGAAGTGTGAGTGTCGGAACGAGTGAATAACAAGTTCCACACAGGCAGGAGCATCTGCGCACGACGCGTTGCGCAGCATCATCATCTCCGAGCAACTCCTCGGCACCCATGAGATCGTCCTGGTCAAACATACCGGGTGCGGGATGTTAACGTTCACCAACGACGACGCTTATGCCTTGGTCGAGCAGAATTTGGGGTATGTTGAACGTTGCCAAATCAAACCCGGCGCCAACCACCGTCCCTCCCCCCAATCCAGCGTCTAAAGCCAGAGTGCGAAAATTGATCCGAATACCAGTAATTGACTGACATGCACATTCGGTACAGGTCTGACGCACTGGCCGAAGCCAAAGCCAAAGTCCCAGATTTTCTCCCCTTCTCCGACTTGGAGCAGGCGGTCAAGAACGATGTTGAGTTCTTGCGGGCGACGAAGCTCGTTCCCGATAGTGTGAAGATCAGCGGGTGGGTTTATGAGGTCGAAACAGGCAGGACTCGACGAGTGGTGTGATTTCCACGAGGCTGGGGAGGGAGTTTCCCACCATGTCCTCTGCGCGGTGATGGTAAATTTGGTGGGGAACTCGCAATCGCCAACAAGTCAACCGAGTAAATTCTGAAATAAGGTGGATGTTCATATTCATCGAATATCATATCACTGCATAACCTAGTTCCCATCCTGGGGCGTCTGTAGTAATGCAGCATCCGCGACAGTGTCTCCCGCTGACTGGAGGCATCCCACAATGAAGCGTTTCTCATCTCGTCTAGTCATGACATCCTTTCTTCAAAGACGATTGCCTCGAGCCTGGAATCTGCCGGCATCATCTTTGCTACCTACGTATCTGGAATTTCGCCGAACCCGCTTTCGTCTTCCAGGATGACATCCCCATCTTGGAATCTTGGCTGGAATCCGAATAGCAGTTGCTCGAGGGATTCCGGGTATGAAATCCTCCCCACGGGATACCATGTCCACTCCTTCCAGAAGCCTCGCCCTCCGTTCTTTGGGCACCAGCTCGGCCATGGCCTCTGAAAACGCCGCAGGTCATTGTAGGCGTGGTTGGCGTGGTTGGCCAGGGTGAAGTTGTTCCGGCGGGATTCATACTCCCAACGGTAAATGGACTCCGCTGAGGATAGCTCTGGTGCTATGTTCAACAAAGATGTGGGCGTTCTGAAGAGGAAGGACAACACGTGGGAGAAGGAAGCGTGGAGTGTCACGTTGGAAGGCCTCTCGAGCGCCAACCATGATATGGCGTGCGAGGAGACGGTCTTTTCTTGACTGGAGACTTGTGATTTCCTTTTGAGTTGGTGAAGAGTGAGCGACAGCTACTGGAATTGTATCTATGTGGGAGTTGACACATTGGATGACATGATCGATGGTATGTCCTACCGTATATTGCCGGACGAGGGCTGAATTGTAGGACTTGGAGTCAGGGTGCCCCTCTTACCAAAAAATGCACGGAAAATTGGCGAGGAAGAACTCTGGAAATATATATAGTGGAGAGTGAGAGACATAGACCTGCCTTCGAAGTCCTTGCTGGTTCCTGCCGAGCAGGAGCAAGACTCACCTTGCTTCACCGAGTCAATGCAGGTGCACAGGAGATGTTGGAGCTCCAGGACAGGCACTCATTCCCAATCCAAATGTTGCATACCGCGTGTTGTCTCGCTGGTTCCTGAACAGCCGATGGCAGAGTTCGATCCTCTTGTTGTAATGGCGGCGCTCTCCAGGACGGTTGGCCCTGATTCGGCGACGTTAGCAGGATGAAGAGGGTGCTGAGGGAGCAGTTGGTGCTCTCCTCAAAGGCGTCGTACTATGAGTCTCAAGGTGCAGCCTTGCGAAAGAACTTCAGCCTGACTTGTGGCCGGAAAAATTATTCGCCGAGTGATGACCGATTAAATTTAATGCGAACGTCGTTCACACACCAGACCGGTTAGATTTGTATTTCCTCTATGTAAACAGTGCGTCTCTCCTGCAAGCCGACCCTGTGTGGTCATATGATGGGAAAGCAAGTATCCAAATAACATCATCCCGTCGAGCGGATGCAAAAGTAATACGGCCATCCAATGCCCCCCTCGACTTCAGGATCACTGGCTTCAACCCTCCAAACGTCCCTCATCCTATGTGAGCGGTTCGCGACTTCGCTCGCTCCAAATGCCTCAGTTGATGTTCCTACCGCAAAGCCGGACGAGCCGTCTCCGCTCATCCTTTTGAACGCAGCTGCGACATCCCTACGCTCGCAAGTCACCAAGCTGTCCTTATTAGCCATCACGACCCCTTTCACACCCTCGGCGATCACGACATGTTTAACCCCGTTGAACGAGTCGATACTCACCTCTATGGTCACTGCAGCCCTACTTACTACGCCCGAGCGGTTTACACCTTCGTTTTCAGCGGAATGCCGGATGCTCGCTGCCTCCTCTATGCATGATCTGCAAAACGTCTTGCGACTGTTGGAGAAACGAAGTCAGAAAAGAGATGTCCAAGCAGAACTCTCCTCCGTGGAAAAGAAGGCATTTACAGAGGCCACAGGAAGGGTGTGGGACAGTTGCGACAAACTGGTCCCGTTGGCCAGTGAGGGTGTTCCGGGCTATGTTGTTCGAAAGTCGAAGGAGTGGCTGGACTTGATGAAGGACGCAGTCAAAGAGTTGGAAGATTGGGACCCCGAAGACGACATTGACGACCATGATCTATTTGGCGAGGCCCTCTCCGAAGATGGCAGCCTTGACCAGGAGGAAGAGGACGCTAAGAACAGCGACCGCGCTGCTATCTCTGCAGGAGTTAAGGAGCAGGCTCTCAAGGTCCTGAACCGCATTCCTCAGAGCATCCATGTGGTCATCAAACAGAGGCTGGAAAAGATAGGGTCGGCGGATGAACTTTCGAAAGACCAGATTGCGCGGCTGGATAAGCTACTTAAGCACAACCGTCAGATCTCTGAACTTATCGACGAGTCGGCTGAAGGCATGTATTTGGGTGACCTGGAACTGTGCCTCAAGAAAGCCGGTGAAGCTCGTGCACTCACGATACAGGTCGTCGAATCTGTCTTACAACCTTTCCAGCAGGTAGGGAAGGATGGCGCAAACGTTGAGACGAAAGAAGATCAATACGTCAAGCGGGCATTAAGTTGGATCCAACAGGTCGATCCGGGTGGGCAGGTTCCAATCAAGGCTGACGTCTAGTCGGCGAACATATATTGTTCATTCTATACACCAATCTTCCATTTTTTGACTTGGTGGATGAACTTACTTGCGACCTCGTAGGCCTGAACGGTCCGCCAGGTCCTTTTCTGACAGCGTCCGTTTCAACCAAATTCTATTGGTTAGTGGCATCGTCTAATCCACGTACAACATTGTACATTGGGCTAGGCTCGTGTTTATGATTGGTGCTGACCTTTCCCCAAAAGTTGCAAATGACTACAGCCCTCTCACGGTTGAGGGAAAATTGCAGGGAGCTTCGTGCTGATCTACAATTGAACTGCATTTGAGTTTTATGTCTCGATATTTGTCCTGCTCCAGGCGGCGGTTGGATCTATTCGACCTGTTTTATCAGCAACCGATGACCCCATGCGATTCCATACTTCAGCCTTACGGAAGGGGAACTTAGTCCGGAGCTAGACCCAGGAGGGTATAGTATCGTGAGTGCTAAGCTTCCCGCAAACGTAGCGGTTGACTCGGAGCACGCGACTCTCTCTAATGCAGATGTACCATAATCACTATTCCAACATCAAGTGTTGGTGATGGACTTCAACCACATCCTGCAGCATACATATTGACCGGTTCAGTGATTGCTCGGCCAAAGACCACAGAATATGCACATATATATTGTACATGAAGAGGAGTGTCCTGCAGGCCGAAATAGAAGAATCAAGGAATGGTGGGGTCGACGTCAAGAAAAACTTTCTTTCTGATATGTCCATCATTTTCCCTGGCAATCACGCAATTTTGGTGCTCCATCAAATCAATGAAATATGATGTTTTTGTTCGCCACAAACGATCGAGAAGCCCGGAGCATCCGTCACGATGCTACCCTGCTATTCTGTGCGAGATTCGCCAATTCGCGTACTCGCTTACATGCGGCCAACATCACAGCCTCGAGACATTTTTATGACACAAGCGCCGCAACCTTGAAAGACTGATCTTCTTGTCCACGGTCGAGAAATATCTACCAAGGATGGCGCGATCGGGACTTGTTCCATCTAATTGAACCTGTTGCAACCAAGATCTCGAACTCTGCTGACTGTGGCCGACTGTGCCCGACAATCATTCGCTGGACACTGCCCGTCATTCCACTTTTGCAGCTGATCCCTGGTATGCGAACAATGGCGTTCTAGGCGAGCTTACAGTGTACACTCCCTGGAAGCACTGCTTGGATCTTGCCTGTGATGCCACATCGAACTGCGCAAACTGAAGCGAGCTTGTCGAGGAGGCAGCCACCGACCTAGTCTGGCTTATTGTCAGAGCAGCCTGCTTTATATAGTCAACAACAGCCCTCAGCCACTACACTTTCAAAAGTACCATCTATCTTACCTTGGCCCGCAAAAGCAGCAGCAGCTAGAATATTGAACGACTCCTTCCCATCACGATGTTGGGCAATCTTCGTTCTGCAGTGACGCGGTCCCGTTCCCCTCGCGAGCAGCCACCAACAGATTCTAAAGATGCCACGACGACAGGCGTTGGGCAACTTGGCGAAGGTATGACAGGACGCATTCCATTCTCTGATACGATGTAGCAGGCTAATCATACCACGGTAGTCGAGACTGTCATCTCTCAGGGAAAACGACAAATTGGCGTGACGTCGGCATTCTTTCTGGTCTTCAACCGAATGGTCGGGACAGGTATCTTTGCTACTCCCAGCACTATATTCTCCTTGTCCGGCAGCGTCGGACTCAGTCTTTTCATCTGGGTCGCCGGCATGGTGATTGCCGGTGCGGGCATGGCAGTATATCTGGAGTTTGGAACTGGTCTACCCCGGAACGGTGGTGAAAAGAACTACCTGGAATACGTCTATCGTAAGCCAAAGTATCTGGCCACGGGCATGTACACTGGCTACGTGATTCTTCTTGGTACGTTTTGTGACTAGTCCCTGCTTCCCATCCGCATACTGACCTGCGGCAAATAGGCTGGGCGGGCTCCAACTCGGTCATCTTCGGCGAATATATCCTCAACGCAGCCAAAGTCGAAGTCAACAGGTGGAATCAGAGAGGTATTGGGTTGGCGTGCATCACGGCGGCTTTCCTAATCCATGGCTGTGCATTGAAATGGGGCTTGCGCCTGCAGAACCTTCTTGGTTTCATCAAGCTCATCATTGTGCTTCTGATTGTGGTCTCTGGCTGGGTATGTTTACATGGTTTGATTTGCTGGTCTCAGAAGCTGACTTGTCCATCATCAGGCTGCTCTAGGCGGTGCACTCAAGATTGACAAACCGCACAATTTCGACAATGCCTTTGCTGGGACAACGGGCAGCGCGTGAGTGACTTCACCTTAGCAATATGGATTCAATAAAGACTGACAAGTGGTTGTGGCTAGCTACGGCGTTGTGACAGCTCTTTACAACGTTATCTGGAGTTACATCGGCTACAGCAACGCTAACTACGCGCTTAGCGAGACGCGAAACCCGGTCAGGACTATCAAAGTTGCTGCACCGACAGCGTTGATTGCGGTCGCTGTTCTTTACATGCTGGTCAATGTAAGTTGATTGTTCCTCAATTGTCCCTGCAATGTGCTACACACCTGCTTGCTCGCATAGCAACACATTGAGGTGCCCCCTCAACAATCCTCGCCCCTACTGACGTCACATCTCATCTTTCCAGATCGCATATTTTGCCGCAGTGCCCAAAGACGAGATCGTGTCATCGGGCCGCATTCTGGCCGCTTCATTCTTCCGCAACGTCTTTGGCAACAGTGCCGAGCGAGCCTTGTCCGTCTTCGTGGCTCTGTCTGCATTCGGCAACGTTCTGAGCGTTATATTCTCTCAAGGTCGACGTAAGTAACATAGCCCAGCCTGCATCACCCCTTCTCTCTTCCGCTTCATCATCATACTCACAATTTTTTTTCTTTGGCTATAGTGGTCCAAGAATTGGGCCGTGAAGGCATCCTCCCATTCTCGCGGTTCTGGGCAAGCAACAAACCGTTCAACGCCCCCCTCGCTGGTCTTTTCGAACACTGGCTCGTGTCCGTCATCATCATGCTGGCCCCTCCTCCCGGCGACGCATACAATTTCATCCTGAATGTCATCTCATACCCCCTATCGATCGTGAACGCCTTCGTCGCCGCAGGCCTACTGTTTCTCTACATCAAGCCCAACAAATTCGGCTGGTCGCCCCCTTTCCGCGCCACGTGGCCCGTAGTCGTGTTGTTCTTGCTCAGCAACATCTACCTTGCCGCTGCACCCTTCGTGCCCCCGGAACACGGCCAGAACGTCTACAACGATCTTCCTTACTATCTCCACTGTGTGGTTGGGATTGGCATCATTGCCGCCGGCGGTCTCTACTGGCTCGTGTGGGCGGTAATTTTGCCCAGGATCGGAAGATATGAGTTGGTGCGCGAAACCAGGGTCAGCGAATTGGACGGCTGGGAGAGAAGCGTCTTTTCGCGGAGGAAGCTTGCGGACGTTGATGCGGCCGAGAAGAATCGGCGGAGAGTGACTTTGGTCCAGGCTTGAGGACAAGAAAATCATCGATTATATTACATGTTCTGTTGATCAGTGTTCTTTCTATTCCTGTATCAACTGCCTTGAAAAAGGTATCGGACACAGTTTTATCTATCGAGATAATGTGTATCCGCGGTACGGCATATCTTCTGCTGGCCGGTATAATTACAAAATATAAATGAAGCTGTCGACTAAATGGTGGATTTCAGCACGTAGGGGTCAAATCTCCCCGGCCACTCGATTTTGCTCACGTAAGCGAACAGTGTGTGCACTACCGTGAACTGCAGCACACCATAGATATTATTAAATAATAGTCACTATCTTAGAGATGCCTAAGCCGATATAGATACCTACCAAAAGCAGTAGAGAGTCTATTCTGTTGTAGTTGTGTGATGGTATATTCTCTGAGAAATCGTACAATATCTGCTGATGTGAGCAAAAGTGGCCGGAGGGTTTTGACCACCGCTGTGCAGGGTACCGCCGAACTGACGTACAGTACTAGGACGACACTTTTCCCTTTTTCCCAGCTTCAACCGTTGGACAGAGCGCAGGGTCTGTGTAAGGGCAATGGGCATCCAGTGGTATGTCGGACCAAAAGGCCGCCGTTTCATAGGGAAGGGTTCGCAACCAGACCCCACTGGCAATCGGATGCTTTCCCAGATTTATCTCCTATTCTGGACTAAGTCCAACGACCGCTTAGCTTACCAACCGGTAATCTTCCTTCACCTCTCGTCTATATTCTAGCAGAAGTAGCTTCGCGACTCCTATAGCTGTCCATCGTTGGTATAGGGAGATGGTTTGGTTTCTGTTGCAGTCTTGATGCTGCCATCTGGGATTTGTGATAACATCACGTGTTGGTGGATGAGGTTGATGACCAAGGTTCGAATTTTGCTATAATCGATGCATTTGGCTGGGTGAGGTTGTACCAATCGTGAGCTGGGGACATTGACGTTGTAGATCAATGTCTTCAGTAAATCATTTTCACCTAGTGGAGGGAAGAGTTTGACAAAGGCCACTGTGGCAGTCTTGTCATGGCCACCGTGACCTGCACCCGCCGATCCCAAGGATGCCAAGCAAGGCCAAGCTCAAGATGATCGCCCACTGCCGACGGAATTTTCGGCCGATCTCCACGGAACCCACTCCCCATCTGTGCAGCATTGGCAGCACGCATTATCATCACATATACCTACCTAGCTACCTAGGTTGTATCTCTCCTATCGAAACTTGGGAGTATGATTGCTGCATCCGTCGACGGACACTGGCATTCGCATTTTAGGCAGACTTCCCAGTGTCCAAGCAGCAAATTCTTGGTGGATGGTGCACAGCCTGGTAGGTGGGCACAGAAATGCTGGATGAGCGCCTGATGATCATCCGCCAGTCGTCCATGGGAACAGGAAGTCTTCCATTGGTTCTACCAAACTACACTTCTCCCCGTTGCCCATGGCCACAACCTTCGAGGCTCTTGCGAAGCCGGACACCACCCTACAATGCACTCTAAGTCGGGATGGTCACCGCCATACCCAAAATGGCCTTGATACTCCTCGTGATGTCTTCAGTGAGTTTGACTTTGAATATGAGGCCCAGTGGCCACCGCAAAATGATCGACGTCTGGTTGGCTTCCCTCAGGCCTTCATCACGAACCAATATACAGCTCGACGATCTTCATATCAAACTTTTCCATTTCCCTCAGGCCTTCATCACGGACCAATATACAGCTCGACGATCTTCATATCAAAGTTTTCCATTAACACAGCCCAGCCTCCAGTTCATACGAGAAACATGATTGGAAAGGCGAGGAAAAATCTGATCTGGTATATCTGGCCAACTGAGATTCTCATGCACATAAATACTGCTGGATTCCTCCTTTCTTTCGAAATCTCTTCCTCTTCATCTTCCATCGCAACACTTGTGGTATGTTCATGCCAATGACACCCTTCATGTCCTATTGAAGTACTGACAAGGGCAGACAGCAACAGCAACAGCAACTACAAACACAAGCACAACAACACCAACACCAACAACCTCTCTCCTCATCCGCAAAGATGGGGGTTACTCTCTCCAAGCTCAGGAGAGGGCTCGGCAAGTTCGGGCGGTGGTTTGGCGGCCACGCCAGAGCGTGGTGGACGGGGGAGGGGTGCCGGAGGTGCGAGTCTCCGGAGCTCACCTGGGAGGACCTCTGCGTAGCAATGCGGGAGGTCCTCCGGGAAGAGGCCGGAGACTCTCCCTCCCCTTCTCCCTCTCCGTCGCCACCACCGCCTCCCTCTCCTGCGGCGTCCCCCTTCTCCACCATCAAGGAGATAATTTGGCCAGACGGCTTTCCTTACAGACGCGGGTCGTACCGTTGGACCGACCAGTGTTTGTAAGGAGAGGCCGCCCTCCTGCCTCGCAACGGACAAGGACGTTGCCAGGAGGATTGAGACTGACTCACAATGTGGGCAAGTTGCATAGACGCTCGGACTGCTGGTAACCCCTTCGGGGGGAATCCAACAGCGAGGCAGTTGATGATTGCACCGTATAGATTGAACCGACAGCTGGTATCCAGTCCGGCGGGTTTCCAATCGAAGATTACGGGCTCATTTACATAAGGGCACTTGCAGCACATTGTCAGTCTCAGGCCAGGTTATCTCCATTTCTCCTCTTCTCTCTCGACTCCTTTCTTCTTTCCGACTCCTAAACACCTAGGACTTTTCTCTCTTCCGGCTCTCTCAATCTCCTATGGCTTCTCTCTCTCTCTTCTCTCCGACTCTCCTAGGAATTCTCTTCTCTCTCTCTCTCTCTCTCTCTCCAACACCTATGCTCCTAAGACTCTCTTCTTTCTGGCACCTACGACATCTAAGGTTCTAATCTCGCTCTCTCCTGTCTTCTCTTCGACACCTATGGCACCTAAGACACACACACACACACTCTCTCTCTCTCTCTCTCTCGCTCGACACCTACAATTCCTAAGACTTCTTCTCGCCGTTATCTCTTTGGCCAACATCGTTATTATCTTATCACAAAGCCAAGCAGACTACAGCGAGCACCATGTCGTTGCCAGGAGTTTTCCAAGTCAACCAGTCAATGAGAGAATAGCGAGCACCATGTCGCTGCCAGGACTCTTCAAATCAAGCAGTCAATGAGAGTACAGCGAGCACCTTGTCGCTGCCAGGACTCTTCAAATCAAGCAGTCAATGAGAGAACAGCGAGCACCATGTCGTTGCCAGGAGTTTTCCAAGTCAACCAGTCAATGAGAGAACAGTGAGCACCTTGTCGCTGCCAGGGCTCTTCAAGTCAAGTCACTAAGTCAGAGAGAAACACCAAGGACCTCATCGTTGTCATGGTGTCTAAATTCCTCATCATGTCAATCAGAGAGAAACAACAACCACCTCGACGTTGCCCGAAGCCTCCAAGCACTTGTGCATGGCCTCGAACTTTATTCACAACACCTCTTGTGCTATAGGGTCTCAGACCACGGCTCAATGTCGTCACCTGTTCAACCTTCGCCTTTGCTGTTGCTGTTGCTGTTGCTGTTGCTGTATCACCTTGAAGCATCGGTGGTATGGGAGCTATGTCACCCTCATTTCTGTTGCCACTACCACTGTTGCCACCACCACTGCTGCCACTACCACTGCTGCCACTACCACTGCTGCCACTACCACTGCTGCCACTACCACTGCTGCCACTACCACTGCTGCCACTACCACTGCTTTTGCTGTTGTCACCTGTTCATGTCAATTCCCTCTCGCTCAATCTTCAACGGCACTGGCCCTTGTTGCCCTTCAAAAAGTCAATCTCGTTGGCCTGTCACCTTCAAAAATTCTATTGCCGACCCTTCATCACTCATACCTCATTGCAATCTTCTCACCGCCACCACCTCAAAGGCAATCACTGTCCACCCGGAACTCGAGTGCGTCCTCAACTTGATCACTACATAAGATGAGCTCCTCAATGGCCATCACAATGGGACCTGCACAAGAACCTCCTCACAAGCCAGAAGTTTTATACCGACTGGCCAGTCGAGAGTCCCACAAGAACCTATCAAAACACCCACAGAGGTGTCAGGAGTTGACACAATGACCTCCTTATCCATGCATCCAAGAAGTTGCCCACGGAGGTGTCAGGACTTGACACAATGACCTCCTTATCCATGCATCCAAGAAGTTGCGTGTCGAATATGAGTCACAGAAGACTCTGCACCACCTCGAAGTGGTTTCTCATCATTATCATTATTGAAGGCTTTCAAGCCTTCGTTCATGCGGCTGAATTTGGAGAAGAAGTCCATATAGTTAGTACCCGGGGTGGGGAGTAGGGGTGGCGGGACGAACCGCATACTGTACAACTTACTTAAGGAGATGGGTTTCTCAGGCTTGAAGATCACTTTTCAGGCGCGGGCAGGTGCAGAGAGAAGCCTAAGCTCAGCGCCTAAATATCAATATGCATAAGCAATTCCCAGGCAGTCTTCTAGGTGAAAGCACATAGATCCTCCACTTAAACCCCACCCAAAGACCACCCAGTCCCTTATCGGCGCAAAGCCTATGTACCTCCCCAACCTGTGGCATTTTCTCAATCATTACATACCTAGGTACCTAGGTAATATCGGCGTGGCAGTGAGCCTTAGTGAACTTCACTGCACTACAGTATTTCCAAGTCAGCTTCACGCGCTACTCGTACAGCATATCCAACTTCACTACATAGTAGTACTTCTACTTCCTAATACGCGCACTGCCAGTGTTAAGCCTTCATTACCATCCAGAACTGGCGTGGCAGTAAGCCTCACCGCGCTATAGTAGTGGCATTTCCAAGTAAACTTCACTATACTACACTCCAAAATTCACTTAACTGAGCTTCACTACACTACTACTACAGTACTGCTTCACGGCACTCTACTACTTCTACCTCTACTGCCTCACGGCCTCGAGGCCTTGGCACCTAGCAGTAACACTGCTTCACGGCAGCCCTAAGGTATATAAACCCTTCTTCCTCTCCCAACTTTCTTTCTTTTTTTTTTCCCCTCCCTTGTACTTTCCAAACTATCATCACCTATCACCCTATACACCTATCCATACTTATCACATAACTAGTACTTAGTTATACTTCATACTTCAACATATAATATCAAACCAAGTACAACATACAACATCAACATACAACATCAACATACAACATACTTCAGCATACAACATCAATTTACAACATGAACATACAATATCAATATCCAATAGTACCTTAAGTACTACTACTACTAGTCCTACCTAGTACTAGTGTACTCGTATTAGGACTAGTGTTGTTACACTATACCTATATTAGCAAGGTATACAACAAAAAAGTGGTCTACACAAGAAAAGTCAGAGAACAACTAATAAAGAATCGAAAATTATCTTTCGAGCTTAACGGCTCCGGCACGGGCGTTTGGTCTAGGGGTATGATTTTCGCTTCGCATTAAGCGTGTGTTTGTGAAAGGTCCGGGGTTCAAATCCCCGAACGTCCAGAATTTGAAATTGAGATTTCTTTTTTCTTTCAACATTGATTTTGCTGCCAATTTTTTTTTTGGCAAGGCACCGAGTTGTTGGCACGACTGCAGTGATTGTGCACTCCTCGCAAACAATTTTGTGAGTGAATCGTTTCTGAGTGAATACGCATTTTTGCAACGAGTGCCGTGCGCATTTTGCAAGCAGCGCGCAGATATTCGTGTCAACCACTATTCGGTCTATTTGGCACATACTGCAGCTCGAGCCGCAACGCAGCGATTACAAAAATTTTAGACAGTGCCAGTGTAGTGCAGTTGTGGAAAAGGAACTGAAAAGTTTTCCTCTGTAAGATACTCTACTCGCTCACTGGTAGCGAGCTCACCGCCTCACATTGTGCAGCAACTCATTGCCTTTAGAAATTGTACTTGACTACCTAGGGACCTTGTATATCCATTTCGTTCTGTACCAGGTAGCTATGGTACCTGCACTGCAGCTTAAGAGCCGCAATGGTACAAAAATGTTGGAGGGTGCGGTGCATTGGTGTAAAAGCAATCAAACATGTTTCCTCTGGGAGATAATCTACCCGCTCACTGCATCACAGCACCTCGCCGCCTCACTGAAATTATTTGAAGGTGTACAGTAACTGCCATATGGCCCTACGACTACCTAATATAATCATTGCGTTCTGCACTGCAGCTATGCTTCTCTGGGAGATGACCTACCCGCTTACCGGCAGCGAGCTCACTGCAGCACAGCAGCTCGCTGCCTCAGACTGCCCGAATGGTTGGTGGTGTACAGTCACTGCTCTCCTTCATTACCTGGCACATCAATGCGTGGTATAATTCTCGCGTTCTGCGGCTATGGCACCTGCACTGCACTGGTTGGCGGAGTAGTGAATACTCTCTGATGAGTACCTAGGGAGCAGGTGCCTCCTGCAAGTGAAGCCATGGTAGTGAATAGGTTCCGAAATATGGTAGAATTGCACGGTAACTCCCAATGTGATGCTGGGCGATCCCGAGTCCGAGGGAAGAAGTAGGGCACTGCATGGACGTGTTATAAAGCATGAGCTGCAGGGTAGTCATCAACTTACCCTGCATCGCCCAAATGCAGATATCCTACTTCCTCGTGGGAGGCGTGGTAGTAGAACACCGCAGTATTCTAAGGACAGTCGCGCCTAGGAAACACGAAAATTATCGGCAGTGTATGCCTCCGCACGACCCTTCACTGCCACTGCCTGGGTGTGAAAGGTTCTAGAATCTATTCAAGTCCACTGGCAGTCCGCCCTATCGCTACATTAAGGCAGGCAGTACAAAGCTACGATATCAAAGGAACGGAAACCGGTCTCTTGTGGGCCAAAGGCGGGTTGTTGTAATAGTTAACATTTTCGGGACAGAACGGTAAACAACAAATCGAAACTCCATCGGGGGCTTTCCATGGGATGATACTAATTCATCAAAGGGTCGAACTCAAAAGTCTTGAAAAAATGCCGGTCCAAAAATGTCGCAATCTGCTGCAACCTCTTCTCCTCGGCCGTAGTGGGCGAGCACAGTCAAAGGACCGGGCGATTACCCTGTGGACTATCAACCCATTTCGACGCGAAAGCCAGCACGGAGCTCAGATACCAAGAGTGAATTCCACGCCGACATCGATATCCCGGGCCATCTTGACGATTTTGGAGAAATCCACGGCCTTGGCGGCCGCGTCTTGGAGATCGGTGATGGAGAAAATCTTGAGCCCAGAGTTGTTCACCTGTTGGTAAAAAGTCGGCTGTTAGTATGTGCTCAATTCACCAGAAACGGAAGAAACTCACCAGCTCGGCGGCCTTCTCCATGTTGGTGCCTTGCAACCGGCACACAATGGGTAATCTGAGATTCATCTGTTGGACCACGTGAATCAACCCTGAAGCAATGGCGTCACATCTGACAATGCCACCGAAGATGTTAACAAAGATCGCCGTGACCTTAGGGTCGTTGGTGATGAGTTCGAACGCGGACCGAATGGCTTCGGGGGTGGCACCACCGCCCACGTCCAAGAAATTGGCCGGCGAGCCGCCATTCAGTTTGATAATGTCCATCGTGGCCATGGCGAGACCAGCGCCATTGACCAGGCAGCCAATATCACCGTCCAATTTGATAAAGTTAAGACCGAACCTAGCATGTCTGTAAGTAGAACGACAACAAAACTGTACGGGGGAGCATACTCTGCAGCCTTGACCTCATCAGGATCCTCTTGAGAGGTATCTCGCCAGCTGAAGATCTCCTTTTGCCGGAACTCGGCGTTGTCGTCGAAATTGAGTTTGGCGTCCATGCACAACACTTGATGGTCACTGGTCTCGCTGAGAGGGTTGATCTCAATCTGTGTGGCATCCTTCTCCATAAAGACCTGGTACAGTTTCTGGATGGTGTTTTTGGCGTCTTCAATGCACTGTTCACTGAAGCCCAATTCGGTCGCGATGTTTCTTCCAATCTCATCAGTGACCCCAACGTTGATGTCAATGGGCGTGGTAATGATGGCGTCCGGGGTCTCCTTGGCGACAGTCTCAATGTCCATACCGCCCTGCGACGACGCGACGATGACGGGCGACTGTGTGGATCGATCCATCAGGACGGCCAAGTAGAACTCGCGGCGGGCGAATTTGCGCTCACAGATGTATACCGAATTGCAGATGCGACCGCGACTGCCAGTCTGTTTGGTAAAGAGTTTGTGGCCGATCATCTGTTCCGCAAACATCTTCGCTTCCGTCGGCCTAGATAGAAGTAAGTTGCCTATTTCTGAAACATCAGAGGGCCGCTGGACATACGAGTAGATGACTCTAACACCGCCTTTCAGCCCGTTGTCGAATGTACCCTTGCCTCGACCGCCGGCGAGGACTTGTGCCTTGATGACCATATCATCTCCGGCTAAACAACCGTCAGTCTTGTCCCGAGCTCTCGTTCGTCTTGTATTTACCAATCTTCTTCGCAACAGCCTCGGCCTCCTCTGGTGTTTTGGCAACCTCGCCATCTGGAACACCGATACCGTACTGCTACCAGGTCAGACATCTGCTTCTAACCAAAAGTGATACTGCAAAGTTGACGTACAGATTTCAGAAGCCTCGCAGAGAGGTATTCGTGAATGCTCAGGTTCCTCTTTTGTTGCAATGAGCTCCGCATTGGGGTCGCCTGTAAAGAGAGGTCAGATTCGGTTTTGAATGTATACCGGGTCGTTTATCCTACCCTGAAGGCCTTAAAGGCCGGGCCCAAGCTGGAGCGTCCCAGTTTGAACATCTTGTCCACGAGTTGAGACAGTATTGACCGTGGACAGTAGAAAGCTGGAAGTCGACCAGACAAAAGATACCGGCTGTCCTGGTCAGCGCAGCTTGTGTCATTAACCGCGTCGCCGTAGCACAGCTTCTACTAGTGTACCTGCATCACCATCAGGGAAGCTTAGCCGACCGAGGCTCTGAGCTGCTGCTACGTTGTATGCACGGTACAGTACCTAGAACTCACCTCCTGTTGAACTTGGATAGAATGGTGTTGAGATTCAGCTCTTCGACATAGTCCTTGCTGCGGCGAGTCACCTTAGACATGTACCTACAAGGTAATTTACTGTCTGAGCAACTAATCTACGGCTTGAGCTACGTCTTCAGTCCACGACATTGTTATGATCAGCTCATCTGCATGAAATCACATTTGCCTGAGACGCCCTGAACGGGTGTCAATATGAATATTATCATGGCTGCTTACTGAGCCTTCTATCAATATATTGTTGCAGGCTGCTGACCAGCCCCTCATGCCGGCGTCGGCGATAAAGCGGTCACCACGGGCGCCGCACTTTTCGGGCAGACACACGCACCACCACTGATACTGGACACAGGGGGCACCGTGCAATGCGGGCTAGGAGTCCACGACGCAGCAGAGATGGTGGTGGTTGCAGCACTTGGCTCGATGATCTCGGCCTTGACCAGGACGGGAATGACGGCACCGGTGCTGAGTGGGAAAGTTCGATGGCCGAGCACGCGCAGGATTGAAGCTATTTCGCCCGAGTGCGAGGTGAAGCTGATATATGTCGAGCGGTCCGAGGCAAAGATATCATCGAGTAACTGCTTCGAGCGCAGATCCTGCGCCGACGAAGTCTCGGACGTCACGCCGGTCCAGAGAGTGTCGTTCTCGGCAAAGCCACACTCGAACTTGTAATCGGGGAACGAATCGTGGATGTGAGTCTTGTTGCTGCGTCTGTCACACGTGTGCTCCGAGATGCCTTCTCGCAGCTTTTCCTTGATTGTCGGGTTGAAAGGATACTTGGCCGGCAGTGAGAGGTTTGAGAAGGTGAGATTGGCGGTGACCAGGCAGCGAGTCAACGGCGAGACGTAGTAGCTCTGGGGCACGGGGATCCTTTCCTGCTCGATGCGAGAGCGCCAGAACGAGTTGGCCTTCAGGGCCTGGGCAATGCCGTTTTTGGTCAGCTGTGCGTCTGACCAAGTGGCTGTTCCGTTGCCCTCGAGGAGAGACCAGTAGCAGTTCCAGGCGGGCGTGCCGTAAAAGGTTTCGGCGGCGTTGTGCCATCCTTCTCCATGGCGGCCCATGAAAAGCAACTTGTAATCGACGTTTTTGGCCGCTTTGGCATTCAGCGAGTCGATGAGCTGGGCAAATCTTTGCCATTGAGTCAGGGAAGCTGAATCTTTTGAATCGGTCGGGTAGCTCTGGTTGATGAGACCGAAGTTGGTGGTGGTCTGCAGCATGAATATAAGCTCGGTGCCTCTCGTATATATCATTCTATAGCAACACTTACATAGTCAAAAGTGGTTGCGTTGGTGGCATTGTCGTCCTGCAGGAAATAGCCCGTCACTGTGGAATACTGGATATATGAAGGTGCTGTTGCGAGCGCAGTTACTGCACTGCCGAGCACGAGAGTGGCTGCCAATCGAACCATTTTGCTGTTGGGTAAGCTGGGTTACCTTATATTTTCCCTCCGGTAGATGTCAATCGTCTTTCCGTCCTGGAAGAATAGCACGAGAACCCGAAGCCAGAGTGTGTCAACTTATATATATACACTTTTTTCTGCACGATTTCCACCGGCGTTGCAGCTTGAGAGCTGGTCCGCCGACGCAGTGGTATCCATATCGTCTAGTTGTCTACCTAGGTATCGATAACACGGTTCTGTGCCGAAGTCTTCTCCGGCGGTTTTCAGTACTGTAGGCGAGGTATACACCAATCGTATACCATTTTTGGCGGGCGTGCTCACCGGGATATATGCATTATGGTTAGCGGCAAGGCTCGACCAGGGCAGCCGACCCGCTCATTACTAGTACCTTGACCATAGATCGCACCATTTCACACCTAGCCCGCTGCCTCTATACGCCAAAACTCATGCCATATAGGTATTGGCGGTCGAAGACATGCTTCACCCACGTGGCCTTTGATTCGGACTATTCAGGTTGGAAGTGGATAACCTCGGTGGAGGACGCGTACATATGGTATCTGAAATATCTGATAATGTAACAGACACCAGTAGCCGGGACGCAAGCAACCAGACAATTCGCCGCGACGATCTCTGGTCCGATCCAAGTGCTCAACTTTTCTGTGGTGTTATCGTGGAGTTGCACCGCCGATATAGAGGATTCACAAAACAGCTTCTGCGAGCATTGTCCAATATACACTGCCGTGAATGTAGTCGACGAAGTCCCTCTTTACCTGTGTCCCCCTGCGAAGTGAGCTTTCATCGAATGGGAGTAGCAATACCGCATGGTTGTACTTCTGGTGCTCAAGCGGGAAACCTTCCCTGCGAGCGCTTTGTCGCTCTAACATTGTAGCAATTTTATTGCATCACCAGCACTGGCACTTTTTGCGACTTTGCGCTGGAGGTGGGCCCGCAAATGCACTCCCACAGCGTCCGACTACACGAAGTGAACTACCTTAGGTATTACTGAGGTTCTGAGAATACTGACCCGTGCTAGCACGCTCTCCACGAGGATGGGGAAAATGTAAATCGCCGGCGCCGCCAGCCCAAGGTCAGCGATGTCACCACGACCCGGTAACCCACCGTCCAAGGCTACGACGGCAACGAAACCGAGCACTGCCAGTGGTAACCCAAGCGCCGTTCCCGAGGCCGACATAGCGACCAACGGAGCCCTCCTATTTCACGCCGAAGCATCAAGGCTCGCCAAATCATGGTTACAGGGCGCGACAGCAGCAGCAGACCCAAAAGAAGGGGACAACGACGAGGATGAAGCCGATCTGAAAAGGGAGCGAGAACTGTTTGGATCAAATAATGCGGCGCAGTACTCTGAAACGTAGGTTAAGGTTTATACAGCCAGTACTACATCTTTTAATACCCATTCTCCCATCCGCTCTTGGAACATTTGCCCACATTTACGATATAAGCAGAAAAACAAAAGTGTGAACCATTGCTTACGATCTTGTGCCATATTCAGCGGCGGAGTAGGTTTCGAACCACCTTCAGAGCCCCAAAACAACGGTGGCAGTGCCACATCTTCTCGAGCCGGATACGATCAGACAACAGAGTTCCTGCGCAAACAATTGCTCCGGGGCGGAAGCCGATATAATAGCACCAACTCGTCGCATGCAAGCGTCAAACCCCGACCACAGCTGCCACAGGCAAAGCAGCGGCGCGCCAATAATAGCGAAGATGAAGATGAAGAAGAGGGCCGCTCTGCGCTAGGCAAAGGCAGAAGCAAAAACAACAAAAACAAACCCGGACTCAAGGGCAATAATGAGCTGAAAAGCACTGAGGTCAACCAGAACAACATTACTGTGTCTGCTGCCGTCGAGGTCGATGAGTCCATTACCGCATCCCATGATGATACGAACCAGGGAACGGCAACGCCGCAATCTACAATAAGCACCACCACCACCACTACTAAATCGACCAGCAAAAAGCGAGGCTCGAGTTACCTGGACGAGGTGCTTGCGTCGAGGGCAGCCAAGAAGAATAAAAAGATGAAACCGAATCAGAATCAGAACCAGAACCAGAACCAGAACCAGTCCTCCTGAACGAAGCCTTAATCTGGAAAGCACAGAGTTGACTTTTTCTCAATAGTCAACGCCTAAGGGGAAAGAAACGTAGGCACACAAGCTACGATTATGGAGGACGCTGTAAGCCAGCTGCAGCGTGGAGAAACAAGATCTTCAGCATTCCGGCCGCCATCTCGGTCTACAGTAGATTCTGTGTAGGATCAGGTAGGCGAACAGCCCAGAGCAAAGACGCCGCGCCGCGCTCTGAACACAAGTACAAAGTGTCTCTATGGTAGGCTGCTGTAGCAGTACGCCTGAGGCTCTGATGTACATACGCATCTCGTGGTCTTTCAAAAATGGATCAGAGGCCCTGACCAGCGCAGGGCCTCCCATGAGCCTATATTACTCTTCAAACGCCTGAAATTGGTCAATTAGGAGGTTTCGACACCCATCTCCCGCAAGCAGTGCTTTCGAGGGTCATGCTAAAGAAATATGTTCAAACGCCTGCTTTTCTGGTCTCATTATCTAAGGTAATCCACTGTGGCTTTCTGTTCTGTCAAAAATGTAACAAGTTTATACTGGGCGCAACTTTCTTCATTGCAGTCGTTTCCGTTTGCGATCCTCGTTGGGACCGTCATCTTCATTCTCCTCCTCGGCCGTCTCGGCGGGATTCAGCAGTGAATGCAGCGTCGCCATGCTTCCCCTTCGAGTGGCCGGCGCAGAATGCAACTCGAAGTTCGGCCGAGGGAATTTACTCCCGCCCAACGTCCAGGAGACATTGTCAACCCCTAACCCTGCCGGAGGAGCGTCAGCACTGAGGGGCGGTGTCGGCTGGCTGGCGCTGAGTGTCTGTCGCCTCGGGCCGTTGATTTCGTACTGAGCCAATTGGTCCCGGATCGCTTGGTCGCCGCCGCCAGAGTGCGGTGGCTGTTGCGGCGACGAAGGTTGCCAGTGCGCAGACGACTGCCCTGATGCGTGCGGGGACCCGTTAGTGTTGGTTGGTGGCCACCCATGCTCCCGGATATCGGCAGACGTATGCCGACGAGTCAAACTCAGAGGTGGTGGAGTAGCAACTGCTGACAGAGGATGTGCATTCTGTGGAGGGTGCTGCTGTGGAAGCGCCGGGCGACTGAAGCCCGGCGATGCTTGAGGACCACTCATCGAGCCAAACCGCCGAGGCGACGAAGAGAAGTGTGGCGGAATCGCCGGCACCGGGGGTCGCAATCCCACGTGTTGGGGTTCTACCTGAATGGATGACCGTCGGCTGTCTGGGTAGTTGTATCCCCGTGGCGAAACCGGGGGTTCTAGAGCAGCACCGCCGCTGGAATAGTATGGCTGTCTGGGGTCCTGCGGCGTCTCCAAACCACGGACAAACTCGAGCTGTCGCGCGATCTCTTTCTGCATGTTTGTAATGTCTGCGTACAAGGCAGATTCCGGCGAAGACATGTTTTGGATTGCTCCGGTAACGCCATGTATCCATTGATGACAGCGGACAAGACTCTCGGTCAGAGCCTGACATCTGGCGCTCATCGAGGCGTAGTTTTCTTCTGTTCTTTGCAACCGGGTATGGGCGTCGTAGAAAGCCTGTTCGAGAGCCGCCAAACGCTGGTCGGTGTCTGGCATCACCTCGGCAGGCGTTCCTGGCTGGGAGGCATTGGGCTTCGCGTTAGAGAAAGAATCTCGGTGTATCAATGTGTGCCGTGACGCCCGCCTTTTGATCTCTCTCAAGCCCATCAGGTCACCTTTCCTAAAGTTCCCGTTCCCATGTTTGAATTCCCAGAGAGCGGACTCGGAGGACCCGGTGTGGAAAACGTCGCTGACCTTGTGGAATCCGTACATGTTGAGTTGTCGAACAAAGGATGAAATGTTGGTGTGCTTGAAGTAATGAGCCAGCACTTTGGAGAACTCGTTCGAGGGCGACATGACGAAGCTCTCATTACTACTGGACCATGAGATCAAATGCGAAATGCTGCGGTCTTCCAACATGCTGTATAGCTTGTGAATGAAAGCCGTTTGCACGACTTTGTTCGGCGCCTGAGACGCACCGGCCGCTCCGGTGCCGGTGTTGTTCGCGGGACTGGGGTCCTTGGTGCCATTTGCGTTGCTGCTTTGTGGCTGGTCGGTTTCTGGACTCCCTTGAGCAGGAGGGCGCATGCTTGGAGGACCGGGAGAGGTGGTCTGCACCGAATCTTCTTCGGTCGACTTGGGCGAGGTTTCGTTGTTTTGGGGTAGTATGGCCATTGATCTGGGTCTGGGTGAATGTTCGACGGTAGAGCTAAAAGGATTTCTCAGGGTCGACTGAAGCAGGGTACTCATGATGCTCCTTTAAGAACTATTTTCGTTCGTGGACTCTGGCGTGCTTGGACGGAGGTCCTGTTTTTTTCTATTTCCAAGGCATGCACGGCATCAATCTTTCGCACCGTAAGTGGAGGCGCCCACACATTGGGAGAGGATTGCAGGGTATTACAAGTCGACTCCCACTGGCTTTGCGCTCAAAGCTGGCTTGTTGGCTTGCTGGGCTGACAGCCAGACTGCCACTGCCAATGCTCGGGCGCAGGTGCGATCGGGACGGGGACGGAGAGGATGCACCACGAAGTGTTGCCCGGCCGATACACCACTCTTGACGTGGTCTCGTCGATCTCGGATCGGAAAGTGCTGATGCCAACTGTGGAGGGAGAGCGCCAGAGGGAGGTGTGGGCGAGCTATCGAAGATGGTGGTGATGGTGGTGGTGGTGTCTGGAGGAGGGCGCGGCTCTAGCCTGGGCGCGGGTTCCAGAAGAAAAAGGAGGAGATGGCGCAAAGGAGGCAGAGGCGTTTCGTTTCGCGGGACGAACGAGGACGAGGATGCTGGCGCGCAGGGATTGATTGAATAATGTCTTCAAGTTGACGGCGCTGCGATACAATAGTGTCGTTGGCAGGGGGGTGCGACGGTTCTATCGAGTACAGGGAGGAGGTACCTGGGGTAGTAGCATGCGGTCGAGGCTTCAAGAGAGAATCAGTCAACGCCCGAGGGGAATTACAAGACGATACTAGGAGTGCTAGTCGTAGTAGGAGTTAGGTGTGGCTTGCGAATCGGGGGGGTCGTGGCAGAGCAGTTCGGCCGGAGGAGGACGGGAACGCCGGATTGAGAAGGGGGGGAACGCACTGCAGGGGTCGTGTGGACTGGGAAGATGGTGGTTTGGCGACCGAGAGGAGTCGCTTGGTTCAAAGTTGCTCCGTCTATACCGAACTTGAAGAGGTGCCACGGCCAGTGGTGGACGATAATAATAAGCTGGGCAGCTTGAACTGGAGGGAAACAGGATTGTTTTACACTACAACCACCCATGAAGCGTCTGCTGATCTGTGTCGGACCTTATTATACCGAAGAGGCGCTCGAAAATCATGATCCAGGCAAGGGATGCTCTATAAAACACCTGGTAACGTGGAGTACACTGCAGGGTATATTGTCGCCGGTTGTTGGTCCAGTAGCTACAGTATGACGGCAACAGTGTCCAGCAGCAAGCTAAAACAACATGATAAGATTAAGAACAACTTGAAGCAGTGAACTCGGATGCGCGGCAAGTCAAAATTGCAGCAAGGCGCTTTGCAGCTTGCATGCATTGATGATATTGCAATCATGGATTGCAGATTCTCTAGAGCAAAGGGAGGCGGCGGAAGTTACAGGAGGCTGGATTAGGACCAGTAGGACCAATAGTAGGTCTCAAGAGGTCCCTACAAAACACTCCCTACAGGCACCTAGCAAGGACCAGGGACTCAGACGCCTGCCAGTGAGCTGTGCCCAACGCAGTAGTAGGAATAACGCAGTACCTACCAGGTACTACAAATCATGATGTTGTAGTAGTAGCTGTCTCAAGGTCACCATGGGCAGAAGTAGAACGTTGTATATACTTTTGTATCTACACTGGACTTACAACGTACCTGAAAGTCTATGATTCCCAGCACCTTGGCGGGTCTCGAGACAGACGGGTTAATGTAAACCAACTCTCCCCTACCCTGCTACCCCTGCTTCTACACCTACAGTACCACCATGTTGAGAACTATAATTGAGGCGGCCATCGAGATCGCATTCCCTCTTTGCTCACCTGGTATTTCATGACCATTTCTGTGAGTCCAAGGTAAGAGAGCGATCCTTCATGTTTTCTCTACAGTCCCTGCACCCACTGCATCCCGAACTTCAATTTGAGCACCAACACGCCTTTGAATGCAGATTGGCTGTGCATCAGCGTCAGCATTAGCAAGCATCAGACCCGTGGTCATGGTTGACCCAAACGTCTGGCTGTGGTCAGCCCCGGGCCTGTCATTCCTTTGATTGACATCAACTGACAGCGGACAACGCGCGCAACTATCTTTCCCGCCTCTGTTAACATCACATGCTGTCCTACCCTACCGCCGTGCGGCTGCCTGACCGGCATCCCAGCTGCATGTCGATCTACATTGTATGACTGCTGGATGCGTCCGAGTCTCGAGGTCATCACCTTGGCCATATAATCATCGACAGCCTCACCGGGGATCGGCTTGCCCACTCATCTCGCACACCTCCCAGATTCCTGTCAGGCGGGTTCACAATCCAGCTGCGAGCTTTGTGCTTTGTACCACCCTCACACACACGCCTCTCGCTTAAGCACAGCCTGAATGCCTGCTGCTGCATATCACTTTACCACCGTCTGCCTAGGCTTCGCAACATGCCCTCACTATGGCCCCTCAGGCTGTCTGCAGTGGCATTTGACTACGTGCAGCTACTGCCCTGTCATTAATTCAGCCTTCATCTACACATAACCTGAAGGGGACTTTCCGTGTTTTTTATTTTCTACAACTGACCGCCACACAACTCGCATGGCTTCAACTGGTCACCTTTTGCCGGTTATTGACCATCTATTTTGATATGGACCGTTGCTAGTTCAATCCGGGACTATGTGGCCAAGTGTGTCAACTTCCGTCAGAGTCGACTAATTGAAAGGCTTCTCGATAGCTCCACGCCCACGGAGGTTGTCAGCAAGTCGTGCATGCAGCTTGCAACTCTTTCCGGACCAATATCAATTGGCATTTCTACACGACTCCTTCCCTGGCCAAATGATCAGTTGAACATCATGATGCCGTTGCCTCCGCCAGTGAAAACAGAGTTGAAACGCTCATTATGCGGTCGCCTGTGCCTTCCGAACTCCCGGAGCTAACAATTCAGAAGGAGACTGTACAACATTGTACAATTAATAGGAGGTCTTCGTTCCTGGATTGAGTTGACCTGGTTGAAACCAATTGATGGGGAGACGAGATAGGCTAGACGAGTCGTAGATGACTAAGCGAGTCCCGCGTAAAATTCCGAGCCACCACCGCAACTCCAATAATTTTTTTGTCCATCCACTGCCGCCGTACATTGTTATCGTCGTCGACGACGAGCCATCATATACCAGTACGATTTCCACTGGGCTCAAGATAACTGCCGTCTTCTCCCTGCTATACCATCCACACCATGTCCAAGACAGCAGCCGCCCGGCGGCATAACCCTCTCGAAGACGATATCGCAACCTCTGGGGGTCGCCTACGCACGAAATCAATCACTGGCAAGAGGAAGTCTCGAGGAGACGACGATCGGCATGGCGATGGATACATTGACGCTCGATCTTCGCAGAAGATTCTATCCATCGCACAAGATCTTGCAGACGAAGAAGCCGAGGATCGAAAAGCTGCCGCCGCTGGAGGAGTGTCATCCGCCAGTGCCGCATTCGGTTTTGATTCGAGGTTTGCCGCAGACGACCAAGACGACGAAACTGGTGCGAAGAACCAGTATGATGATGAGGAGTGGTATCCAGAAGAGGAGGAGGAGGCTGTCGCCGAGGAGGACGTGGACCCGGAAGACATGGCAGTTTACAAGAAATTTCTCCAAGATGGAGAGGAGTTTGGTGATTTCGCACCATCAATAGCGAATTTGACGACGGAAGACCAGCGACGAGACCGAGGACCTACGTCAAATGTCGATGAGGAGGAGGGTGCAGGTGCTGGTGGATTTGGACAGACCACTAACCTCACGGAGCTGATCCTGCAACGAATTGCCGAGAAAGAAGCGCAGGAGGCTGCTCGCAATCAAGGCGGTCAGCAACAACCTGCCTTCATGGGATCAGGAGCACCAGAGGATGCGGTCGAGATACCCATGAAAGTCGTGGACACTTTCACCAAAGTCGGCCTACTCTTGTCTCGGTACAAGTCAGGACCGTTGCCGAAACCGTTTAAAATCCTCCCAACTTTACCCCAGTGGCCCGAATTATTGGCAATTACCCGTCCTGAGAGCTGGACGCCGCATGCCGTGTATCGGGCCACCAAGATCTTCATCTCAGCCCCGGCTGCATCAGGGCAGCACTTCTGCGAGACCGTGCTTCTCGAGCGCGTCCGAGAAGACATCCAGGAAACGAAAAAGCTCAACGTGCATCTTTACAACGCTCTAAAAGCCTCCTTCTACCGGCCGTCCGCCTTCTTCAAGGGGCTTTTGTTTCCGCTGGTCGAGTCCGGCTGCACACTGCGCGAAGCGCACATTGTTTCGTCGGTGTTGGCCAAGATCAAGATTCCAGTCTTGCATTCTGCCGCGGCCCTGTTGCGACTGTGCGAGATTTCGGCCGAGCAGACATCCAACATCAACAGCGAAGCTGCGGGTGCTGCCAACATGTTCATCCGCGTCTTGCTGGGCAAGAAATACGCCCTGCCTTACAAAGTGGTTGACGCGTTGGTGTTTCACTTCCTACGATTCCGTGCATCCAAGGATCCCAACGAGCAGGATGTTGGTCTGGGAAGCAAAGAAGCCAAGCTGCCCGTCTTGTGGCATCAGAGTCTCCTGATCTTCGCACAGACCTACCGCAATGAAATTACAGAGGACCAGCGCGAGGCTTTGCTGGATTTGTTACTCGTCAGGGGTCACAAGGACATTGGTCCCGAAGTTAGGCGCGAGTTGCTCGCAGGCAGGAATCGCGCTGCCGGTGCCCAGGGCAATGCGGAGATGAGGGATGTGGAGCAAGAAGAAGTAGTCCGAGACGACGGCGACGACACCATGGATGTCACTGTATGAGCCGGTGCTAGTGTCACAGTCCCTGCCGCCTTCGAACTGTGGAAGGGAAGTTCCTCCTCACGAACTCATGAAGAAAAAGCTCAAGAGTAGTCTTTAAATATGATGCACATGAATCTGGAAGTGTTTCTGTCTTCTGTCCAACGTGTGTACCGCTCCTCACGTACCCGCACGACGGGAATCCTCTCATACACGTAGAACAGAATTGGGGGTTTCGCACCGGCAAACCGGAGCCGGGGGGTAAGTAAATAACTCTTAATCTTTAACCAGCTATTTACGATGAGAATCAATAACCATCGTCATCACCACGCTATTTGTAGAAAGCAAATTATTGAGGTATAGAAATTAGAAACCAGAAACCAGATCAGCTCGAAACCGCACGATTTTACACTGCTCCTAGGTCCACTGACCTAAGCGAGGGTGACCGGGTGCAAATCTGGGTCCACTACTGTTGAGCACACAACTCATCATATTCCCTTGATGAGAACAGAGTGTTGCGTGAACTCCTTAATACTGCATGGAGAGATGACTGGGAGATGGTTGCAGCTGGCGGGTACCGTGACAAGGCTGAGCCTCAGGGCTACTGCTATCAAGTGAGTACCTAATATGGCAGGTCTCGCGAGCCATGACATCGTAGCTCTCGTCGTCAGTCAAAGTCTCGGATCGCGGGCGGATTTCCTCCATTCTACGTACATACATTGTAGAAGACTGAGTAGGGCGGCCTCTCTCGACTGGCTCAAAGAATATGGCCTCGTCTTCCAGCTTGCAGTCGTCTCTCAGGACAAGCTTGCGAACGATCTTTGCTCAAAGCCGACCCGTATGTTTGCACAGGCAGAGACTATCTAGGCCCGCCGTCAGCAGCAGGAGGGCCATAAGCAGTTATGGCTACACGCAGGCAAAGGCGCTCGTCTATTCCAAATATGGCGAACCGCAAGATGTGCTCTCCTTGCACGGCCACTCGATATCTCCCGCGGCCGGAACAAGCGTAGTGCTGCGCATGCTCGTCGCGCCGATCAACCCGGCCGACGTGAACCAGATTCAAGGTGTCTATCCTGCGAAGCCGGAAATGACTATTGCATTGGGGACAAAGGAACCAGCCGCAGTAGGTGGTAACGAAGGGGTGGCAGAAGTCATCAGCACCGGCTCGGGAGTCAAGAACCTGAAGCGAGGTGACTGGGTCATTATGAAGAGTACCGGGATGGGCACATGGCGGACACACATGGCAGTTGATGAAAGTCAGTTGTTGAAGATTGACAACAAAGAAGGCTTGACGCCATTGCAAGTCGGCACCGTGTCCGTCAACCCTTGCACGGCGTATCGTATGCTCCTCGATTTCGCCCAGTGGGGGTTCCGTGGGGACGAATGGTTCATCCAGAACGGAGCCAATAGTGGCGTTGGTCGAGCAGCCATCCAACTAGGGAGAGAATGGGGCATCAAGAGTATCAATGTCATTCGAGGCCGGGAGAACAAGGAGGAAGAACAGAAACTTCGTCAAGGTCTGCTGGATATTGGTGCGACCAAAGTCATCACCGAGGAGGAACTCATGGGGCGAGAGATCAAAGATCAAATCAAGGAATGGACACACGGTGGCCGCGAGCAGATTAAGGTCGGCCTGAACTGCGTCGGAGGAAAGAATGCCACGGCATTGGCCAAGTTCTTGAGTCCAGGCGCGACAATGGTCACCTATGGCGCAATGAGCAAACAGCCGTTGTCACTGCCGGCTTCGCTGCTGATCTTCAAGGATATCAGGTTTAATGGCTTTTGGGTGAGCAAGTGGAGCGACCGACATCCTGATCAAAAGAAGCAGACTGTTGATGATGTGCTTCGCATGACGAGAGAGGGCAAGTTTAAGGACATCCCAGTGCAGGAATGCCGGTGGGGCTGGAAGACGGATCTCGACACTTTGAAGAGCGCCGTCCAGGGTACGTTGGGAGGCTTCAGGCCTGGAAAAGGGGTGTTTGTGTTCGAAGAGACTTGAAGCGCTCAAAAGTACAGTATTTGCTCTTTGGATCTACAGGTAAATTAGACATCAACACGATCTTGCCTCGAGTGAAATGACTTGTCAGGGTGGTCTTGTATATGAAGAAGCATAATGATACTATACCTGTCGTATTTCTGTGTCTAGTTGCACCCTGGTGAAAGCCGGGAGGATTTCCTATGTCGATGCTCCACCTCCGCTGTACTCATTCGAGTATCGCTGACTAATCGGGCAAGCCGGCGAGGCTCCAGATTCTTGGCCAATGAAATACAGTTCAATGCAGGTTGCAGGGAAATCTCCCGCCGATTTTGGATTGCTCTTTCCTCGACGCTAACCCATCTCATTGGTTTTGGTAAACAAACGCCACACTCAACTCAACCATCACGCTCAACCATCATACTTAACCATCACGGCGATGGATGACGAAAACCCCCTCGGTCCTCAGCCGGAGATCAATTTGCTCGGCCGATCGATGCGTACTGCTGCCCCTGAACTGGGGAAATTCCAAAATCTACCTGTGATTGCCGCCGGCGAAGCAATTCTAGCCGCGATTCAGGAAATGAGACATGACCTAAGCGAGCGACTTACTCGTCTTGAAGAGAGAATCAATCAGAACGTCCAGAAACTCGCTACTAGAATAACAACAAGGCACTCGTTATCCCTCTATTTTCTAATATTACTATGCTAAATTCTATAGTGATCTCAATAATACAGCCCGAGTCCAAAATTCTTACCTCTTGAGAGCATCGGGACCCCTTTCGCCATTTGTTGACCTAGTGACCGGTGGTCTTATTGCCGGATTCCTAGCTACATCTGCACACCTTGCTCGGATGAGTGCACGTGAAGTCGATACTGTTATGGAACAGCTGGGCCTACAAACTGCTGGTCTAAGTCTGCAAGCGAACAAAAGACGATTCAAGATGCATATCGGCTTGAAATCTCAGGCTGATGATCCACCGGCATAAAGATACGAATGAGAATTGTATTGACGAGTGCGGGATCACGAGTTGTGAAGAGCACGAACAAACACTGTATTGATAGATTACGATCAGCGATGAATAATGCGGGGTAGCGGCAAAATTGCATCCTACACCAATATTATGGGCTGTGCCCGACGTTTTGAACTAGAAGCTGATTTCCCTGCAACAACCTTACAAATATAATGTACGGAACTCGGGTGGTGCGCACTTATTTCCGCTCTGGAGAAGGGCAGGTCGTCAGTGCAAAGGCGGAGACCATCATGGATGACTGAATTATGAACAGTGGTAGGGGAGGCCTGCATATTATATATTAGTTTTGGTATTTCATCGCCAGTTGGAGAGGATTTTAAAAATGAGCAGGCTCGGATTCTTGGCATATATGCTCAGACGGTCGATTTACCGAAGTCCCGGATTCCATAAAGCATTCTCGATCAGCTCCATTTCCCACCGTTTAGTCTCTCGCTCGGCAAGATCAGCTATGGATGCGGACGAGTTCAGAGAGGCGGCACATGCGGCCATTGAAGAGAGTACGTACGAAACACCTTCGACCTCGATCAAAATCACGAACTAAGCAGGCCAGTTATTGCATATAACCAAAATATAGCGGATTATCCCGTGCTTCCCAAAGTGAAACCGGGATTTCTAGCACCTCAATTACCAAAGACAGCTCCAGAAAAGCCACAGCCATGGTCGCAAATCCAACCGGACATTGCATCCAAGATTGTCCCCGGGCTCACGCACTGGCAATCGCCAAAGTTCATGGCCTTCTTCCCAGCAGGAGTAACGTACCCTTCGATGTTGGGAGAGTTGTATTCCGCTGCGTTTACCGCCCCAGCCTTCAACTGGTTATGTAGCCCGTCCTGTACGGAGCTGGAGACGGTAGTCATGGACTGGTTGGCTCGAGCATTCGATCTACCCCAAGAGTTTCTCAGCACGTCGGCCACAGGCGGTGGAGGGACGATCCAGGGTTCAGCCTCCGAAGCGGTCGTGACATGCATGGTGGCCGCGCGAGAACGGTATCTCCATACCAAATGCGACGCTGAAGGTCTTGCCCCCGGCTCACAGGAGCGCGAGGACCGGATCGCGTTCCTGCGCGGACGACTGGTGGCATTGTCATCCGACCAAGCCCATTCCTCCACCCAGAAAGGTGCATTGATCGCCGGAACCCGCTACCGGTCTATTGCTGCCAAGCTTGACAACCAGCTGTCCTTGAAGGCTGAAGCGCTGGAAGCCGTCCTCGCGCAGTGCAAGGCTGAGGGGTTGGAACCATACTACATTACGCTGACTTTGGGCACCACGTCGACATGCGCCGTCGACGATTTCGCTGGGCTGGCACCGATCCTGAAAGCCCACCCGAACCTGTGGGTCCATGTCGACGCCGCCTATGCAGGAGCAGCGCTTGTTTGTCCCGAATATTCGTCAAAGTACTCCCCTTTGATGAAGATAGCCGACTCGTTCAACATGAACATGCATAAGTGGCTGCTGGTCAATTTCGACGCCTCATGTCTGTTTGTCCAAAACAGAAACCATCTGACTCGAGCGCTTTCCATCTCCGCTGCTTACTATGCCAATAAACATACGGACAGTGGTCTGGTCACGGATTACCGCGACTGGCAGATCCCTCTTGGTCGTCGGTTCCGCGCGTTGAAGATTTGGTTCGTCATGCGCAACTACGGTGTGGAAGGCCTGCAAAACCATATTCGAAAGACGGTGGCGATAGGAGAGACCTTTGCTGATTTGGTACGCGGAAGGTCGGACTTGTTTGAGCTCGTCACGGAGCCCGCTTTCGCTCTGACCTGTTTCCGAGTCAAACCTTCTGTGTTGATGGAGATACAAAGCACAGCGGAAACGGAGGCGGATTTCGTTCCACAGACCGCGGCGGCTCAGCAGCATGAGCAGGAGGCCAATGCGGCCACGAAGCATATCGGCGAGCTTATCAACGAGCGTGGCGAGGTCTTTCTGACCTGCAGCAGCTCAGCGGGCAAGTCTTTCATCCGTGTTGTCAGTGGCAACCCGAACGCAGAGGAGAAGTATGTTAGAGCGGCTTTTGACGTGATTGTTAAAACTACAGAAGAAGTTCTGGGCAACCGGCGGTCGGCTGATGGCAAAGCTGTTGCAGATGGACATGCGGGATAGAGGTTTTCAATGGCGATGAGCATGACTATAGGTATATGGCCTTGGTATATACAAAATTTTTTAGAAATCGTTGGTAGGGAGCGTACTGCCAGTCGTCCCGAGGAGGTTTGGATGCTTGAAACATCTGGCAAGTCCAACTGTGATAGACCAAAAGCTCAGGCTGTTCTGCTTACGGTGACTGGGGATGGATGGCTTTTCCCTAGATACCTAGCCTCGGCCGGCCTTCACTATCACCGCCCCGACTTCACGGGCGGCCTCCCTCGAGTTGAATACCTAAACATATATTTCACACTCGCACAATTCCCTTCAACAATCGCCACTTCACCACCATCGGGTCCTATGGCCTAGGTGGGTAGGTTGATTTGGGATTGGTGCCTAGTCTCGAGTTCAACAACTAGGTCGGCTATAAAATACTTCTCAACCACAATTGTTCGGTCAAAAAACCCTAATGGCATAAAACACCGGGGGTTTTCAGTCACTCACACACCTCCTGTACGACTGGGGCTTGTGAGACCTGTTTTTTTGCTTTTGCTTTTGCCGTGAGAACGTGTGCGCCGCGTTTTGTTTTGCCTTTTATTTTCCCTGCGGAGCGAAGCGAAGTAGGTTCTACCTACCTTAGTTTATAGATTGAGATACAGCTCGCGGAGGCTCAGCTACTAAATTGCATGCCTCCCTCTCCTGGTTGGAGACATGGTTCAATTTACGCTGGGACCGATTCTGTCGAGTGAAGATGCCTGATCAACCAAGCACTGCAACAAGCTATCAAATCCAAGTGGACAAAACATGAAGCGCGTCTGTTGTAGTTTGGGTACAGTGGGGAAAATGTTACTGTACCTACCTCGCTAGGTATGTATCCTTTTACTTGGCTCCTTCTCTGAGGTGGGCTGAAACTAAGGCGACTTCAACCCCGGCCGACTCTCGTACTTGTACGAGCCGAATTTGTTGTAGATAGTTGGCGATTCAATTCCTCACTTTGGGCTGATCCTGCCAGTGTTCTCTTGACAACACATTTGAAGACAACCCCAGAGCGCGAAAATCAAGGACCACGTCTCTCGCCTGAAGACAGAACTCAGGACATGATCGGCTGCGATGCCATTTAAGTTGTCAACGATTATTGAACGATAGTAGGAAACGTCGTTAAGTCAACCAATTGCAGTGGGCCGCTGCAATAAGTAACAGTACATTGAAACAGCCAATAATATCGGCGAAGGATCTGCCTCGCGTAGAGCAGCGCCTACCATTTTCCAAAATCGGGGTACGCGTCTTTCCACACGCGTAAAGTGGTTTTGGTTTGTTTTTGTGGTAGAGCGGGCAGCGCTGGACTTCGAACGATAGACAATCAATGATGAACACCGTCTCCATCTCATAGTACCATAAATACTCGCCGGCAAGATGGCTGACCTAGGCCCAGCATCAGGCTACAACGATGCCAACCGGGCGTTTTTGCAGGCCTTTCTCGCTCGGAGTGTGCTCACCCTGGAGACGGCGAAGCCCATCTTGGCGGCCATCTCGACGTTCCAAGACGGACGCGAAGTCCAACCGCAGGACATGACGGTTGAAGACTTGAACTACTACATATCGGAGGCGAATCGAGCCCTGTCGCCACTTGATCTAGAGATCCGCAGCACATTCCACCAACAGACTCGAGAACGGTTTTACGCTCTGGTCAACACGACCAGCGACTCGTTGACGCAATTGGCTACGACCTACACCGCGGATGAGATTCTTTATGTCAAGAAACTGCTCGATGCAATGTTTGACGGGCCGAACAATAAGGGGAAGCGCGAAGCCATGTGTCTGAGTGCGATTGAGGCGATTCAAGTGGGACGGGCGAAGAGCAGGCGTGAGACACAGAATGACAACAACGCCGCGACGACAACTACATCGTCGACGGCGGGAATGTTAGGTGCTAGAGATGCCGAGGCCATGCTGGGCAAATTGCTGGATGAAGGCTGGTTGGAGAAGAGCAAGCTAGGGTTTTACAGTTTGAGTCCACGCGCGTTGATGGAGTTGAAGGGCTGGCTGGTCGATACCTACAATGACGAGGATGAAGATGGGCATCGACGAGATAAGATCAAGTTCTGTCATGCGTGCAAGGAGATCATTACCGTGGTATGTTTTCGAAAAGACAGGTTGAGCCTGGCCAGACAGCTGGATCATGTAACTGACTGACTGGATCAAACAGGGTCAACGGTGTCCGCGGCGTGAATGCAGCTGTCGCCTTCATAATATTTGCACCCAGAACTTCTTCCGAATGCAACGCTCCCAGACATGTCCTCTCTGCCAGACTGAATGGGATGGCCAGCATTATGTTGGGGAAAAGGCTATCACGACATCGGAAAGTTATCAGAGTGGCAGACGAAGGAGCGGGCATCGACCTAGACCGGATCCCGAGGAAGATGATGCGGAAGACGGAGACGGCTGAAGGGTATACAGTACCTTGCACGCAATCATATACCAGAAATGCCGGTTGTCCACGGTCGAGTGCTACAAGGCTTCATGGGCAGATAGCAGCGCCCTTCAAAGGCTTACAAGCACCATCGGTCTGTTGCTCTACCCCGTTTATGCCAGTTGCAGTGGCCATGAGAAAAAGAGAGCACGACTCAACGGGAAAGTTGAGGATGTTTCAACGCAATGAAGGACCATTCAGCCGATGGACAACATCTGGCGGCTCTTATGACCACTCTGGAGGGCATCATCAACCTTTTTCTCAAAAGCCACTCAACGCTCGTGGCCCGCAAGCCGTTCATTGTGACACCGGGCGGAGAAAGGGAATGGGGAGCCTGTGGCCTCTAGGTTGGTGTGAACTTTTTAGGGCATTGCATTCTATTGTCTATCCCACTGTCTAAGGAGTATGACCGGCGAAAGAGTGCTCCGGCAGTGTGAGATGGGTTCCAAGCTGGTCACACCTGAGCTGGACACCAACGGGAGTCACTGGCGGCCCACACCGTTCAGTGTCGTTTCCAGTACGCCTGGTTGGTAACCATAAGCGTGGTAGCAGACATGTACGGCCAAGACTGTTCACCTGTGTGACTGAACGCTGGTCTGTACATCATAGGTAAGGCAGAATCTGGTTCAGAACACTTCTGGCACCAGCCCAAGGACAACCCAGCCTTATCACCCCTCCTTTAGCAGGCGACGTTCAGCGCTTATAGTGAAAATAATGATAAGAATGGCACGTACTTCCATGTCGTCCGGCAAGCTCAAGCCGAAGAGACCATGATGCTAGGAAATGTTCGGAAGGACATGCTACTCAGGCTGAACTTGAATCCGGCTATACCAGGAAAGGCAGGACTAAGCTGCGTCTCGTGATTAACAAAAAGTACTACTAGTATAACCCAGGAAGAAGTATCCTTGCACTGGCCTCAGCCGTGTTATTCGATCATGGGATTTGTGGCGTCGCCTACAATGCCGTGGGACGTGGTATTTGGCCCCAGCTCTATGACAAAATGGGCACCCTACGTGCCAAGCATTATAAAGACGTCGAGGACCGTCTTTCGATCTCGACTAGCGTCGTACGCTATCGTATAACCTCTAGAAAGTATATAGTCTAATAAGGCCCTAGGCCCCGTTAAAATAGAATAAGTTCTCTATATAATTATATTTAGTAGCGGCGACGAGATAGTTCTCTACCTTAAACTAGAGTTCGTAAGAACTTCTACGCTCTCTTAAGAAGAAGAGAAGTATAGTCGATCGTCGAGAAGATCGATATTCTTCTATACGAAGCTAATTAAAGATAAACGAAATTATCTCGATATATAGCGAAACTAATCGATAAGAAAATTTTCTAGCTCGAAGCTTATCTTCTACGCTTAACGAATCTCTTCTAGTTTCGTAGCGAAGACTTACGAGAATTATACTCTTAAAACGACGAGTAGCGATAAAAATTTCTTATTAAGAAAGATAAATTATAGTAGTAAATAGTAACTTTTTTCTCTAAAAATTTTAGTCTCGCTATCCTTAGATACTTTTAGCTATAAATAATAACTAGCGATATAACTAAGATATAATAGTAATAACTACTTCGATATTCTCGATTATATTCTATCGATCTAGATATTATAAACGATAATATCGTCGAAGAGCTCGACGCGTTAATAGAGAAAGAAATATTACTACTAAAACGAACTCTTTATTAAGATCTCGTTTAAACTCTATTAGTAGAAACTAGATAGTTATCTAGATTTATCTAGATCTACTTATATTATTATAAATAGTAGAAAATAATAGATCGATTAAAGAAAGATATATAGTAAGGCCTCTTAAGAGGTAAAGTACTATTTAACTAGAGACGATCTCGAGTATCGAGAGCTAGTTATAAAGCGCTCTTACTAAACGAGATAGAAGCTTTTATAAAGAATATATTCTTCTCGAGATTACTTATCTTTCTTCTATTATATATTATCTTCCGCTTATTTCTTACTTATATTTCGTAAACTACGTCTAAAAAGAATATATTCTTTTTAAGATTACTTATCTTTCTTCTATTATATATTATCTTCCGCTCGTTTTTTACTTATATTTCGTAAACTATACTTAAAAGCTCTTTTATACTAAATATTATATAAATACTCTCTTAACTCTAATAATAGTAGTATTAGAAATCGATATTTCTATAGAAGAAGCTAATTTATAAAGAATATATAGACTTTTAGAAGAGAATCGTTTTAGAAATCTAAAAAGAACTATAATAGCTTTTATCGACTATTTATAATACTATAGAACTTCTAAAATCTTTACTTTAATATCTATAGATAGTCTATTAAGAATTACCCTCTTATCTATAGACTAGATAAATATATCTAGACTTTTATCTAGATAGTAGTATCTATCGTTAGATTTATTTTAAGATATTAGCGGAATAAAGCTCGAAAAGCCTTTAAAATATAAGAGTTATTAAAATAATAATATAATACGAGTCTAGCTAATCTATATCGAAAGATAATTAGATATAAAGAAAGTCGTTAATAAATATTCTTTAATAGACTATAAATATATTACTTTAGTAACTTTCTATCTTAAAGATAATATCTTAATATAGTAAAATCTTATATATTAAGATATAAAATATAGTCTCGAAATCGATCTACTTCTAACTAACTAAGAGATATAGAAGAAAGTATTCTAGACGGCGTTTAGTAATATTAGGATATAAGAGTAATATTAAGATAAGTTTAACTTTCTTAAATAAATAGAAATAGTATAAGAGTTTCGATAGAAGATCGAAACTCTTCGACTATATCTCGACTCTCGCTCTAGCGACGCTAAATATCTATTTATTTTTAAATAAGAGTTTAGAATAGCTATTTAAAATTAAATAGAACTTCTTCTAGATACTATACTTCTCTAAAATTATAGAGATTATACTCTTTTTATAAATAAAAGCGAAAGAGAGATATAAACTAATATATATAGAATAGTCTCTTTTTAAGATCGCTTAAGAAGATTTTCCTTAGGAAAATCTTCTTAATCTCCTTAGATTATCTAACTAGATTATAAGAACGTTAATAGTAATATTAAGATAGCTCTTAATAGTCTTTAACTAGAATTCTTTTTATCTACTAAGACTAAAATCTCGTATAGTTATAAAAACGAACGTAGATTCTTAAGTAGCTTTTATTAGAAGTATTAAGATAATAATCTCTACTTCGATTATAAAGAAGCTAGCTATTAAAAGAAAGATTATTCTAATTTAAAGAAGTTTATAAGACGAGACTACTAAAGAAAAGAGAAGAGTCGCTAGATAGTAGGGTATCTAGCGATAATAAAGAAGTTATAGACTCTTTAAAGACTATTAATATAAATCTATTAGACTCTAACTCTTCTTTCGATAATCTAATAGATATTACTATTAATATAATCGAAGTCTTTAATTATAACTTAGACTATATCTAGAGATATAATATCGCTAGCGAGTCGCTAGAATAATATAATAATTCTTATCTTATTACGATTCTTCTTAATATAGACTCTAATATCTTTTACGTCTTAAGAAGAGTTACTAAGTAACTAGATAAGAACTATAAAATTATCTAGAGATTATCTCTTTAAGTATATCTTACTAATAGTAAAATAACTCTCTTTAATTAAGCTATTATAATAGATTTAACTATCGATAACTTTTAAGCTCGAATAATACTTCGTATCTTAAATTAGAACGCGTATAATATTATTCTTAGACTTAATTAGCTAAAGAAGTATAGCGCTTTCTAGAATTTTAGTTACTTATATATAACGATACGTAATAAAACTAGAAAATTAACTTCGATATCTTTTCGACTCTTTCGAACTATTAACTATAAAGATATCGAAAAGATCGAATTAAATCTACTTAGCTTTCGAAAGACTTAGAAGATAATTTCTAAACTATCTATATCCGACTAGACTTCTATCTTATATCTTATACGAGAATAGAATCCTAGTAATAAACTAACCTCTTTAATATCTAGAACTAAGAATAGACGTTTTAGGTATATTCTCGAAAGATTTAAAATAGTATTTTAAGAAGAACTATCTACTAAGTTTCTAACGAAGCGGAATATTAAGTACGAAATCGATATAAATAATATTAAGTTTATTAACTTATTCTACTACTTTTTATCGAAAGAATATCGAGATAAATAAGATTAGTAAATTTATATTTTACTAGAATAGAGTCTAATTCGACTCTTAAAAAGTCTATAAAGTTTCTCTATACTCTTTATATCTAAATCTAAAGATAAATAGCGAATATATATCGACTACTATCTTTTTAATAATATTACCGTTAAGAATATCTACTTTTTACTCCGAATCTAGAACTATTTTAATACTATTAAAGTCGCTTAATAGCTCTCGAAGGCCGATCTTATCTAAGAATATTACTAGATCTAGATAGAAAAGATATTTATCGAAAAGATCGTCTTTAATATACGATTCGATAAGTATAAGTTCTTAGTTATATTATTTAGATTTACTAATATCTCTTCGATATTTTAGAGAATTATAAATAATACTCTACGAGAATTTATTAGTAAGTTTATAATTATCTACTTAGA
>NW_008751652.1:2105400-2107091 GCF_000230625.1 Exophiala dermatitidis NIH/UT8656
AGAATTTATTAGTAAGTTTATAATTATCTACTTAGATAATATTATTATCTACTTATAGATTAAAGAAGAATATAAACGCTATCTTAAATAGATATTTAAGATACTATATAACTATAAACTATATATAAAGCTATCGAAGTATATTATTAGCGTCTAATAGCTTAAATTCTATAAATATATAGTAAATAATAGAGAGTATTAATCTACGTTTATAAAGATATAAGCTATTCTTAAATAGTCTTAATCTTAAAACGTATATAAAGTATATTAGTTTTTAGATTTAGCTTCCTACTATCGAAGATTTATCTAAAACTTTATAAAGATTACTATATCTCTATTTAATTTATTAATCGAGATAGATATTAAGCTTTAAAAAAAGAAGTTTCGATCTATTTAATAGAATACGAGATACGAGTACGTCTTTTAAGTACTTAAGAAGACTCTCGCTACTAAACTAGTTTTATAATAAGTTAATAAATTAAAGTCTTTTCGCGTAGAAATAGACTACTTTAAGTAGGCTTTAGGTTATATTCTTCTATAAGAAGAACTCGATAGAAAATAGTATCTAGTCGCTTATGACGGGCGAAAACTTAATAGAGTCGAGCTAAACTATTCTATATATAAAAAGAAGCTTTTCGCTATTAAGTACGCTCTCTAAATCTAGATTATATATCTCTAGAATAGCTATAAGATAGTTATTATAATCGATTATAAAAGTCTAAAATACCTAAATACTACTTAGACGCCTTCGAAGTATCTTACGTAATAAATTAATAAGTTTTCTAAGTTCGATTTAGATATTTAATACTATAAAGACTTCGAAGCTATTATCTTTAATACTATTTCTAGACGACTCGATTTCCTAGAAAAGAGCTTTACTAATAAAGTATAGATCTCTAGCGGTATAGAAGTATCTCTAAATATCTAATAAATAGTATATTTCAACGACGATATAGAATAGAAAGATACTATTATAACTTAATTAACTATAAAGAATAAATCCGACTTAAGTCTAGCCTAGAAAGAGTAGCTAGCGCGTATTAAGGATCTAGATTAATACTTCGTAGAAGAAGACCGTCTATTTCGAAAAATTAGTAATTACTTCGCTCTCTTTATCTCTATATCGTTTTATTAAAACTTTATTAAGTATTATTATAAGTACTACGAATACTATAGCGTAGCTACTATAGAAAGTATTATTAAGATATATAGATAGTAGCTATCTATAATAAAGAATATTTTTATATATACTCGAATTTATAACTAATACTAGTTAGTCTAGAGATAGAAGAAGAACTAGGAAGAACTATATTTATAGATTAGATAAATCTCCTAACTCTTCGAGAAGTAGATAATTAACTTCGTTAGCTTATTATTAACTATACTCTATAGAAATCGATAGATTCTAACGACTATTAACTTCTCTATAGGCTAGTTAATAGTAAAGACTATAAAGAATACTATAGATAAAGTAGTTATCGACTTTCTATTCGAAATCTACTACTAGTATAGAGTATTTTAAGAATTATTATTAAATAATAGCGCTAATCTAATCTCGAAGATTATCGAGTACTATCTTAATCGCGTTAAGATAAAATATTATATAATAATCTCTTATTATTTTTAGATTAATAGAAAAATAGAAAGATTTAATAGAATATTAGGCGAGATTTTAATAAAGTAACTTATTA
>NW_008751652.1:2107111-2157870 GCF_000230625.1 Exophiala dermatitidis NIH/UT8656
ATAAAGTAACTTATTAGATAATAAATTCTTTTATAAAATAAGTATCTTCTATTAATATTATTCGTAATCCGTATTAGAATTTATATAGTAATTAGAATAAGTTTATATAAGCTCGTCTATAGACTTAAATCTTAATTAATAGGCGATTAATAAGAATTCAATTTATTAAACCTTAATATCGACTTTACCTTAAGACTAGAATAGCTATATACTATATATTATAAAGTAAATAAGCTACTAATCGAGAGAGAACTCTACTCTTAAAAACTACGATTAATATATTTAGAAACGCTATATCTTTTACTTAAAGAAGACGATTTTATTCTTCTAAATAATATATTAAAGTAGAAATTTAAATCTAACTACTTCGGACTCTTTTAGATTCTAAAGAAGCTATAGTTTAGTATATATATATTAGAAACGATAGACTAGAAGGTCTTACGTCTATTTATTTATAAAAGCCGTCTAATATAATATTATTTAATAGATTTAGATAAGTAGATAATCTAATTATTTACTAGAGTATAGTAAATACGACTCTAAATAGTTAGAGATAGTATAACGAAGCCTTCGGATAAAGTACTTTAGATACTTAGTAATAAGTCTAATTCCTTAATATACTATAAGCTATTAATAATATTAAAGTAATAATAAATATCGTAAGAATAATTAGAAGATAGTTTAAGTAAAATAAGAGAGAACTATAAAGTTAAAGTAACGCTAGTAAATAGATATTAGCGAAATAAAGAATAGAAGCTAATATTCTATAGCGCGATATCGATAGAGAAGGCTATAATAGTCTATAAGAAATAAACTATAATTAGAGTAGCTCTCGTTTCTAATTCTCTAGAGTAGATTACTCCGCCTTTAAGTAGATAATATCTTATCGCTAGAAAGAGTAACGAAGATATTAATACTTCGAGAATATTAAATAGAATAGCTAGAATAAAGATTATTTCTTTATACGCCTAGATTAGATAGAAATAGAGAAGTAGTAATAGACTAATATAATCTAACTCTCTCGATATACGAAGAATAGGATACGAAAAGACTTTTAGTCCTCTCGAAATTCCTTTAATATCCTAGAAAAGAACGGAAAACTATATTTAGAATAAATAAGAGATCTTAAGAAATAAGAGTAATTCTATTAGACCGTACTAAGATACCGTTATATAAGATATCTCTATTTTATTCTATATTAAGCTACTCGAATCTATATCGATAGATATCGAGATCTATTTTATCGATATTATAGAGTATATAAATAATATAGTAGACTTATCTTATATAAATTATATAGAGAATAGCTATAATAAGTTAGCTAAAGCTATCTTAAGTAAGAAGAAACTATACTCTATTAATAGACTAAATTAATCTAAAGATATAAGGCTATAGAATCTTATAAACTAGAATATATCTACTTTATTCTTCTCGATACTCGCTAATATTATAGAAAGTATATCTACGATATTTTCTAGTTCTACTAGAATAATCCTTCCGATACTCGAGGGGAATCTCGTTCCTTAAGAGTACTCGAAATCTCGTAAGAAGTAGAGATAAGATAATTTATTATCTTTATTAGTAGTCTAAAATACTAATTATAATATAGTTAAGTCTTTAGTTCTTCGTTAATAATACGTTAAAGGACGCTTATTAAGATCTAATTCTAGACTAAAGATAGTATAAGACTAAATAATCTAATAATAATAGTATTCTCTATAGATAATCTATAGAAACTAGAGCGTAGACTAGATCTCGATTCTTAACTATATATTATTAGGATATTCTACGAAGTACTCTAGATATATTAAAAAACCTAAAAATAACTAATAAATTATAGTAAATTATCTTATATAGTAGACGTAGAAGAACCTCGCTTATACTTCTCTACTCGTTATATTATACTAAAAGATTTATTTATAAAATAGACTATTTATAGAGTATCGTCTACTATTATAGTAGTATAAGAAAATAGTAATACTTCGCGGCCTTCTTATTATAATATTATTAAAGCCGATCCTAGTAGTAGTACTTCTATTAACGTCGTCGTTTTATAGTAAGAATACCCTAAAAGACCTAAACTAGAAGTAGGGCTCGATTACTATATATAGGTAGATAGTAGATAAATATTATATATAGAATAAGTAGAAGTAGTAGACTATTTATATACTAAATAATAAAAAGATAAACGTTCTAGAGTTAGATAAGTCAATATATAGTCTTATATAGACTATATTAATAAATCTATAGAAGACAAGACTAGTACGAATTATTACTATATTATAATCTAACTATACTTAGAATTATATACTAGCTTAGGAGATATAGGTATATATTATATAGCCTCTTTAGTATAATAATATATTTCCGATATATATCTAGATAAACTTCGTATTTATAATAATAGCTTAGAAGAAAATTTAATAATATACTAACGATATCTTAGTAGTAGCTTACTAGCTATATAGTCGTATTCTTTCGATTCTAGACTAGTCTTAATAACTTCTATTCTTACTAAAGATATAAATATTATAGAACGATAACTTTATTAAGTTAATATTAGTAGAGAATATTACTCTATACGTATATTAGATTTATTAATTTTATAAATAACTTTAATAGTTTTCGGTATATAATATAAATCTAAAGTCTACTATATTATCTTCTAAATAGCGATTAATACCTTTTAACGTCGATCTTCTATATCTATCTATAGCGGTAATACGAAGTCGAATCTATTCTCTAGATCTTTAATCTCGATAGCTATACGACTATTTATCTCTCTAGTCTTATTAATTATATATAGACTACTTATTTTCTTACTAAAATATATTTCTCTTATATCTTCTACTAGATCTTCTTTCTATATTTTAGGGAATTAAGTATAATATTTCTTAGTACTACGCGTTTAAATAGGCGTTAATATCGATATAGTAGATTAACGACGACTAGAAGCTTCGCTACTTATATCTCGATTACTAGATAAAGAATAATTAACTTCGCGAATAGTATAGATTATATATTTTTCGCCGAAAAGATATATTAAATTCGTAGAAATAGACGTATTAAAGATAAATATCGAAATATACTTTAGAAATACTAGCTCTCGATATAAGTCTAGTTTAACTATATAAAGATATATTTCGTAACGTAGATTATTTACGATATTTACTATATACTCTATAAGGGTATTCCTAATATATATATTAGTAATATCTCTCTAATCGTAAAATTCGATAGATCTTCGAGAAATACGGCTATATAGCTAAACTAATAAGCTATTATTAGGGAAAAAGAACTACTTCTAGTACTATTTCGCCTAGATAATAGAATTAACTACTATATCGCTAGACTTAATACTATAAATATTATTATTAATCTAGAAATAAATTAGTAATTATACTATTCGATATAGTATAGTATATTTACGAAAGAAGTCGTCTTCGTTATCTTAGTTACTAGTAGATCTTTAACTATCTTCTTAACTTATTAATAGTATTAAGTATTTAGAACTTATAATCTAGTCGATATTCTAACTTATCTAGATAATATAATAATTATAATAGTAATTATAGAAGATTTAGCTTTAATCGATAAAAGACTTAGAGCTTAGAAATATAAACGACTAGAAAGAGATATAAAAGAAAGTAAGAAGAAAAGAAGTAAAAGACGTCTACTTATACTTCTCTAAATCTCGTCGGATTAATCCCGAGTTAGCTTCGAAGAGTAATAGCGAGTACTATTACGCGTATAAACTCTCTTTACTTACCGTTTTAACGATCTTAATTTACTCTCGATTTATTTAGCTTTACTATTCTAGGCGTATATACTACTTCTATAGCTAAAGATAAGAGATATATACTCGCTCTATATATCTCGATCGATATCGAAGATATAGATACTATAGATATTTATTCTAACGATAGGACTACTTAGGAAACGAAGTATTTAGAATATAGAAATACTATTCTATTCTTTACTATAAGGCTAATAAAGGTACTTAACGTTCTTCGACGACGAATAAGACTATTTAATAGTCTAGATAGAGGAGAATATAATAAAATAGATACTCTACGTACTAAGTATTATAAAGACGTCGAGGATCGTCTTTCGGTCTCGACTAGCGTCGTACGCTATCGTATAACCCCTAGAAAGTATATAGTCTGACGAGGCCCCAGGCCCCGTTGAAATAGGACAAGTCCTCCGTGTAATCACAGCTCGAGCTCCCCCGGACCCGTGTCTGATCCCCATCTCTCCATTTTCTCTCCCCACAGTCTCTGCTTTGTCCTATCGAAAGCCACCGAACGCCGCGATTCCGTCAATCAAGTCACTTTCGATCGACGCCTCATCGAATCCTCCGCAATGACGTCGCATCGCCTGCCCGCCAACGTCTCTCCCGCCTTCGGCGGGCGGAGGACGCAAGCTCCTCGAGCCTATGAGCGCGGCCGGTCACTCGCTTGACCCTGGGCAACAGTGACAATGAGCTGTCCAAGTCGAGCTTGGCCCAGGGACCTCGATGTAACTTGTGCGAAAAGTTTGTCCGGTCTGCCGCGGGGTGCCTTGCAGGAGGCTGAGCTCAAAAAGAAGGTTGACGGAGATCTTGTGAACTTAGATATATTCCGTATGTTGGCAGATCGAAGACTGGCAGCCACCATTCTGTCAGCCAGTCACTTCAGGGTCAGCCGAAACTTCTCTGACTAGGCCGAATCACTGGGAGACTCATCTGGTACATCCAACTGCAATCACCGCTCAGGTTTGTGTACGTCTATAGCCTAGGATACCTTCTCAAGTGCGGCGTATTGAACTGAAGGGTTGCACAAGGCTGCGCAAGCCTAAGAGCACGTTAGCTGACGAGTCACTCAGGATGACTGGCGCAAACAACATGTTACTGTTTGGGCTTCTCAGTCTTGGGTTCCTCACTTCCGCAACATGGGCTCAGTCTGGGAACGCTTCGTCCGTGTACAATACACGGTTCGATGGTGTCACCTGGGACAATGCCCACTGGATCCTGACCACGACCAACCTTGATCAGGGTCACTATCAATCTCGGGCCACAGTTGCCAACGGTTACCATGGCATCAATGTTGCATCTCTTGGGCCATTCTTTGAGGTCGACACCATAGAAGACGGGGATATGATCAATGGTTGGCCTCTATTCAGCAGACGACAATCATTCGCCACGATTGGAGGCTTTTGGGACTCGCAGCCCAGAACTAATGGAACCAATTTTGAATGGCTTTATCAATATGGATGGGACAGTGTCATCAGCGGTATCCCTCACTGGTCCGGCATCATTGCGGATCTGGGAGGGAACGATTATTTGGCCGCATCGACGAACAGCTCAACCATCAGCAACTTCAGATCCAGTCTGGACATGAAAAGAGGTCTGATGGACTGGTCTTTCACCTGGTCTCCGGGGGCCAACGGTTCGTTCAATGTGTCTTACCAAATGTTCGCACATAAACTCCATGTCAACCAGGCCGCAGTCATCATGAACATCACCGCGATGAATACTACCAACATGACAATTGCTAATGTCCTAAATGGAGATTGCGCTGTACGAACGACTCCGGGTGACAAAGGAACCGACGGTGGAATCATTTTCACCTCTGTCCAGCCTGACGGAGTCCAGAATGTTACCGCATTTGTCTACGCCGGCCTGTCCTCTGCTGGAGCAACCGTTCGCTCGACCGAGCAAGCCACCTGGGATCGACCGTACGTCGGAAACAATCAGTCTTCCGTTGCCACCGGTTTACACGTCACCCTTGAGGCCGGGAAGGTTGCTACATTCACGAAATTCGTCGGCATTGCCTCGAGCGACGGGTTCGCTGGTCCAAAGGACGTTGCGAGGGAAGCAGCTCTTTCTGCACGGCAAGCAGGGTACAGCGCAATGTTGCAGACCCACGTTCAAGAGTGGGCAAAAGAGTTTCCTGCCGAATCAGTGGATGATTTCTCGTTCCCCCAGAACGGATCCTTGCCAGATGATCCGTACATTATTGAAACCGCCATCACAGCGGTAGCAAACCCATACCAACTCCTTCAGAATACAGTGTCGGACAGCGCGATTGCAGCAACTGGTAATGCCTCGATCAACAGCCACAGCATCTCTGTTGGCGGGCTGGGCTCGGATTCCTATGCCGGCCTGATTTTCTGGGACGCCGATATCTGGATGCAACCCGGCCTCGTGGCGGCTTTCCCGTCAGCTGCGAGAATCATCTCCAATTACCGTGTGGAGCGGTATGGACAGGCGCTTCGCAATGTGAAGACGGCGTATCAATCTTCGAAGAACCACACCAACTTTTCCTCCAATGCGGCCATCTATCCATGGACCAGTGGACGGTACGGAAACTGTACTGGGACGGGGCCTTGTTTCGACTACCAATACCATCTTAATGGCGACATTGGTCTGGAATTGATCAACCAGTGGGCTTCGTCAGGAAACACGTCATATTTCCGCGATCAACTGCTTCCGGTGTATGATTCCATCGCCACGCTGTTTTCGGAGTTGCTGGAGAAGAACGGTTCGACATGGTGGCTCACAAACATGACCGATCCTGATGAGTATGCAAATCACATCGACAACGGAGGATACACAATGGCGTTGATTTCAACTCACTTGACCAATGCCAATCTATTCCGAGCCATGTTCAACGGGACACCCAACGCGACATGGGAAGAACAGGCGGCAAACATGTACATCGCTCGCGACAACGAGGCGGACATTCTGCTAGAATATCCCGGCATGAACGGCAGTACCTCGGTCAAGCAAGCGGACGTGATCCTCAACACATACCCGCTTTCATTCACACGATACAACTACACTGCCGAGCGATCACTCAGCGATTTAGACTTCTACGCAGGCAAGCAGTCCATCAACGGCCCTGCCATGACGTACGCCATGTTCGCCATCATTGCGAACCAGGTCTCGCCGTCCGGTTGCTCCAGCTACACATACCAGCAATACTCGACCCAGCCATATGCGCGGGCACCATGGTACCAGCTATCCGAGCAGCTGGTGGACAACTGGAACGCCAACGGCGGGACACACCCTGCATACCCGTTCCTGACGGGCCACGGCGGCGCACACCAAGTGGTACTTTTCGGCTACCTGGGCCTTCGGTATCTTCCGGATTATGTTCTACACGTCGACCCATCGTTGCCACCTCAGATCCCGCAGATTCGGTACCGCACTTTTTACTGGCATGGATGGCCCATCTCGGCATTTTCCAACCAGACGCACACGATTCTCAGCCGCAACGGCAGTCTCGTTCCCGACGAAGGCGCCGTCCCCAACGCCACGTACGCGACCAACCCTATCCCTGTTCACGTCGGTCCCATCGGCAACCCGCCGCTGGCAAACTATAGTCTTCCTCTCAACGGCAGTATCACCATCACCAACCGGCGTATTGGCCAGATCAAGACCACCGCAGGCAACGTTGCCCAATGTCTGCCCGTCACCTCGCCCGACGAGTATTTGCCCGGCCAATTCCCCATCGCCGCCGTCGACGGCGCCGCAAGCACGAAATGGCAGCCTGCACTGGCCAATAAGACTGCCAGCGTTACTGTCCAATTGCCCGTGGGATACCGCGTGACCGGAATGGTCTTCGACTGGGCTCAGGCCCCGCCGTGGAATTATACTGTCCTATTCCACAACCAAACCCTAGACAGCCCGAGTGCCGTGAGCGCCAATACCTCGAAAGGTGTCGTCGAGGTTGCCAGCAATCAGCGCGTGCGTATCGCCGAAGCGTACAATGCCACGGAGATTTTCGAAATTGGTCCCATGGAGTCCAATATCACCACGTACAACGTTTCTGCTAGTCAAGAAGTCTATACCGCGCGCTATGCCACCCTGCAAATCTGGGGAAGTCTCGAAAATGGAACCGTGTCCGCATCCAATATGTCCGGCAGTGGAGCCACGGTTGCAGAGTGGAGTATTATTGTCGATGGTCTTCCTGATGACAACAGCACGGAAACAAAGAGGGATTTGGGCGGAAGTATTCTAAGGACTAGAGACCAGGTTCTAGACATGGATATGTTGCTGAAGCTCGGCCGTCTCGCGAGGTATGCAGAGGCAGGAAATAAGATGGGATGGACCTGACCTGACCTGAACGCTACTTTAATATCGGGGAACCCTGAAGGGAAAGCGAATGGGGCCGCGATGCCCAGCGATGGGAAGATGAAGATCAGGTGGCAGACAACACCTACTAGTACTGTAATGGAATTAATAATACATGAATAATCGACGGGCTTTGACGTGCGCGCAACACAAGCGCAAGCTGTGTCTGCGTGGACTTCTACGTACAGCATCTCCATTTATTCGGTATCCGCCGGGTTTGTTGGTGGTGCCGTAGCCGACGGGCAGCTTGGTGTGGCAGGCATTTTTCCTATATCAAAACATGCAGTACCAGTAGTGCACCTTGAACCACGATTGAGCCTCGAGCCAGACTCTGGGTGGTTAGAATATATCCTCCCCATGGTCTGCCTCATTGCCGAGTAAACCGCAAACCGAGCCTGGTCCAATATCTGCCCCTTGTTCGTGGACCTGAAACGGACCTCCATTTGTTATGTGCTTGTGTACTAGTAATAGGGGCGGCGTCTCCTCTTCGCATGTCAATAGGCCTGATGGGTCTGGGTCGAGAATCTGGCCTGCTTGATTTTCTGATTCTCCGGACAGATGTTAAGGGCTCGCTCGATGTATTGCAAGATTCAAGTTCCGAAAACATGAAGCCAAGGCGCGCGCGCAATGCCCGGTGCTCGTAGTCGCGGGCCAGTGCCTGCCACTGTATCCCTGGGTGGGAGTGTTTCTTCAGATCTGACGGGGGGACATGGACACCGGGCGCGGTACAGCGCGAAGGGCTGAGACCTTCAGAGATGTCTGTGTTGGTGCTGAGTGCTGCTCAGCAGCATCAAGTTGGACCGTCTCGTCCCATTTCTTGTTCTCCCTCCGGCGGACCGACTATGGAAGGCGGTTGACCAGGTCTTCCAGATCTATCCCAAGAAGCAGAGCACCCAGTGGTGTTGGTGTTGGCATCTCCATGATGTAATCCGACCCATGCACGGTACATGGGATGTTTTGTTTCTCGTTTGTGACTTTAGTTTCTTTTTATTCGCCCTGCGTCTCAGGTTGGCCCCCCTCCATTCTCCCACGGGCTTCGCCCAGAAGAGCCTCCTGCATCTTCCTCAACTCCTCCTCGCCCATCTTATCGAAGCCGCCAAAGTTGCGCATCTTTTCGCCGCGCCCGACTCGTTTCTTCTGCACCTCCTGCCACTCACCGACCACTCCGCGACATCCCTCGATGTAGCTTCCGAAGCCCAGGTCCGTGAGCGCCTGCTCCACATGTTCCACGCTGATGGTCTTTTTGGACTCTCGCTCCGAAATGTCATTCGACTCGGACGACAGCATGCGCAGAAACTCCAACGAACATGAGATCAATAGATCGCGCGCCGGACGCGTGAACGTCATCTCGCCGCCATCTTTCCCGCCCGGTGTCGCTGGGTCGTGGGGTAGCTGAGGCAGGATCTCTGAGATGATTTTTTGGACTGTCGCTTTAGGGAGCGAGAGGTCGTCGTTGCCTAGAGCAGGGAACACCGTTTATGTCAGTGTTATTGTTGGAAGGGCGCGGGCGCGATGTGTATGGGGGGCTGCGCAGGATGAATACGTACCGCCAAACTCCTTGTCTGACATGATTGATAGATGAGGTTGCTGACCTGGGTAGGGTTATGTGCTTCGTGTGGGAGGGAAGAGCAGTATGTAGGCTGTCATTATCCTAGGCCATGGAGGCTGATCTACGACGAAAGAACGGAGATATATACGTTGTACTACTACTCGCAGCAATTACAGTGGTTGGCTATGATTTGACGTGTCACTGCTGTCACTTCCAGTGATGAAACGCGGGTCCCAGCCTGAGAAGCTCAAATGAAGCGCCAGAAGAGGAATAGTCGCAGGTCACGTGGCAGGTTGTTCTCTCGCAGGTCAGATTTTCCAGGCCTTGGCACTGGATCTCCTTCAAAGTTCAAGTTTCGTTTTTCGTTCTCTCAACTTATCAATTCGTCCTTGTTGTCAACGATTCATCAACAACCGCGGTGGCTGGCGCTCCACTCAGGAGCTGTAATGTGTCTCATGTTCGCAAACTGTCGGTTGTCGTACTACAATACGGGATCGCCTGCTTGTCGTGTTGATCGCGTTTCGAGCGATATCCCGTAGTCGAGGACCAGTCTTTCATTTGACTCTGAACTAACTCAAGGCACTTGCGACGTGTTTTTTACAGCGAGCGAGTCATGATGGGCATTCAATATTCTGGTAAGTCATCCACAGCCTTGTTCTTTCTGTTTTACCTATTCACATGATGAACATTCGTGTCGCCCCTATCTTACCAAACCGTGGTGATTTACCTCTCCAAGCCAAACAGGACTTTCTGATTGAAATACCTACCTCAAACATGCATCGCAATCATTCCGGCCAGTTCAATTTGGTGGCAATTTCTAACATGTGTTGCGATAGGAGCCTGCAAGTAATCGTCAACAGCTGCCAGTGCCGCTCCTCATGCTTTTGGTCAGCGCAAGGTTAGTCAACTTCCTTGCACAAATACAGCATACAGCAACCCCTTTACATGATGACCAAACACATATGTACTATCAAATTCCGATTCACCATGAGGAATCACTTGGTTCGATTACCTGAAATGCCAAACTTTTGCACACCAAGAGCTTTTTGTTTTTTCGTCATGCAGTACTCGTATCGCTGGGTTTGTCTGACTCTTAGACCGGCAGTATTTGTTCTTTTTCTGGTTTCAGTTTCTCGACCCTGACCATTGTATTGGTAAGTCCTTTTGATCAATTCCATTTTGTTTCCCTTTCATGATGAACACAACCACTCTTTCCATGCTAAGTATGAAGGCCTTCCGGGTCTGATGCTTAAGTCTGTGTATTCATTTTTCATCTTTCGCCTGAGTTCAGCATTTATTGTCTGCTTGTCTATGGGTTACATGGTAGAATTGTCGCTGACCTTCTGCCAGGTCATGTATATACAAAATATATACTGGTGTCGCAATAAATATTTTTTGCGGTCGCATTCGCTTTGGGAGACGCCTACGAGCTCCGAGTCTTGAAAATTCTCTCTTTCTCTATATAAATATATATATAATGATACCGTGCGTTGCTGCCGACGGAGAAATCAAGGATTGTTTGCCTGTGTCCTGGTGGTTTTTCTATGCCTTTTGCTTTTTCTCGCCGGCTATTCTTGTACCGTTTCGATTCTTTCATGACCGATAGTCCGCCAACTTGGCATCATCCCAACTACAGTATTGCCGCAATCATTAGTACCTGTAAACATTTCACGAGGACTGATGGGAGATTCATCATTCTCACTTACCTCAAAAACAAGCCCGAAAGCTCTTTCTCCGCCCTGAGAGCCAACTCCGCAATGACATGGCCCGGCTTCTCAGGCGGCAACAGCTTACCCTCCTTCTTCGCATTCGCAAATTTGCCACGGTCCTTCTCGTCCATGTTCTGGAGATACTTGTCACGAATGTCACCTTGCATGGCCGTGTCGACCATGCCCGGGCGGATCGAGACGGACGTGATGTCGGGTTCTTCATTCTTCAATGTCATGGCCAGATGGTTCATTGCCGCCTTGGACGCCCCGTAGGCGCCCCACGATGTATAGCCTGTGTTGGCGGCGCCGGATGAGGTGAAGACGATTCGACCTTTTGCAGCCCGTAGGAGGGGGAGGCTGGATTGGATCTGAGTGCGTGGTAGACCATCAGCATGGACTGGGACTGGATAATGTGACAGTAGACTTGGACTTGATGTTTGAACTTACCAGCGCCACACAACTCGACACATTAATCCGAAACGTCCGCTCCCAATCCTCCACATCCATCTCCGCGATCCTGACACACGTGCCCAGCGTGCCATGATTGAGAACTAATCCATCCAACTTCCCGTCCAATTCGACATCACTTAGGATGTTCTTGACGTAAGCTAGATCGTCCATGTCGCCTGGTTTGGCGATGACTCGGCCTGGATTCTTGGAGCGGAGGTCGTCGAGAACATCGGTCTTGCGGCCGGTTAGAATCAGTAAGTGCTGAGCCGGCGAGGAGAGCAAAAAATCGGCGATTGCGAGGCCGATGCCTGCTGTTGCGCCGGTTACGAGGATGGTGCGTGATTGTGGGTATTGGGACTAGATAGACATAGTTAGGTTTGAGTCGGCAAGAGTCCGAGTCACATAAGTCAATTCAACCCGGACGGCAGTTAACCAACAGAACATTGTTGAAGATCGGCTGGCTCGGGTGTATTTGACTGTCTTTTCTTTCGCTTGATGATGTGTGGGATAGCAGGGGCATGAGCATGGCTTGGATAGTACTATGGCAGAGGTGATTCATTCCAGAAGGAACGGGGACAAAGAAGAACGGATTATCCCCATGCTGAAGAGGAGAGTTCAATGGGCTTCCTGCCGTCTTTTCCTGGTACCTAGGATTCCGGATGCCGAATTCCGAAACACGGTCACCCTCGTTTTCGCTATCTGAGGGTGGACAATGCAACACGCCATATACATACATGTACGGAAGGAGGGTGAGAATGGCGAAAGACAGTGTCGATTGACTTCATACAGTAGGTATATAAATACATGAGTACTCACCCGATGCTTTGAGATGTAGTCCGGAGAAGGGCCGAAGTGGGCTTTGGCGGCGGCAGCCATGACGATTCGCGCGTTCGTTGGTGTTGGTTCTGCTTTTCTTTCTGGTAGTCAATAAAATCCAGGCTGAGCGAGGATGAATTTGATTCAAGAATGACACACTAGGCGGTTGTAGGGGAGTAGTTGTAGACACTCTTCAGACAGTCCGAGCAGTTAGATAAAATGTTGTGTATGTTCGGCGAGAGTCAATTGGTTGCCGGAATATAAGTTAAAATTGACGTCAACTTTAGGGTCCGGAGGTCGTCTTTTCTTTTTGACTATACAACTGCTGTAGTTTGGAGCTCCCATCAAAATCTATGGGTCTATCACCACTGCTCATAGAATTACTCCTCTCTCAGGGAATACATCCACCGAAGTGATTCGGATATCAAGTATGAATTGTTATGTGTCCCAACGCTGTTTTGGAGCGTTTATCACCGATGTAGGATGCGGGCGCGATTTCGCCAACTGTAGCTGGATCCAGCCTGTCCAGCTCGAAGCCCGCTGGACGCTGCACTACCGATCCTTGTCAACGCCTCGAGTTCGCCTTTAGCTTCTTCTCCTTGTCATGCATCGAACTTTTGTTGGAGACAGTGAGAGCACCTCGAATCGGAAAGCGTTGCTACTGGGCTCCGGACATAAACGGTCCGTGGTTGATGGCCAAAGTTGAACCATTTACTGTTCGGAGGAACACAGGATCATCTCCTTGATCTCTGTGCTTCATAGCTCGGTCACAAGGAGGGAAATCCCAACATCGCTGAGATATGCATTGTACGTTTCCCATTCTTGGGGTCCTTCTGTCCTCGGGCACCTGGGCACCTGGGCACCTGTACGTGAGAACCAACGCGTTAACCTGTGTTATAGTTTCTCAACGGCGGAATGGAACAAGGTAGCAGGTGCGTCAAAGTTTGCAGAGATGGACAGCTGCTTTCCGTGCCGGATTGTTTGGCCAGTTTCATCCTGGATGATATGGCGAGTCATCTCTGACGACGTACACCTCCGCGACAAGGACGGCACAACCGACACCCATTGCGAGGGCGATGATGGGAACGTTCCACCAGGCAAACTCGAGTCTGCTCACGTTGATGTGTTTTCTCGCCAGTATGTCTCTCCAAAGTAGCCCGGCCAACGATGCGCTGAATGCCATACTGTACGCGCCAAAGTTGACACCAAGCGCCATACTATACACGGTCGCCCAGAATGTCCGGTTACTGAGGGGAGTTCCATTGGCGACGTGGATCTCTTGCCATGCCTGAATGACACGAGAAAGCAGGATTGTGCTGCCGATGTTTGTGCCGGCAAACTATGCACGAGCGGAACAAGGCCAATGTTAGCTTAGTGACCCCAAGCTACCAGCAGCGGACGGTGCTTGGAGCAGCAGACACGACAGAGACTTACGTTGCAAAGAATGACCGAGAGAAGACCCATGCCGCCGATGCTACCAATGGTTCCAGTCTTGTTCACCCAGTGATCCCATCCGTGAGCGAACACAGGCACCCATCCCCTGGTGACCAATGCCTGCACGAGGACGAACATGGAGAAGGCAAATGGCACAAGCATAAATGGCAAATGTGCCACCACAGCCGTGACTGTCGGAAGGGTCTCCTGGCACCAGCGATGCCCATCCGAGACAAGAGAAACGAGCGTCGGCCTCTCACGTCTCCGTTGCTCGCTTTCAGAGAGGCTTCGCTCCACGTCCACCTGCCCTATCGGCTTCGTATCGAGTGGGCCATTGTCTGACTCTGCCTGTCCAGAGCCAGTAAGCGTCAGGGATGTGAGTGTCGGTATTCTCGACGCTGGAATTACACCGCCAGACTTGATCTTGTCTGTATCTGCCTTCCAATCCTCGTGCCCAGCAGAACCATGGCGAGACTCTCCAGCGCCCGACGAATGCACCTGCACGCTTTTTTGGTGATTTGACGTTTCTACCCACTCTTCTTGCACCGAAGCAATCCCCTTCTCATTCATCTCATCTCCACTGGCGGCGGGCTTGGATCTATCAGCTTCAGATTCCCAGAGAGTCTGCCGAGCGAGCTTGCGTGTTATCTTTCGGTTCATGAACCCGAAAGTGACGTCCCAGCAGAACATGATGCAAGCAGCTGGCAACGTCACCCAGAACACAGGATACTCGCCCTGGCTCTGGCTGGCCGCGTTCAGTGCTAATAGGGTGATAAGCGTCACAGCCATTATCAAGGCTCCGAATGCTGCGCCCTTTTTGTCGAGGAAAGGATTCATAATCTCTTCGAGCAAAAGAATCTCGCCCTTTTCGGCATTGGCGGCTGTCTGATCTTCTTCCTCCGTAATCCCCCGTGCGTAAGGGATATTGGGATTGCGCCGCTCGCGTCCTTTTAAATTATTAGGGAGGTCGCGCATCTGAATCGATACGGGAATGAGACGGCTATCGGCAAAGACGACATACAACAGGAACGGAAAGAGCACGATGGCTGTGACAACGACTGGCACAATCATATTGGCTGTGTAGGTGATGAATTTGATCTTGAAGGCGCCAGCTAGCACGAGGTTGGTTGGATTGGAAGAGACAAGGATGGCAGAGGCGGTGTTTGCCACCGCAAACTGACTGACGATCCACGCCCTTGGGTGCATGATATTCTTGGAGACCCGAGTCATATAAGCCAGGAATGCTGTACCAGATAGGATGATAGGGTCGTTTCCAATGAAGGTGCCCAAGCAAAAGAAGAAGGTGTAGAGGTAGAAGAAGAGCCAATGCCCGACTTTGCCACCTTTCTTGAGCACCTGGAACGCCAGGTACCTAATCAAGCCTGAAGCATCGATGGAAATGGCGATATATGCCAGGGTGAGGAAAAAGGCCATGATGTCGAGGGGGGAGATGTTGTTCGATCCTACCGTCCCGTCGTGCACCTCTTGACGCCCGATCGCCGAGATCGCAAGCAGGAAGAGGTCGGCAACCAATGGTGCGGTCACAAAATTCATGGGAAACTCCAGGCGCACATACCGGTCGACCGTGCAAGGATGGGAGCCCGTTTTAACACGTCGAGATTGTTTCGGCCTGGGGGATATCACGCGGCAGTTACTGAGCATGCCGAGAACAGCTGTGGAAACCGGTCTCGGGATATATAGCGGGACTTTAAAAGGGAACAAAACTGTAATGTCTATAGAGTCAAAAAGGTCAGTCCCAAGAGTTATGACTGCCCAAGTGGATTCGACCCGTACTTACTGGTGAGGATGAATACTATGAGCGTGACGATTGAACGCCATGATTTTATCTGGCTGGTGTCTAGGGTATCTTCCATTTTGATGAGATGCAGCAACGAAGTCTTGATAGTGTCAGTCTGGCCTGCCTGATGCTGGCTTCAAGTGCAATTTTCGGAAGTCAACACGGTCATAGATTGTCGGCTCTTAGCAGCAACTGCATTTGGGAAGATCTGGCGCAAAGGCTCGTCGCGCTGTTCTGTCCTGCGGCCTGGCAACGGCCATGGGCACCCAAGTTCGACAGGACCTGGAAGGCCCACGAATAGAGCAATCTGAGGTCGCTTCAATGAAAACCGAGATGGACTGTGAATCGTGTCGAGCTGGGGGAGGGGTCAGCCGACCTTTTGTGGAAGTTTTGACATGGAGGAAGCTGTTGTCCCACGTGCATGTCAGAAGAAACCTTTCAAAGCAAATCAGCCCATTGACACATGCGGGATTGAGGCAGTGCAATGTTCGCTCTCGGGATCACAGCCCGTATGATGAGCATTGCCAGGAGCATGCATGGTGTACATTGGAGGGCTGAGGGCAGGGCATCCAGACGAACGAGGAGCAGGAGCTCGAAATGCAGTAGGTGCCATTTCCAGCCAATTGAACATCATCATCTAAGGTCCTTCGTGCAACGATAGGCGCACCGCATACCACGACGCTACCAGGCCGTGGGTGCATCGTGGCGCACCTCTGAACGGCCTGGTTCTGGTCCGTTCGTATTGTGCTACACCGCCTGTTGCAGATATGAATTCGAAGTGTACTCTGCGGAGAGCAACTATACTGTACCTTAGGTCTGAGAAATTCTTGACGATAAGCTTGAGAGGCGGCACTGAGCAATGGTACCTACGACTGCAGGGAGGCAGATCCGTGTTGTCACTACTCCAGCACCTGTGCACCTGCTCCTTTTCGAAAGCATCCCGAATAGGTTTAGATCAGGCAATCAGCCAAACCGGTGAGCGCTCACATGATCTCCAGCGTTGGCGAACTAGTTCAGGAGAAGACTAGCGCATGGTGTCTATCCAAACCCAAATCCAAGGCCTCCCATTGGCCTCTCATTTATTGGCACTCACCTAGGCATTATGAGCTGCCCGTTCTCATGATGGTTGACCTCCCCTCCCCCGTCCGTCCTCCTCCATCACTCTTATCTACAACACACAACCTGCCATTAACCCTGCCAAAGATTCTTAGGCACATGCACCTGTGCTGTTGCAGCAATATGATATGTCATCCGGGACGCCTAGCCTTGAGCCTCACATCCAGATGGGATGGCTCGAAAGCCACGACGCCAGTTGGTAGCTCAGCCTCAGCACCTCGTGCTGCCGAAAGTACTTTCTGCCTTCTTCCCCCAGCTCTTCGTATCACCGTGCTCTCAAGCAAATAGCACCGGATATCCTCTATATTGGTGACTCTTGGCTCTTAGTATTTTCCTGTCATGCGAGACTAATATCTTTCCCACCTTGCCCACCATACTCCCTTACTTATTAAGGAAGGAGGTCATGCCCGCACTTATTTCAGCGTTGCCGGCGTTGCTCTTTATTCTTGAAAGCCTCTATGGCTACGAACACTACCGATGATACTTTGAAGGTTGTATGTGCGTGGCCACTCTCTGGCCAGTACGGCCCAGGCTCGAGGGCCTTATATTACGCCCTCATCGCCGCATGCGTCTTTGCCCAGAAGATAGTTTGGCTGCGGAAAGCCTGTGTGGCGGCAGCTCTCTTGTTTCCAGCCGTCGCCGCTCTCCACGGCATCGTCCTTGCGGCAGTTCACGTTGATCGTACGTTCCTCATGGCAGACATCAGTCCCTGATCGTTTCTGACGAGCTCAACTCAGATGCTGTCGATATGGATGTCTTCGGGGCCTTCCAGCTGTGTTCCATCGGGATATTGGCCGCCCCGGTGACGGTCAGGCTGTCTCGGACGTACTTCAATGACACTGGCCGAAATCTCATCTTTTTGTGGACTGGACTCATTCTTGCCGGTGAGCGACTGGCGGGAACTATTTGTGCGACTGCTTCTGACTCAAACTAGGGCTCCTAAGCTTGACAGTGGAATTCTTCCGGAGCAATGTCACTGATTGTCCACGCGATGATTTTGGCAACGTCCTTTCTCCTGACGCCGGCAAGTTTCAGTATAAAAGTCAGTGCGGCCTCACATGCACTGTCGATGCGGGGCCACACTCTCCTATGCGAGGTGGTTCGGCCAACAACATATACGTTATCCCAGCCCCAGACAAATTGACGTTTGGCACGGCAACTCTTCTCGCAGCCGCTTGCTGTATACCTCCCATTCTCTCCATAATATCAATGTGGAAGGAGATCCTTGAGCTCAATTACAAGAGAACATTTCCCGATCGAAACAAACAAGAAGAAACCAATGAACTGATCTCCGGAACTAACGGCGCCACGATTGAGAAGATGAGGCAAATCAACGAGAAGATTACCGAGTTCTTGTGGGCTGTACAGATTCCTGTTATCGGTGCTGCCGTACTCGCAATACTTGTTACAGGCGAGTTGAACTTTTTCAGCCCTCAAATACTATATCAGACTGAACCTATAGCCAGCATTGGTAGGTGGGCTGCTTTCTTCATGGTCCTGCTGATTGTCACAGTTGGCTGATTGATCGATGCTGTTGACAGGCCAATGGGCTCCAATCGCTGGTACGGCTCTCGCAGTTTTAGGATCGCTCTTTGTACTTTTTGACAAAAAGCTTGACGCTGCGACCGCTGGAGTCAACCAGACTATTACTTCAAGACAATGTACCTGCTCGGAAAGGGGAGTCAGTCCCGGCCGGTTCCGGAGTCCTGTAAATTCCACTGCAACTGAAGATGGCCAAAACCTACACCATAGCCTCGCGCATATTGGGACAAATGCAAGCATCGACCGGGGAAAGGACACCACTTGCGTTACCATGGACCAAACTTTGGAGAGAAATGGCAATCCACTTCAGCATGACGCCGGCAGCAGACGCAAAGTGGCTAGCGTGTTGCAAGCGGTCGCTCGTTATGTGGGAACCGCACATCGCCGCTTTGACGACTCCGAGTTCAAAAATGGCGAAGCACAGGGTTACCCTTGGGTTCCGGGAGAGCCAGCACGAAATTCGCATTATGGAGAGATTACACGGTTTCAGAGCTCTCCTATGCTTCGCGGACGCTCTAGAGTTCCCCCCGACATTGGTGTCGATTGTAGCGCGGCAGCGGATAGGGCACAGTCACCTCTGTCGCCACAGTCCCCGGACTCCTTACCACCATTTCCCCCACTTGATTCAGATACTGTGCCACAATCGGGCCCTTCACGGACTGAACCGGCTCTTTCCGACCCGTGTGCCAGCCCAACTGGGTCTGGACCGCAACAGCGGCGGGACACTCTCCAGGTGCCAGTGACGGCATATCATGGTCACACTCATGGGGACTATTTGGCCACCTCTAGCTCAAATATCCCCGTTGGGCAACTTCCTCCTGTTATCGTGGTGTCTCCCCATGTGAACTCAGCCTCTGTGTCTGTCAAGGCGTCTGGATCGCGCACTCCGTGAGAATCCCACCTAGGGCTTATCAAGCTTCCTGCCTTGCAGACTCGCTGTTCAAGCTCCCTGGTTACATGTCTCCCTTATCTGAAAGGTCGCACTCCCGACGACGAGCATGCGAGACGAGACAAGGCTGAATCTTGTTGGCTGGTACACAATCTCCGGGAATTGGGATCCGCATTGGAGCTCTCGGGGTATCATGCGGACGTTTGGGCGCAACGATGCCCGAGGGTCCGCAGCCTTTACGAGAATTATTGGTGGATACGGGACGACGAGAAGTGTTTGGAGTCACGCCACGGCATAACCATGCCGTTTGTCGGCCATCATCGTGAGATCCAGCTCAGTATTCCACCTCCTTTGCAGGATAATGGCCCATCATTTCGTCGTTGAAGGTGCCAGACACCCATGATGAATGGTTTGCAACGCCCGACTCGGACCCTGTTCATGTTCATCCAATCAGCGGACTCAAACTCAATTAACCAGCGAAGGCTACTTTGTTAGGGTCCAATACTAGGAGCACCTAGACTTGCCGCCATGGCGTTGCTGGTAATTATCGGCTTGAGAGCGATTGACACAGGCCGCTGCGGGAATGGTTATATGTTGACCCAGCATATCTTCACCCAGCATGTGTGCATGGCTCAACAATAATATCCTGATGTCATGTCAACATCATGAAGGAGGACACCAACACGTCGACCACCTCTCCAGAAGAGTTCCCTTTACGTTATACAATAATACGTTTCACAACACTGCAAATGCCGTACTGCAGATCCGGCTCCCGTACGCACGATTAAGCAGAAGAACCACTAGGTACTGTACTGTACCTAGCAAACGAAGGGTGGAGGTGTGCTATTATGTACTGTACTGTACTACATATATTCTATATCAACAGACCGCATCACGTTCATATCATTCCTTGTATTGTACCCCCACTGCAGTCACCGGATAAGGGAGAACCAACCTTTGACTGAGTCAGACTGACCACTCTTACTGTTATATACTACTTACTACTGTGCTATAAACATCCGTGCCTACTGCTGGTAAAGCAGTTCAGTTGAATTCTACTTGAAGTGAACCTGCAGACTGCACCGGAGTGGAACGAATTCCGGAGAAGCACAGGTTGTTTGTTACAGTGCAGTAGCTTTTTCCGGTCCATGATTTCCCCGGCGTATTGAGCGACGGTAAAGGTTTGCGGCTTGTATGTACGATAGGTGACTGCATTGGAAGTGTGATTCTACTGTATGTACAATTGCTGTACTACTACTGTTCGACTGTATCTGTGGTACGTAGTCAAGTCACTCCATCCCATATGTGCCTAGGTATGGGGTCCGCGGGGTGAGTGAACACCCGGGGTAAATAAAACGTATGTACGTACCTAGGTAGTCAACAAACGGGGCGGAGACGGGCTCCCTGGGCTTGCTGGGGGTAAATCCGACGCCTTATAAGATGGCCAGTGCCGTATCCATTTCCCGACTCGTTTGTCGCGCTGCCGCGGTGGACGTCCGATTCACTTTACTGTGGTTATTATTATTATTGGCCCACTACCGAGGGGATAGATCGGCTTCTTCGTCCCATTGTACTGTACGGTTAATAGAACGGCGAGCCTGGCCTCGCCTTGTTAACAGGACAAGATAACGTATGACTAGTTAACTAGTTGTTGAAATCGAACGACGCTGCTCTTCTGTTCTGTTTGCTTGTTTGTTGTACGACTCCCTAGGAAATCGAAAGGGCCGAGAGCTGAGAACAAGAGGACTTAGGAGAACGGAAAAGGTAGTCTGGGTTTGTTCACGCCTCGCCGGGTCAAGTGGTGGTTTGTCTGGACAAGAAAAGCATCAGCACCAGCCTGCCGCCATATATCTCTACAGGATCTATTTATCTGCATACATCGACATCAACATCAGTCAGCAGCGGAACAACATCGTCATCATCTATCTGCCATCATCTACCATCAAACGAGGGACGAGACCGCCGAAAGGGTATCATATTATCGATTCCAATCCCAGGGACTGAAAGGGAAAGGTACCTTTTGGGCTCAAAGGTATACCATACCATACCTGTTACTCTCCCACACAACAAACAAGTTGCATCTGAACACAACAAACAAGACACAGCTCGACTCGCTCGGCACTGCTAGCTGTCCACTTGACCTTCCACCTTCCTTGGATCAGCCAAAGTCGTTGAATCATCGGTCTTCTTTCCCCCGAGTGAGGTTTTCAAAGGTCCTCATCTTTCAAAATAATGGCCCAAAGCTCAGAACACGAACACGAACAAGCACAAGACCAGTCCGTGGACGTCTTAATCTGCGGCTCGGGCAGTGCAGGACTCTGCGCAGCCCTCTGGCTAGCCATTTACGGCGTCTCCTCCGTCAAGATTCTCGAGCGGCGATCCGGACCCATGACCATGGGCCAAGCGGACGGGGTCCAGTGTCGAACGGTGGAAGTCTTCGAGTCGTTCGGCATGTCGGAAGATCTGTTGCGTGAGGCATACCACGTTCTCGAAGTGGCGTTCTGGGCGGTGAACCCAAACGACCCGACTGGCAAGCTATATCGTACGAGTCGGACGGCCGATACACAGCCGGGACTGAGTCATCAGCCGCATGTGATTCTTAACCAGGCCCGGATCAATGGATTGATGCTGGATAAGATGCGCGGCATTGGTGCGAGGGACGTGGAGTATGGGTATACCGTTAAGAGTGTGGCTGTTGATAATGGTGTCGACGCCGCCGCCGATTATCCATGTACAGTCATCGCAGAGAAAAACGGCAAAGAAGAGCGGTTCCGTGCGAAATATGTTCTCGGATGTGACGGCGCCCATAGTATGGTTCGCAAATCACTCGGATACAAAATGGTCGGCGACACCACAGATGCAGTATGGGGCGTCATGGACGTGTATCCACGGACGAATTTCCCGGATATTCGACGCAAAGCCACGATCCATTCCAACGCGGGTACGATCCTAGTCATCCCCCGGGAAGGAGGATGGATGGTTCGATTCTACATTGAGTTCCCCACGGGGACCAATGTGCAGGATGTCGAATTGGAAGATCTGCATGAGAAAGCCAGGCAGGTGTTTTCTCCTTTTGAGATGGAAATCGCCGAGACAGCATGGTGGTCGTGTTACTGTATCGGCCAAAGGTTGGCGGACCATTTCACAAAGGACAATCGAATTTTTCTGACTGGCGATGCTTTTCACACTCATTCCCCCAAGGCCGGCCAGGGCATGAATGTCAGTTTGCAGGATGGGTATAATATTGGCTGGAAGCTGGGGATGATTTTGACGGGAAAAGCATTGCCGAGCTTGTTGACCACGTACAATCTCGAGCGTGGCAAGACTGCTGCGGATCTGATTGATTTTGATAGGTGGTTCACCAAATTGTTTTCGAAGAAGAAGAGTGATGCATCGTCGTCTTCTGATTGGACTCCCGAGCATTTCAGTGAAGGGTTTATCAAGTCCGGTCGCTATACTGCTGGTTTGACGGCAAAATATGAGGATTCGCCTCTTACTTCGTCCGCACGCAGCAGGCACGAACTGGCCCAGGGTGTTGTTGTTGGTATGAGGTTTCCTAATGCTCAAGTGGTAAGATTTTGCGATGCAAAAGCTATGCCTTTGGTCAGAGCGCTCACTGCGGATGGGCGATGGAGGGTTATTTTCTTCGCGGGCAAAATTGGTGACCCGAACACTCTGGAACGGCTGCACAAGGTGAGTGAGCGAGCGAGGGAGTGTATTTTTGACCACTTCACCCAGCACAAAAGCTTCCAAGTCGGACGAACTGTGGCTTATCTGGGAATCCCCGGTCTCTGGCATTGTATGATTGTTATCACTAACGTCTGATGCATTCTGTGCTAGATTGCCGAGTACTTGGACTCCCCGACAGGGCCTGTGCGGAAGTATACTGCGCCCACGGCCGATATCGACAGCTTCATCGAACCTATCGTCGTCTTCTCAGGCGAGAGGATCAAACTTGAACAGGAAGACATACCAGCATTCTTCTGGCCTGTTACGGGAAAGTGGAAAGCTCGAGGTAAGTAAGCAGGCTGTCCTTGAGACAAAGTAAAATCCACATCTGGAAATGTGACAAGAGCTGACTCGATGCTTCTGTGTGTAATATATAGACCTGCATAAGGCCTTTGTCGATGACGAGAGCTATAACTCGGGTCACGGCCACGCTTATGAAAAGTACGGCGTAGACCCGGATGTCGGCGCCACTGTTATTGTCCGCCCTGATCAATGTAAGCACAGAAAGGAGATTGTGTTGTCTGTCCATTTGTTGCACTGGCTGACTCAATCTCGACTCGCGGTACAGATGTTTCGAAAGTGATTCCGATTGATGATACAGAGGGCATTGGCGAGCTCTTCGACAGTTTTGTAGTGCCGCAAGTGCAGAACGGTGCTCAGTCATTGCCCGAAAGTGGCACACAACAATGGGTAAAAGTATGAATTTGGGCTGCTTTCCAGACACCGAGACATTCCTCGATCGGGTTTGGAAGTTGGATACGCCGTGACCTGGTAGCAGGAATGAGTTCCGTGCTGGACGTGACTTGTAAATGTGAGGTTCATCAGCCATGGATTTGTTCTGGATGACCATGGCCCTGTCTTAAGTACTACTATGCCACAGCAATGCTCCAACGCTTATGCTGTTGATGACAATATGCTGGCCCACAATCCAAGCGGCTGTGTACAGATATTTCGGCGAGAAAACGGTCCAGATGAACAGGTGTTCACGAAGAACGGTGCAAGCGACCATGACGGCGATGGTGTGAACGCAGGCGAATGTTGACAAGGACATTAAGAGGAAACCCGAATGGCCATTGTTTAAACCTTCGGGGTCCACAAGTAATTGGCAGACTGCGAAAGCCCACCAGATCGACGCAGCCCAGTTGCTCACAAACGTCAGAACGCCCACGGCGACGACGTTGTAGCCACTGACCCCGTTGTAAGCATTTGAAAGATCGATGGTAGCAATTGAGTTGGTGCCACCCATGGCGAAAAATGACAAGTATTGAAACAACAGAGACAAGATCGTGACTTCGCCGGTCGAGTATCTCCGCCCGCGCCGTAAGAGAGACAACTGTAGGTTGAATAACAGATAGAGCGGAATATAGACAGTGCGCGACTGAGTAGCAAGAAAAATCGAGAGCACATCCTGGAATACCGTCAAAAAGGAGGCTAAATGCCGGGCACTTTTCCAAGGTGTCTCGTAGTATATCGCGCATAAGAGTAGATGTGCGAGTCCGATAAAAACCACTCTAGCGAGATTCACCAGAGGATACCGCGACACAAAGCCCACGAGGGCGTCGAAGAGCGGGAAATCCTGCAGAAGCTCGGGCGCATCAGCGGCCGTGAAGGCGATCTTGAACAGGAAAGCCGAAATGGACACCAAGACGGGCAGGAGGCCCATTTGCCTGACATTCACCCACGTTGATGTCTTCTGACTAAGGTTCACTGTGAGTTGAACATAGGTAAGAACAACCAGCGTCCAGAGTAGCCACGGATACGGTGTCACCAACTCGCTGAGAAGGTCAGGACCACCAGCGTACTTTTGGCCGGTCTGCCTCCATCGGCGAACCACACCGAAGAGCAAAAACGCAAGGGCTGTTTGTATCGACGACCCGCCCGATCTGGCACTTTCGTTGGCAGGGGGTGCGGCATATCGACCATCCTTGCAGCACAGAATGATCAACCATGCGCCCAGGATCCAATACCAGAACTGGTGCTCTTCCTCCACATAGCTGCTGGCAAACATGGTGACAGCATACAATGCCATGATCAATAGCAAGGCGAAGCTCTCGTTACCGTAGCTGTACTTTTGGATTCCGTTGATGAAGTTGGGCAGGCATAGGGAGAGCGCAATCAAGCCGAGTCCAATGCCGAGTCGCATGCTAGCCAGGTCATAGTTGCTGGCTGTACCGCTAAGGACCGTTTGAGCCTTGTACAAAAACGTTCGCAAATTTGCGATCGACGAGCTGCTTGCAATGTCAGCGTCACGGTCTTCCAGGACCTGCTTCCACAGGCATGCTAGAATATCCGCATCGTCTCCGGTGGTTTTTGAGCAATCCTGATGACTGTCTGCTCGATCAACAAACGTGCTTGGAAATGTCGCTCGTGCAATGCGATGTATCTGCTGCGCGTTTTCGAAAAGGAGGTTGTACTGATCTTGTTGGACTGTCCACAGTTCAAGCAGGCGTGGGATGATGACGCCGAGGTTGTTCAACGGGATAGGGAAACCCAGAAGCGCGGCCAATGTTGGAACGACATCCGATTGTTGGATGACTTGGTAGTATTTATAGTCGATCGCATTCCGGAACGGACTGGTTTGCCCTTCAAATGCAGATTGGAACTTTGGCGAGATGAAGGTGAGTGCAGTAGACACTTCGCCGGGAGATGAAGCACCATGGTTGCCTCCCTCGTTCATGCCGTGATCGCCAAGCACCACCAGCAAACAGGATTTGAGATGCTCATTCGTTTCCATGGCCGTGTAAATCTGTCTTACAATGCCATCCATTTCGCCTTGCTTGGCGTGCATGTTTGGGCCCTTGGGTCCGGTCTTGTGCCCTATATGATCGAGCCCCAGAAAGTGCAATGTCATGGCAGACCAGTCCTGTTGTTCCAGCTCGCGGGGAATGTGCCTGGTCACATTATTGTCCACTTCTGTAAAATCGGAAACGAAGAAACTGGTAGTCCCATCTGCTCGATCGAAGAAGTCAGGGAAGAGCCGCAGCCATGTGTCATCTCCATACATGACCAGCTTGTCGCCACGTGCCTTCAATTGTGCCAACCAGGAGTCTTGATCTTTGAGCGTCGAAGTCGTGTCTGACTCGGCAAAATTGAGAATGAGATCGACAAAGCTCGGAACTGAACCTGTCGTGATAGCTTTGACTCGTGGCATGGTGATGGTAGGCGCACTTGCATGCCCGGTGAATGGAACTGCTGCGCCAGATCTGATCAAGCCTTGAGTGAAGGCAAAGTTGGACGCATCGCTATAGACAAAGTCGCTGCGTAGCGCGTCCACCACCATGAAGATGACCCGGTCGAATGGAGCCGATTGGGACCCATTGTCCAGATCTTGAGGCCGTGTCGCCAGACCAGGCAGAAAGGCCTTGTGGGGGAAGAACCCTTTCGCAAAAACCAAGAGTGCTGCAAGGAGAAGAATGTTGGCCAGGGCAATGCTAGCTCGTCCACATGCTTGAAGGTGCATGTTGGTTTAGTCAGCTGGCCACAGCACGGTCCTCCTCAGCTTACCAACAGCTTCTCCAGTCGAATGCAGCCATTCAGACTTACTCATGCATGGTCCACGAGGGAAGCTTGCTGGGACAATGAAGTGAATGTAGACGCGGTGAACAGCATTGGTGTGGTTCATTTGGAAAAGGGGGACAGATTGGCCATTATGTCCTGCAGCGATGTGATTGGCTTGTGGCCCCACACGTGATACATATCTGCTTAGTCATCCCGACAGGTCAGGCTCGAACTGTCCTCATTTTATGGATGTCGTGGTTTATAAGTTTCTGGGCTTGATCATTCTGTTTCTTCTAGGGCAGCGTCTGTGAGACCTCAACGCGAGGACAGCTATTTGTTACTCATTGACGATCATCCACAGAATGACAGATGCTGGTCAACGCTGTGCTGCAGTAGTGTCCGCGACTGCAAGACTGTGTACATTGTACTGTGTACTGCCAGTGGACGTCCGCGGTGTGCTATCGATAAAGGGAGAGGGAATGCCCTATCGATAAGCAAAGTTCCGCCGTACCAGGTATTTCTGCAGCGTCGAGTACTAACCAAAAGCTGCGCATTTTGGGCCAGTAACTGTCGAAGACATCACTCCAGCGATTAAATGAAATACAAAGTCACGCGCGTCTCTACTTCACAGAAACCACGAGCAGCAACTAAGCTCGCGTTGTCTTGCCGTATCTCACAACCGAGCAAAGAACTTTTTGTGGCTTGCTGACTCTACTTCTAGCTACCGTGGACAGGGCGGCAGATTAGAGGTTCGCTCAGGAGAAATTGATGGCTTGCAAGCCACAAACCTTGAGACGGAATAGTCAAGATCGAGATCGCCACAAGATGCAAAAACAGCCTTCCATAACACGCCTAGTTCTCTCCTATCGATCTGCTACCCCAGCTTCCACCTGCAAGAGCATTGTCATGTCAATCTTATATGCCAGCCACGTCATTCGACACGTCAACAACAATATTCTTCGCTAAGATTGGAAGAGCCCAGTACTTCTCCACCATTTACCGATTCGGCCAGAGGGGAAGTAAAGAAAAGATGGATGAAGGTGTCGAGACCGTGCGCTAAGCGCCCGAAGCTTCGGGTTAAGCTTTGGCTTCCTCGTGTTGGGTCACAAACGCCGCAAAAAAAGAATGCTGTTCTTTTCCCACTCCTGAGCAATGCATGAAGGACTCCCGTACCTGACCGCCGATCCAGGCACACGACCTGTGAAACTGTGGAAAACACCCCTTTGACATAAGTGTTCGAGCGATATTTATGGGCGTTAACGCTTCCAGCATGGGATAACAACCCGTACTCTTGCCCACCATGACACTTGCCGCCACGACGGTCTGCGCAAGTGGGCCTACAAATCTCCATCTCCTGGATCTACTCGCCGGCCCTGGTTGCCCTCGCAAGCTTATCGTCCCGATTACGCGAGACTTTTGCGCCACGGCTCTCCAGTACGGCAGGAAGTCAACTGGTGAGCGGCAAGCGGTCGGCCGAAACACTTTTTTTGTGGACGACGTGGCTTTGGACATCGAGGCTCATACGAAGGGCGGTTCTTGGGAGTCGTATTCCTGGTTGGTATGTTTCTCCTGGGAGCCCATCACGACGTAACCAAATCTGCGGAGCAGAATAAAACGGCACGTTTCTTCCTGCTTGGTAGCTCCCCGACTTCCATTTATGTGGTATGTTGTTTTTGTGATTGAATTTTCTTTCCAGCTCTTGACGTGTGAACGTCGTCCCTTCGTTTGAAACGCCCTGTTCTTTCGTTTGGAAAGGCTTCCACAAGCCCTCAGCATTTCTCCAGTGTACCGTTGTCAGATCTACGAGATTTTACTTGCACAAATGGGCGTCACTTCGGTCCTTATATGGGTTACCCTGCTATTCGCGGCTTCGATACACGCCGTCCCTGATTTTCGAGGGCCAGGAGACTTTGACTTTGGTATTAGAGCCAGACCGACAGGGAGACGACATGCAGGATTCCATCCTACTGGCCATTCAAGGCCTCATCTGTTTCTAACAACGCCAGCTCATCCTCATCCGGTAGGCCCGTCGCATCGGCCTCCAGGGCCGGGCCATGGCTCTAATACGGTGGTAAGTAAGGACGTCGGGTCCAGCCTACAAATTGACCGCTGTTACTTACGGTCTCTCTTTCGTTTAGTCTTCCCAAAATCCTGTCTACTACTCGGGGCCACCCATCATCGGAACAGCCAGTTTACCAGCATCGCTATCAACCATCGTGTTTCCGTCAAATCTTCCGACATCAGGGTTTCCCAAACCAACCTCAGGTTCTTCGCTCGGGAACAATGCCTTACCCCAGAGCGAGACCAACGGCCAATCATTGCTCGGCACCTTTGACGCCCCCAAATACCCTCTTTGGATCGGCCATTCCTCCTCCGGCGATCATAACCATGGAGGATCACCGTCGGGCAGTCCGCCCTGGGGAAATCGAACGGCCAGTAACACGAATCCGTACAAGGGGGCGCCGTCGACGGGCGTGGTTCGGTCATACGACTTTGTCATTTCGCGAGGCACGATAGCTCCTGACGGGGTTGAGCGTAGCGTGCTCCTCGTCAATGGCGCCTTTCCGGGACCTACCATCGAAGCGAACTGGGGCGACACCATCCAAGTCACTGTGACCAACAGCATCACGGGGCCAGAGGAAGGGACTGCGCTCCACTGGCACGGCATGTTGCAGAAAGGTACGCCCTACGAGGACGGCGTGCCGGGCATCACTCAATGTCCCATTGCTCCCGGACAGACGTTCACCTACTCGTTCAACGCCGCTCTGTACGGAACGACGTGGTACCATTCGCACTACTCGGCGCAGTATGCCGGCGGCATTCTTGGGCCCATGATCATCCACGGTCCACTTAACGCCGAGTACGACGAGGATCTCGGTCCTATTCTGCTGACGGACTATTACCACGAGGACTACTACACGATTGTCGAAGAGGTCATGGGCACAGACCTTACGCTTGTCGCCCCGACCTCCGTCAACAACCTCATCAACGGCAAGGGCGTCTACGACTGCTCTCTAGTAAGCAATGACACGACATGCACTCCTAACGCAGGCTTGTCAAAGTTCGGCTTCACCTCGGGTCAGTCATATCGCCTCCGACTGATCAACGCAGGCGCTGAAGGTATCCAGCGGTTCAGCATCGATAACCACGCCCTGACCGTCATGGCTTACGACTTGGTCCCCATCGAGCCATACACCACTAACGTTGTGACACTGGGCATCGGCCAGCGCGCCGACGTGATTGTCCAGGCAAATGGATCCAGCTCTGACCTTGTCTGGATGCGATCGACCATCAGCTCTTTGTGTTCTGCCACCACGCAGCCCGACGGCTTGGCCATCATCTACTACCAAGACGCCAATACCACAGCAGAGCCGACCTCGTCGGCCTGGCCCATCGACGACACGAGCTGCGGCAACGACGCGCTCGACACGACCGTCCCGTTCTACCCAATCACACCCCCCGCGTCAAGCAATGACAATAGCACCACATCAGCAGCAGCAGCAGCAGCCGTACCAACAGTCAACGTGGCGCTCAACTTCGAAATCAACTCGACAGGCCACTTCCTATGGACCATGGACGGCTCCAGCTTCCGCGTCGACTACAACGACCCCGTGCTTATGCTCGCGGCCGCCGGAAACGATTCGCACCCCTACGACCCCGAATGGAACATGTACGACTTCGGTAGCAACCAGAGTTTCGTTATTGTCGTCAACAACGAGTCTCCCATCGCGCATCCGATGCACATCCACGGCCACAACATGTTCGTGTTGAGTGAAGGCCTCGGAACTTGGGATGGATCCGTCGTCAACCCGTCCAACCCGACCCGTCGGGACGTGCAGATGCTTCAGCCGGATGGATATATGGCCATTCAAGTCGACGCCGACAACCCGGGCGTCTGGCCTTTTCATTGTCATATCGCTTGGCACGTCAGTGGTGGATTGTATATCAATATCTTGGTAAGTGTTGGGTTCCGAGCTTTTCCAAAAGCAAGCTTCGTCTTCGCAGCATCAGTTTTACAGCCACTCAGTTTGTTCTGTGAACTATCTTCGGCAGACTAATTACAATGTCTTTTTCACCAACAGGAACACCCCGAACTCATTCCGTCGGCATTCCATATTCCCTCGAACGTGAACAATCTTTGCACATCGTGGGATGCTTTTACCAACCGTGGTCCTATCGACCAAATCGATTCCGGCCTACGCAAGCGCAATCATCTCGGCAACCGCGCCTTTTCCAATCCTATTCGACGAACGTTGTGACGATTTTTCTATGTCTACTTGGACATCTGGCACGTGGAATAGCACCTGTTACTAGTATGACATGTCCTGCGAGTAATGCTCTTTTTGTGTGTTGGTGGTAATGTGTATATATCTATAATATGACTTAAGGATTCCAAGCCAGTAATGTAATCCCTATATAAACTAGACGCGGCGTCTGTTGGGGCCGACGTTGTTCGGCCACGAATGAGAACCCGCAAAAACCGATGCACTGCCTCGAATGTCGACAGTATAGGTTCGACGGCACAAGTCAAGGAACGTTTTCCATAGGTCTTCCCCTATCTGGACCCGGACTCTGTCATAGGTACACTGGGTGACGGAGTTATGACGGACTTAAGCCCAGTCCATCTCTGCTGAAGGACACTGTAGATTGCACAACGTTCACCGACTGTGCGTTGTGAATGTTATATGCAGGAAATGAGGCTGCATAAACCAAATTGGCCAAGTATCCCCATGATAGGAGACTTTAACGGACACGTCTGGCGGCGGCGTTACAGCCACTTAACCATGGTCCAATGGGTCGGTCGATCGATGTGCAAACTGATTTGGGTCTGGCAAGAAGTGTGCCCATCATTCGAAAAGAGCAACCAACCTCGACCATGCGGAAATATGCCAACGAACCGGAGTTAAGCCAAAGCCTTGCATGATGCCAGGTCTGTTTCATCTGCTTGTGCGGACGCTCATGCCCCGGTCGGGTAGCCTCTGGCAATCTATCGAGCGTATAAAAAGCCCCAGGAGGGGACAGCTGGAATCCCGTGCCCAAGCTCAGTGTTCGCTCGAGGAAAGAAATCAACAGCCAGCTGATTGTCCGACCATCACAACGTCCAATCGTTTAAACAAACACACAACATCCATACAGTGGCACATGCGTCGCCATGACAAGCACGACAACATACCTCATTACCGGTGCCAACCGCGGCATCGGACGAGGATTAGCTGAGCATATCCTTTCTCGGCCCAACACCACTCTCATCGCGCTGGTCCGCAATCCTGAAGACAAAACCGTCAAATCGCTGCGATCGGCGGCAGCAGGAACGACGGCCAAGCTCATCGTCCTCCCTTATGATGCGACCGATCACCATGCAGCAGAGAATGCGGTGGCTATAGCCCAGCGGGATCACGGCATTGCCCGCCTTGACGTGGTGATTGCCAATGCGGGGGTCTTAGGCTGGCGCGGACCCACAGTTGAGACTCCCCCGGAAGAAATCCTCAAGCATGTCACCGTCAACACCATCGGGCCGTTGCGTCTGTTCAGAGCATGCCTGCCTCTCATGCAGCGGGGTGGTAAAACTGATATCGAGGAAAAAGGTGGCCACGAGAAAGGGGAACCACCGGCGAAGTTCATCGCCATCAGTTCCGCCATCGGTTCTACCGAGCGCCTGCCTCAGTTTCACGCAGCTCAGACTGTGCCCTATGGGTTGAGCAAGGCCGCGCTGAACCATACTATTCGGAAACTCAGTGTGGACTATCCGGACCTCATCATCGAGCTGTTCACACCAGGTCCTGTGTCGACGGATCTGATGCGGGACTTTTCCAGCGTCCTTCAGGCCGCGCTGAAGGCAAATCCACAGTTAGCAGACCAGTTCATGCCGCTAGACAAGGTGACCGAGGGGTTGCTGGCGTTGATCGACACGGCAACCAAGGAAACTAGTGGTGGGTTTCGCGACTGGAAAGGAGAGGTTATACCGTGGTGAAGCAGTTGGAGCGAAGGAAGCTGAAGAACCTCGCAGAGGAAATGGTCGTCCGAGGAGCATCTGAGGTTGCCCGGCGTAGGGAGCAAAAAACATCATCAGTCAGGATAGTCGATATCCCATTTAATCTCGCAATGTTCCCGATCCTTCAATTTCTTGAATCGTTCGATGTGATCCAGATTCCAGCCAGACATGGTCTCTTGTTCTGCTTCGACTGCATGACCCAGCCTGACGGAACGATCTAATTTGCATGTGCCGGGATGCCATGAAAATTGTAAGCATTGGGGCTCAGCTTCACAAGCTGCACGGCATGCCTCAATAGACCCTGTTGCTGCCTTTTCTGATTCCGAGAGACTATCCCACAGCTCTTGCTTTTCCTCATCGCTCTTCCAGTCCCAGTCGGTGTTCTCTGGGACGTGGTCAGGATGAGGTCTGGTGAAGATCTTTTCCCCAGATTTGTTATCCCAATTTTTCTTGTCGTGGGCAATAAAGTCCTGGACAAAGTAATCGAACAAATCTGCAAACAGGTACGGTTTTGCACCTGGACGGTTGTCATCCCAAGTCTTGTTGATCCACTCTCTTTCGAACTGCCAAAGCGCTTCGATGTCATACGAGTGTATATGGTGCCAAGTGATGGCCGGAGTGCACCATAGACGTTCGTTCCATCCAAAATCGGCGGGCGCATCACCTTGAAACATGGGCCAGACACCGCTAACATTGACACCGGCAGCGCTCATGGCGACAGAAAGCATGACATCTCCGCAGCAGATTGTCGAGGTTTCCTTTTCCCAGTCTGCGATCCTTTCCGGCGTGCGAATGCTTTCGAATCTTTCAACGGCGTTTCGAGACAAGACGTAACCCGTGCCGCCATGAGCGAATGTTACGGGACCATAAAAGTTGATGGCTCCTGCATAGAATGGCTCATTCGGGTCCAGCCGGTCCAAGAAGAGCAACAGATTTGTCCAGCCAAGATACGTGTCCGCGTCAATGGTGACATACCAATCTGCATCTGGGTATTTCGTGTATGCCTTGTGAAGCATAGGGATGTTTTTCCATTTATCTAGATCCCAGCCTTTAGCAGACCCAAGCGTACTCAGGTCGCCGTGGGCAGCATGTAGTTCATGGATCTCCTTGTAGAATTCGAAATCTTCGTGACTATCCTTGTACTCTTGAGACACCTCGTCCAGCGCGTCAATCAGGTGGAATTCCCCTATCTCTTGTTCCATGTCCGAGAAGATCATCAACTTTGGGACGCAGTCGGCAAGGGTAACAATTTGTTCTGGTATACGGGCGAGCGCCTCGGTAGCACCGGTTTTGACCATAACAACGACTTTGTCTGCTCCCGGAAGCCGACGACACGCTGGAACGGCGGACGCGAAAGAGGAACTGGAGGCAGGAGACGGGCCGGTAGATGTCTGATTGACGGGGTCGGTAAAGTCGGGAATCTCTGGGATGAAGCCGTGATCTTCTGCACTGTTCTGGCTATGCTCGAGGCCATCGTCGCTCACAGTAATGGAGCCGTCTAGTTCGTTTCCCTTCCACCAGTCGTACGAATAGTCATTGAACTCGGAACTTCCGTGGAAGGCAAGGTAATATGATCGGAACGCAAGTAGCGACACAAGCACGAGGAAGGCGATCAGAAGTCTTCCCGGCGACCAACCTCGGGGCAGAGTAAACGCCATCGCGGCGTAAAATACAAACGCTTCTCTTCTTCAGCCAGACGAGAGCAGCGGCTGCAGAAAGGAACGAACGCAGACATGGCTGCAATAAGGAGTACTTCTTACCTCGAAGATGGGACTAAGACAACCGATCCTTGGGAGAGTGAAGACCCCGTTAGAGTAGGGCTGTATGGGTCCTGGAGGAGCCTGTACGCCATTCCGGTGCAAGGAGGATCAGGATCCGATGTCTGATGAGCCGTGCAGCAGTAACATTGGCAGTGAATCCAGTAGAGCCCGAGAATAGTAGCAGCAGGGTTCAAGTTGTGGTCTCTGGCAGCGTTGCAATTGAGTCAAACTTCAAGTGGTTCGCCAAATTTGGCGTCTCACTTTGGCGCAGGCAAAAGCAAAAGGTCTGAAAAGCTCAGACGCCGTCTGCGGATTTCAACCTCCATCTCCTCCACTTACCGCATCAAATACCAATGGGAGAATTTCCCTCACTGTCACCATCGCATTGATTGGCATGGCTGTCATTCGCTTCAAGTTCAAGTCCACTGTTTCCCTCTGATTGACTTGACTCCAGTCGGATCGTACCCGAGACAAGGGACAAACGGATCCATCAGCCTTCTTGCTATTCTCATCTTCAGTGGTCCATTTCGTATGCACGGGGCCTACCAGTGTGTACCTAAGTCGTGCTAATGAAACTTGCAGTCTCAATTTAGACGACGGCTTGTCCGCTGGTATCCTCTTCTCCTGATCGCCTCTGCAAGGGAAATGGCCGCTTCCTGCTTCAAGGCTAAGGAGTGGCCTGCGAAGACTGGTCTGATCGAACACTTTGATTAGGCCCTGAAACACAATCTCATCAGCTTTTGGCTTCGGTGCTGACCCGAAGGTTGGAGTTTGGTGCTGCGATGTCCGGCCTGGTGTCACCATGGCAGATGTCGAGATGACAGGTGTGATCAAGCTGTACCAGAGCTGGTCATGCCGGAATTCCGGAGTTGACCAGTATCACTCTGCGAGATACTGAGCAGACGTCGATTTTGGCACCTTGCTGCCCGTTTTGGGTTCCGAGATTTGACGGTTTTCGGCACGGAGGGCCCCTCCGCGACGAAGCGGTCCATGATCCCGGCCTTGAGCCACTATGGGACCCAACCCAGTATCCAGACGCCGGACGCACGTCGAGAGAAGGCGTGCTCATATCCAGCAAAGTCTTGTTATTCTGGTATGCGTTGCCTAAGCAGAACACAATGTCGACTGGAGGTCTGTCGAAGCACAACTGTCGGCAATCGAATGTCTTTTCGCAATGGTCTCATGAACTACAATACTACTATAACAAGTGTGCATACAAAGTAAGGGCCGCGCTAAGCTGTGAGCTTCGGTCGATGTGCCATTTCGAGCTGGATCACCGTCATGTTTCTATCACTCTATTTTCCTAGCCGCAAGCCTGGTACACGAATTTATCCTCGCTTAAGCTGATTCCGAGCGGCTATAAATACAAGTGCTGGCAACATCAGCGCCGATAAGCTGATCCTTGTACCAGAACATGCCACAGGAGTCTTGATCCATGTTTCTCCTCTTCCGTCAGCCCCCGGGTTTCATGGTGCCCTGCTGCCACTCTACCAACATGAATTCCTTGCAATGTTTCTATCCCTCACAACCGCTGGTTGAATTAAGTCCTTATGTTGGAATTGTGCCCATATCCAGATCAAACTGGGCAAGGTCAGGACATGTTCATGAGTGGTACTCGATGTCCGGAGCCAAGCTTGTCTTCTTGCTCAGGGAGTCCCCGAAGTACGGAACAGATGGAACTGAATCATAACTTCCTGCCCGAGGAGGAAGTTAGTTACCGCAGCAAATGAGGCGAGACGCGAACGGATGGCGCTTCTTTGAGACAGTCATCACTTCGAACTCGGTGAGACCGATCCGAGATCGCCAGCCCCAACCCTTGCTTTGCCTCTCTCCCTGCTGAGCCTCCCGCGAACACGTCACCTCGACCAGAAACAAAGGTCGAGCGGATTGCATCTCAGGATGCGGCGAGAGGGTTACCGGAGTCAACGCCCATTGTCTGATTCTGCGCCAGTAAAAGAACTGGATCAGTTGTGTTAACGCTTAGAGGTGAGTTGGCTGCCGACGTAGATCACTCTAACTCAAAAACGGATGCCCAACTCGTACTGTCCCTTGAATTTACAGGACACTATAGGGACCTCTCTCAGAATGGCGACGCATTCACGCATTCATGTATTTAAGGACCACCACCTCTCTCAATTCCATCCCGCGCCTGCCTACTGACTGGTTGCGAGAAAGGGGTCATCTCCCTCCGAGTTTCGCATTGCGCAGTGCATGCGTGTGTTGAGACTTTGCATCCAGGGGAGGGTTGCCGCAACCAACGCAATCAACACCGAACCGGCCAAAGACAAAGACAGAGCAGCAAGCTGTTGGTGGCAGTGGTTATACTGCAGGCGGCCGCCTCTCCCAGTCCGTCTCAATCTTCATCTCAGTCCCCAGGTCGACGTCAACCTCATTTGCCCTGCACCTGCAGTGCTTGGAGTACCGACCCGGCCAAAAGCCAACCTGGAGAAGATTCAGCTGAAAGTGGCAAGGAGAGGTTCGCCAGAGACAACGCCGGACCCAATAATAAAGCATAAAGGTGAGCTGGGGGCGGGACTCTGGAGCCAAGAAGCCTCAGGAGAGATGGACATGGAGGCACCAGGGGATGGAGGGAACCCCAGCAAACGACGATCCACTGGGACAGGCGCACGGCCATGTGGTTCTCTCTTCTACGGCGCCGTTAGATATAACAACGTCCGAAGAATTTGGGGCACAATGGGCGGCGAATAAAGTGACATGGCGCTCCATTTTCTTTCACATATATGACACTGTCAAACAGATCTCTTCTCTTGTGTGGTGGAAGGAAATGTCATAGCTGAGAGAGCAGTTCATATCTGTTCACCTGAGCAAATATACGTAGACGGATGGTCCGCTCGCCTGATACTGTGCACACAGCTGAGCCTTCCGACACTCTGAATACACCAAGAGCATGCAGTGGTGAGCAAACAACATAATGGCAGTGTCGTCCTGACGCCAACACAATACGTGCACGAGAGTCCTCACATTGCATTTATCTGTCTAACTGTCTAGTCCTAAACTACCTTTCTAAGAAGAAGTCTTCTTGTTCCTTTCCTCCAACAACTTCTGCACATCAACCAAGCCATTCAACTCCTTAGTCCGCCACTGAATAGCCTTGCACAACCCATACAGCGAACGAATAGTCGGCATAGCCACACCAGCCTTTTCACCCTCTCTAAGAGCTTCCCCGAGGATATTCTCATGCTCAATATATCGATTCTTGCGTCTATCCTGCAACATACTCGGCGCACAAAAGATATCAATCGGATCACAAGTAATTATCGTCTCCACCAACGACTCCGGCAAATCGACATCAGCAGCCGCCTTAGCCGCCGCTCTGATCTCATTCATAGCCGGTCTAACCAGCAAATTAAGCTGGCTATGCGGATCCGTATCATCATCTGGACCCGAAAACAGCCTGAACCGCCCCGTATCCTGATCCGTAAGTGCACAAATCGGGTTCCAGACAGCATTGTACATGAGCTTGCGCCATCTCACAAACAAGACATTCGCATCGTAGCTGCACTGCACCTTGCCAGAGGCAGAGTAGATGCGCACAAAGTCCTGCGCGGCCGCAATCTGTTTCTGCGTGTCGATAGCATAGGAGAAAAAGGGCCCCACGAACAGTCTGTCTGGATCGTTCTCGAGGATGTGGCCTGGTTGCAACTCGTCCGCGCCCATCAAAGACACGCCCGAAAGACAAATGTTCTCGGGGAATGCCTCTAGGATCGGTTTCTCGATGTTGAGGCCGTTCTGAATCAGCACGATCACAGAGTGGCCTGGCGTCACGGCTGGTCGGATCAGTTCAACCACTGGAGGTGGGACGTCGGGGACGTTCTTGGTCGTCACGATAATGTAGTCGAATGGTGGCGTCTTGGTCGCTATCACGTCGGGAACGGCGTTCAAAATCTCCGTGGGGCGCCAGCTCGAAAATTGTCCGTGGTCCATGGAGTCGATGCTGAATCCCTTCTCGCGCACAACAGAGTAGTTTGATCTCAGGACCGCTGTGACTGTTGCGAGACCGCCGCGTTCGAGGTTCAGCGCCGTCATTGTTCCGATGCCGCCGCTGCCGACGAGCAGAACACGCGCTTTCTTTTGGTCTGGCATTTTGATTTGGAGTCTTTGGGATTCTTGGTTCTAGTACGCTCCTAATGGGAATGGAGGATGGGTGAAAAGAAGTCGGATCTGTAATGGCAAGTGAAGCAAACCGCGTGAATGCGTAGGATTTCAGATGACAAATTGCCCGTGCCCAGAACCAGCGTCTCTGATCCTAACCTTTTTGGTAGCTCTTTTCGCAGAAACGATTGTCCAATTCTATCTCGATGAGCCAACTTGAACCGACCCCAGCTCCTCTCCATCGTCGCGTTCCTCCGTCGCAGCGCCAGAGAAGGTGATTCCGAGGAGATGCCCGCCCCCAGCCCTGATCAGCCACAATCTCATTGGCCATTGGGCCAATCGGGGAAACAATTAATTCGAGGACCTCGGCGACACTGCATTTGTATGTCACGCCTCTACATTCACCCGCTACACAAGTCAATTGGGTTTGTTGGCCAACTGAAAGGAATCGCTGCTCGTTGTTCGTCCATAGCATCATTATTGCAGCGGTCGTGGTAGCCTTGCGAGCATACCCAAACCCTCAAATGCCCGGGCCAGCCTTGTCCGGCCGACTGGGAGGGAACCACGATCACAATTGTTCATATTAATAATGGTCATATCAATCTCGGCCCGAGTCCCGCGGGGTACAATCACGTATACTCCATATTGTGTTCGGGGCAGACTCTCCACATTAACACAGAAGGGCGTCAGAGGTCCACCCAAAATGTCCACACTATAGTACGTCGAGCGAGTCCCTCGCAACATGTTCCATCTTATCACGGACAAGGCCATCGAGACTCAGTCTCTCCTCGTTGCTTAGGAGACCAAGTCGGCCTTCAGTCGATGTAAGAGGGCCATGAGACATCTCGTCGATATAAGTCCATTAGAACCGCAAATTGGGACTCAGCACGGGAGGTTTGGTGGATGGTATGGTGGTACTCAAAATCAATGCGAAGGACTTGCAAGATGCGCGGACGCAAATGGTCAAAGAGAAATAGCGATGAGAGTGGAGGTCACAGGATGTTCTCAGCATTCCAGATCCAGAGTCCTGTCAACTGCGCATCAATTTCACCGGCAGTTGTTGCGTTGGGTTGCTATCAAACAAGGGGCTGCGAGGGATGTCGGCAACGGAAGGTTCAACATCCTGAAATTGGGTCACGGTGAGTGCTTCGCTTCGGGACCAAATGACTAGCTGGATCCATTGTCAGAGTTACCAACGTTAGGTCGTTTCCGTTGGGATGCTGGATCTTCATTCGAATGGCGGTTGGAGCGTTTGGAAGAGGTTTTGAGACCTGGCAGGGGATCGGTCGATGACGTGTCCGGAGTATCAACGTTGCCAGTAGAAGCGCCAGCGGGTGTAGTTTGTGAGAGTTGAATAACGGTGTCGGACTCGTCTTGAGCAAGGTTGGTGCCCGAGCTGCATGCTTGTTCATCACCCGCCCCAACAATCACGAGGGAATCTTGATTGCCGATCGACCTCTCGTTCGCCTGTCTGATTGCCTCATCTCTCGTCTCCTTCGCCCATTCCCGGAGCTCTCTGTAAGCCGTGGCTCCTTCTCGGAACCTTTCAGCGGTATCAGTCATAGAGAACGATCTCAACTGATGCATGTAGAATTCACGCCGAAGACCAGGTACAGTTGGCTGAGCAACATGGACGGTATATATTTTGAGGTGCCCACCATGATATATTGACGTAATTGTGTGAGCGTTATTGTCGAAGCGTGGTGCCACCTGTCCAAATGACTGTAAGCTATGCATGCCCATCTCACCCAATGCCCCATCATAGCGAGCCTGCCTTTCTGCGACAGCAGCTGAGCCTTCCGGCCCTTTTACCGCGAGGAAGAAGTTGGGGGCTACAGGAAGGTCATCCTGCGTTGAAGGAATAACAAGGTATCTCAAGCTCTCGCGAACTCGCCGATCAAGCTGTTCGGGCCGTGCGCCATGGTAGAGGTCAGGATTGCCCGACACCAGGGTGCCGTCTGTGAGATGGTCGAGATTTGTGAATGGGATTCCCCCCGCTACGCATTTGCGGTCGCTGATGTTTCCTTCGATTGTTGGGATGACAGCTGCCATGATCTGATTCTCTTTCGAAGCATGCAAATTTGCACGTCTGAATTTTTGAAAGTCTTCTTCTCTGAATCTGGACGGCGAAAGAGAACGCCTCCGTTGTGCTAATCTTTGGGTAATCTCCCCCCAGTTAGCAGGCAAGGCGGGAACTCGACCGTCTGGATATTCATATCCGTCAGGATAGACACCGCCATCGATAAGATGCTGTTGAAAGTTTCTATTGTAAGGCCCAGTGCTCTTAGTCGAAGTGGTATTTGAGGCAGATTGACCTTCCGGTGTGGGCAGGCCGCTGCGCTTACGACCACGACCACGGGATATAGACTGACGCGTGTTCATAGCTTGGATGAAGGGATCAACAAGCTGTCGGAACTGCCGAGCAGTCAGCCATAGGTAAACATGCTGAGGTAGACATTGTTCTTACGCCTCTCAGGTCTGAGAGATCTGGACCGCCAACTCTGGCGAAACGCTTCAGCTCCTTCAGCGATTCCTTCCCACAGTGACTGAGCCAGACGTTAGCAGAATGGGTGGGAAAAGCTTTCTCCCCTGGTCTGGCGAGCGTTCCTCGAGTGACTGGATGGCACCGTCGTCGGTTAGATGAAGGGAACTGCGGAGTGACTTGATTGTTTCTTCGATCTAGCTCCCTCAGCGCGGCTTTTGTCAAGTCAATTCTCGACAAGTTGTCCCAGAATGCCGGTGGAAACCAAGAGTCATCAGAATGGTTGTGCCTCTGTCTTTTCTGAGCGTGCAGGCTTTCGCTAATCTCCTGATAGCGGCGTTTGAGGGGGGGATGAAGGGCGGACATAGGGTCTTTTCTAGGGACCCAAAAGGTCGGCGGTCAACCTGAAGGAGGGCCGTGTTATACGATTTGCGTGCATGCATATCCATCAATGAGATGTTTCGAGACGCTGGGTTCCATTCGGGTTCATAGGTGTGTAAGCTCAACCACAGGCAGCAGGACGCCTTTCACGGCCGCAGGTACAACGACGCCGGGGGTATCTTTCGTTAGTGCGCTCTCGCTAGACTTCCCCGAATTGGGCGCCAGCTTGGTCAGGATCAGTAAAATGACAGTACAGTACCTGTCTTGACAACAACTGCCACACTAAAGCGCAAGAAATGTGTAATACGCTAGTACCAACTGAGAAAAGTGAGAAATGATTACGCGCTACTCTACTTATGTACTAGTGTGACACTAACGAAAGATTGCCCAGAGGTGTTGTACACGCGGGCACGCGTCGCGACCAATGAAGTATGATTCCAGTCACTCCAACCCCACGACCTCAAAATCTTGGCACCCCAGACACGGCGGCTTCGGTTCATCGTTGGGCAGTCATTGACATCCAGCCTAAATGGACCTAAAAATACGTTATCTCTATGCATGCACTGAGCAGCATCCTTGCTCACACTGAAAAGCAAGCTTGGAGTGCCTGCGAGCGCCCGCACCTGTACTAAAGGTGTTTGGTGAATGAATCGTGTCACGCAAATGAGTTGCACCCTCAAGCTGCCACAGCCTTGGTCATCGCTCAGCTCTCGAAATGGAAGTTTATTCTCGGTGAAGTCAGGTTCTGCGGCTGAGGATAGTGATCTATTGGTTGAGGTAGGGACCATAACTTGAATGTATTAGGAGCCGCAAGCCTACTCAGATTCTCCTTCCCCCAAAACTCCCCTCCCCACAACGGTCTCACTCGCTTTCGGGCCCTAGAACAGCAGCTAAATTAACACAAGGGAAGAAGGAAATCGAGATTGTTGTTTTATAAGGTGAATACAGAAGTCTTCCTGGCACCTGGCCAAGCATGAACAACCAGCACCATCAAGTGAGATGTCCGAGAAAGAGCCGGCGACGGTCGTTGCCGCCAAAAATATTCCACTCTGATGCATGGAAGCAGGGCTGAGCACCTTTCGTGGAAAATGAAGTCCTACCCGTTCAGAGTGCTGGGGTTTGATAACGGCGCCACCGTTTCTTTCTCGTATGACGACTTCTCCGGGGTGTATGGATTGTTCTGTGGTGGGGGCGCGTGTGCAACATTGGGCCTGGCCGTCTTCTTGTTGGGAGTCACCATCTGCACCTCCAGATCGTCAAAGTCTTGCCCTGGGTTTGCGGTCCGCCAGTCCAGGGCTTCAAGAAGGTAAAAGAAGGCTGCCGCAATGACAGACCCCATCACTGGTCCGACCCAATAAATCCAATGATATCCTGGAAACTGGCGGAGGATGACATCGGGACCGAACGCTCGAGCTGGGTTGATACCGGCGCCGGTATAATAAATGCCTTGAGGGCGGAGTCAGTAAGAGATCATCGAATGATGCACTTGTCTGGATCTTACTGAGCATGTGTCCAATGAAAAGGGCAAGCCCAATTCCAATGGGTGCGAGGAAAGTTGCCTTGTGCTTGACTGCTGCCAGCATGACGACTGCAAAGACGAGCTGCAATGTGGTAAACATCTCAATGAAGAGCCCCCGGGTGATGGAACAGCCACCGCCGAGTCGGACGTTGACAGCCATAGGCCCAGGCAGGGTAGCCGAGACAGCACCGGCCGCTGCAATCCCGCCCACTATTTGCGCAACAATGACAACACAGCCGCGACTAATTGGTACAGCACCAATGAGACAGAGGGTGAGAGTAACCTGGGTGGGTACTATATCAGCACGCTTCCTAGGACAGCTACTCGAACCAGCACTTACGGCAGGGTTGAACATTCCTCCGCTGACCCGGTAGAACAACCATACGTTGACAGCGACCGAACATCCGAATCCAAGGGCAATGAAGAAAATAACCAGAATATTGGGCGGTGCGCTAGGATCATCAGGTGGTGGAGTATGTGCAACCTGGGCGATTGCGAAAGCGAAGAAGAGAAACAGGAACGTGCCTGCAAGCTCCGAAATGAAGGCAGTCAGGTTGTTTCTGTGGACCTCTGGTAGAAAGCCCATCATGGCCCCGGTATGGCCGAAGCGAAGATGAGGTTTGACCGCCATGATGTGCTGATATCAGTGTAGTCGGCTCAAGCAGGAGGGGACGTCGTCTCAATCCAGACCTCGTGATAGAGGCTGCGGGCAAAGTGCCTGCTGAAAGGGTACTTATACTGTCGGAGAGCCTATTGCAGCAGGGCCGTTCATGATGAAGTCAGGTCATCCATAACAATGGACGTCTCAAGGGCTTACGTCGACGCGGACGATTTGTCCTCGTTTCCAGCCATTCATTGCGGAGGGGTACCAGCGCTCCACTGATACGCCTGCAGCGGTAGACTGCCTTGCCTGAGGTGCCTGTAGTTGCACAAGTGAGGCGAAGACTTTATTGGTGGCCGTCGATTATGGCGTCGTATTGACACAATCGTCAAGGAAAGGGACCAAGCGTCGGCGATATTGAAGGCCAAAGTGGATGGGAAAGACCCTGACCCCTGCAAGAACTCGATACCGTTACCCATCATAGAAAGAGTGCGCATGTAATAATGCACGCCATCTCTCGCTTAACGCACCGAAGCCGAATTCTCCGGTCTCAGTACTTTCTGTGACAGCTGCATGCCATTGGACTTTCTTCGTCCACGAGGTCTGGAAGGTGAAGTGACGTTCGAGAGTCGAGGGCAACTGCTTTTGTCCGTGCGCAACCGACATGGCGAATACGCATGGTGAATGGTGATATGTTGACGTCTTGCGGGTACAGACAGTACGTCAATCGCAGCGCATGGGCCCTCAGTACATTCAGCATCCTTTTTGCGGACGGTCGACAGACTCGACACAGGTTAGTGTGGCTACAAGAATTCAGCCAAAGTATCACGTATTTCGTCTGAACCAAGTGTGATGGCCTGGTATCGGAGCATTTCTTGTGATCACTCAGCACAGCGAGGAGTCCTTGCAAATGGCAGGGGAATGAGTCACACAATCTGACGCAGCACAGGAACCTCGCTTTCTGCGCCCGATGTGGAAGTCTGCAGACTTGATGATCGACGTATGACAGGATCACTATAAGATGCTAGCACGTAGATCCAGCGGACAGTGAAAGTCTGTGCTGTTATCCGGAAAAGTTGCTAAAAATCACAGAAGGTTTGTGCTTCGATAAATGGATGTGTGCGATATCCCCGCAGAACGCACGAGCCTCGTGTAGCGGGGAATATCGAGCAAATGCATCATCGCATCAAGAGTGTTTTCTTCATGCCATATTCAGAGGTAACATGTGCCGCCTAACACGGTCAGGGCTGTGCAACTCTTTTGGCATCTTTGATCCAGATCAAGCACACCGGGACGACGATGCTGGCGAACGGGCCCAGGCACTGCCGCGACAAATACACACACGGGCGGAAGCAGATCCAGGGCACCGACCACCACCCTCTTCATCGACTCTGATGGGAGAGGTTATAGGTGAAGGGAGATGTGTGTCGATCGAATGTTGCTTCCCGCATGTTCGTCCAGCCAGCGCAGTCATGTTTGCCTGCACAAATATAACGGGCAATTTATAGGAGTACAAGAAAGGATCGTTACTTCAGTGGAACGTAATAAGAGAGGCAGCAGGATCCACGAGGCCTTCGACCCGAGGAATCGATGTGAGATGGCAGCGGTGCCCATGCAGATACGTGGTGTACCATTGCAGCTGGCGCCAGCTTCGCTATGGGCGCGACTGCGTGTGGTGGATAGGTCAGCCAGAGACTGCACCGTCCCGACGACGTCTTCTTCCGCCCGTCGATGGACTGATCAATATCGTGATCATTTGTTCTCGCGCCTCTGCTGGCCGCAATCGTATCACAATCGGGGATTCAAACGTACACAAACGGGAAACAAACCCACGGCTTTTGCATGAACAGGTTGTATGACAAACTCGCGTGCCGTGTGAGGATGATGGCTGCAGAGCACGGAGAGGTCTACTGAAGTCGAATACAGTCGAACATCGAACGGGCCCAGCCACTAGTACAGACCGGGAGTCTTGCGAGGCTTCGGTGTGACCACTTTGCAACTTTGAACTGTCCGTTGTGATATGTTCCTGAAATACGGATATTGGCCGCTGCTTGTAGATGCCATCGAGAATGGCTTAGCGTAAGGATAGAGCGGCAACCATGTGTCCCTATCCTGAACTAGTATCGTTCGTGGAGAATTATTCCGCCGTGCCGCAAGCTGCCAGCACAGCCAGAGTCTCGTCAATTTGGACGTTGGCAATTCTCAACACTTCATCCATGAGAACAGTGTCCAGGAATCAGCATCTCTACCCCGCAAGGTAATGATCCGAGGAGCCAGAAACTACGTTGAACTATGAAGCCTCCGATTCCAATTCCGTATCACCATTTCTGCCTCCAAGGAGCTTTCTTCTGAGCTGAATTTACAGCGATATCGGGACCGCACTTGGACATAGCCCACCAATCCCTTTCGCTCCTAGATACGAGTGGCTCTGTACTCCATGTCAATTGACACGATACGTGACAACAGGCCCAATCGGCGGGGCAGGAGCCAGCCAAGTCATTCAGCAGACTCTCACGACATAACGTACTATCACAAAAAGCCAAACTTTTTTCATTGCTTTTCTATCTCATCTCTCGGTGCATATCTTCATCCCCTGCAAAGCATCAATTGGTAGGCTGGTTGGGTATAGGAGCTCCCTAAAGTTCCTGCTGCGACCCCTTTGGCTGCCTCGACCTGTCAGCTGAGACAGGTCGGCGGTAAGACACGGATGGTTGGCGGCAAGAACGAGTCCTGGATGGGGGAAGCTGGTCGGGCTCAACAGCTTGCTCACGGTGCACCGCGGCCATGTCTCTCAGCATGCGTGTTGCCTTGAGCACTTGACACTCAACTCTGGACTTCTGGTACACGCAAGCTGCACATTCCGCCAAACTCTCAACACCCGATCCTCTCCACCCTGTCCTGTAACACGAGATCATTTGACCTCCGGGGCGCCGATGGGCTGTGGTCTCCGGATAGTGCGTGCGGCAGCTCATTTCGACGGACTCAAGATTTGACTGGACTTTCCTGACTGTTATCGCTCAGTGCCTGTGGGAATGACCAGCGTGGTCATGGTCTTCGTCATCGGGAACCAACTCGGGCCAGTCCTCGAATCCATCTATCAAGAAAAGTCAGTATGATTTCACGACCTTCCGTAAGTCAGCTGTCGCATACCTTCGAAAACCTTGGCCAGCTTGTCGTGGACCACTTCCATGTCTTTGCTCGACTTCATGATGCGTTCCCACTTTTTCATCTCTTTATCGTTCAGCAGGCACTGGTCAAACAACTTGGTGAGGCCCTCATGGTCCAGTTTCTCCCCGATGAAAACCAGTTCTTGTCGCCGGTCGCCCCAGGGTCCCGAAAAGTCGGCAAGGATGCTCTTTCGTGTCTCAGCACCCTCTGGCCAGTCAGCTGGTAACACTGTCAGTAACCATGATTTCCAAGAACGTACACCGCCTCATACCGTCATCGATGGTGCAGAACCAAGGCCCGCCGCCCTGCAGGGTAAGCATGGTGCCAGCCTGGCTCCATTCCCCGTGGAGATTCGGCCGGGTCGCAAGCCAGAAGAACCCTTTGGACCGGAGCAGACCCTTGAACACAGGATCCTTGTTTTTGTTTGCTGCTACAAACTACGGTTGGAGCTCAATTAGCATACGGTGAGTTTTGAAGGGATTGCTGCTGACTTACCTTTGGATCCATTGCTTTGGAGAAGTCGTTTTCTTCATCTTCATCTTCCATTTCGACATCCGACTCACTCTCGTCTTCCCATTCGTCGCTACCTTCTTGTGAAGGGTTTTCATCGTCACTGCCCTCATTTTCCTCCTCTTCTTCCTCCTCTTCCTCGTCATCTTTGTCATCTCCGTCTTCCTCGTCTTGGATTTGACCTTCCATCAAGACGAACTTGTCATGGATAAGCTTATATAGTCGCTTGGGGTTGAATGGTCTCCTGGCGCGGTACACGAAGCTGGAGATACCATACCTGCGTGTGGAGGTGAGTAATTTGCAGCACAGCAGGTATGGCCTAACGGCTAAGAAACACTCACTCTTCTGTCTCGGGCTTGGGTGCAATCTTGATCTGTCCGTTGATCTCGCGCTTGGCCAAGTCGTGCAAGCTCCGAAGCCAGCCCATGCCCGTGGCAGCTTTCTCGAAAGAAAAGCTCTTGGTGTCGATCACTTCCTTGACATCGACCTTGCCATAATTGGCCTCGAAAAGCCTGGCCGATGGGTTCAATTGTTTGACAATGGCGTGGATTCGTTTTCTCGTCTCCTCGTCCACGCTGTCGATCTTGTTGAGGATAATGGAGTTTGCGAACTCACTTTATCAAGCGTTAGCCGAGTCAATGTCACACAACAACGGCATCACCCACATTTGGTCGACCATCAGGTCAGTCACCGTACGCTCGTCCTCGGGGTCCACGTTCTCCTTGCCCCATCGTTCCGTGATGAAGTCTGTGGTGGAGAAGTTGTGGAAGAAATTGAATGCGTCAATCACGGTGATCAGGGTGTCGAGTTTGACAATCTTGTGCAAGCCTCCCAACTCCGCGCTGCGATCATGTCAGTGTCTTTGGTCCCTCTTAGCTGTTATTGGGCGAGCTTACATCTCTCTCAGAACCTTTTCATCCTGCTCTTGTTCAGCAAGATTTCCATCTTTGGCGGCTTCGATCATGGCCGCAGCAAACTCCTCGGTGAAGGTCTCGGCGACCTGCATGGGCTCACTAATGCCTGTGCTCTCAATGAGGATGTAATCACAGTTTCCATCCTTGGCCAGCCTTGCCAGCTCCTCAAGAAGATCGCCTCGCAGAGTACAGCAGATGCAGCCGTTCTCCATCTGGATCAGACGTTCTTGAGTCTGGGAGACTACGTGTCTCTTGATCAAGGAGACATCGATGTTTAGGGCCGCCATGTCGTTGACGATGACGGCTATACGAAGGGAATGCTGGTCCGAGGTCAGGATATGTCTAAGAAGGGTGGTCTTCCCACTTCCCAGAAACCCTGACAGGAGGGTAACTGGGATGGGCTGTCGGTCAATGGTTCCCTTGGCCATGTTGCGAGTCTTCACTGCCATTCTTTTGTTCAAGCGTGCGAGAGATGGAAAGAACAGCCAACGATCAGAGAAGAACTTAAAGACACGACTTGAAGACGATAGTCAGGAAGAAATTTTCATTCTACTTTGCACAGTACGGTACGCTGGGGCACTTCTACGGGTCTGGATGCAGGCCAGTGCCAGTCAATGTTGGTGAGGCCGCTGCACATTGCTAATCGTCTGCCTTTGAGTGGATTGAGGACCTTAAGACATGGATGGAAGATTGGTGTCATCTGGCTTTTGCCCTCCCATTGGCCCGTCAAGCGACTTAAGAGGATACAGGGTGTCTGACCATGCGAGGTATCCCGGGAGTTTCAACGGCAACGGAATCAACGTATCTCACGAGTCTTCTGGTCATTGTATGCGCGAGTGTTCTTGATGCAGGACGGAGGTGAGTTGCCAAAAGAAGTTAGCACGAGAAATGGAAGGGACCGGGACGTGTGATTCGATGCCAAGACCGTCGACAACGACTTGTCACGTGACTCGGATCTTTCACGTGATGCCGTCATTTGAACTCGAATCCATCAGGCTGTGACGCCCCGGAACCACCCTCAGCTCTGCCTCTCGGCCAGTGTCCTGTCTGCCGTCTTCGGGATCTCGAACCTCATTCCTCGCTTGGGCTTTTGTTCCACTACTTGAACCAAGGCGGCTCTAGGCACAAATCGAGTTGGTCACGCTACGATATCGGAACTATCAATCGATCGCCTTCTGAGGACCTTACAATTAGCAGCCTCTTGCTGCTTCTGACCCAATCGCAGCAGTCTCAGTTCGAGCGATTGCAGAAATACATCTTCTCTTTTCGTACATTTTGGTCTTGGAAGAGCCGCCACCGGCGACATGCAACATTTTAGAACCATGATTGAGAGCAAAGAAGATTCTCTCAACTCAAGGTCCTCACTTTATCAGATGAATCGCCACAGGTACTTATAGGCCGGGGAAATTTCTCCTGAATTGATCCACCATCACTACCCCTGCAGAAAGCTCGGCCTGTCTTGTTTGAAGCTTAATAGGCATAAGCCCATTTAATCAAATCTTATCACGCGATCAAAGCAAAAATGACACACCTCAGTCGCAGCCTTCAGGCCTTGGCCTGTCTTGTGCCATGTTTCATCATGGGCGCACTGGCCCACCGCCCACACGTGGATGACGGGACACACACGTCCATCGCGAACGCATGGGAGTTTCCGGACACGACCATTGCACGCGTCTACCTGACTTACTTTGACTGCCCGTCCGTTGCCGTCTGGACTAAAGTCAACATCACCAACACGACCGCACCGCTGACCGTCGGCGTCGGGATCCCCAACGCAACCGCACAACTTGACTACCGTCCATCGCTGTGGGCGATAGGTCAGAACCTCATCATCCCAGACGACTACCAAAACGACAGCGACCGCAACGTCGGCGACTCGCAGGTGGCTAAGGGACCCAGAGTGCCCCGAGGATACACTGCCATTGAATATCCGTCCGAAGGCAGCACGGTGTGGCAGCCTTTCAGGGAGGAGGCCCATGACGAGAGCGGGTATGGGTTCCTAAGGGCAAAGATCCAGGTCAGCCAGCCAGGCATGGTTTACTTGGTCCTTCAGCCACTGGAAAACAGACGCGCCCGTGCTTTTATTTCTATGGGAACCGATGAGACCGCTGCCAAAGAGGCCGGTTCGCCAAAGGATGTCGATTATCTCGCTTGGTTTTCTGAAACCTCCCTGCCCCGTCTGGGCGAATACTGCGAGCCTTGGTCGGAGTGATTGCAATTATACACGGTACATCGCGGTCTCTGGCGTCATATAATATAATTACAGCAACAGCCAAAAAAAAAAAAAAAAAAAAAAAAAAAAAAAAGGCTCCTGCGTGGCACTGAGGCGCTCCTTATCGACAAAAGAAGTCAAAAGGGAAAAAGGGGTCTCCAATAAGATATAGCCCAGAAGAAAAAAAGAGGCAATGTCAGCATACGAGAGACAGACAAAACAAGACAAGCCGAGTACATAATATATACATAGTACATACTATATAACTAGCATAAATAATCATCGTGGGTTCTCTCCCTCTTTTCGTACTCGGCTGTTTAAAAGCAGCCTCATAGAGGCCCATGATCACCAGGTGCCTCGGCAGATACAGACAGACAGAGAGAGAGAGAAAGAAAGAGAGAGAGAGAGAGAGAGAGAGAGAGAGAGAGAGAGAGAGAGAGAGAGAGAGAGAAGAGAATTCC
>NW_008751652.1:2157890-2381059 GCF_000230625.1 Exophiala dermatitidis NIH/UT8656
GAGAGAGAGAGAGAGAGAGAGAGAGAGAGAGAGAGAGAGAGAGAGAGAGAGAGAGAGAGAGAGAGATGCATGACTAAGTTGCCATCCGTCAACAAGAATTAAATCGCTTAGAACGCCCCCTTCTCATCCCATTCCGCGCCACTGCATGTCAAGATTCAATCAAATAGATACATCCAAGCCCAAGCCCGCTGATCCGATCCGCGCCCAGTTCAGTTCAATGCTGTAATAGTAGTAGTCCGCACGCCAGTCAACTTCTTCTTTGCAAAAGCAAGCACTAGGACAGGTCAAACCCTGCCCCGGCGTTGACCGCATACAGCAACTTCTCCTTCATGGTCTTAAGATCCTCATACCTCGGCAACTTGAGGAGATTGACACAAGTGCTGGCACTAGGCAGACGAGTCTGATCTTCGCTTGCATCGCGAATGCTAAACTTGGGATGGAGATGGCTGAATCCCAACAAGGGCGCCCTGGGCGAACTCGTGACGAATTTGAGCACTTTCCTCCTATCCTCGTCGGAAAACTCATACATGGCTTTCCAGAACAACTGGACCGTGGGATGCTCTAGACCATCGTCGCCAATGACATACAGTCCACCGTACTGTGTATTGCGGCGGAGGTCGTCGATGTCGAGTTGAGAGTTGTCTCCTCCGACCAGCTTCTGCAGTTCTTTCTGGTTGAACATGGCAAGCCACATGGGTTGGATGATCTGGCCTAATCCTTTGAGGAAGGCATCCGTCACCGCCTTGGGTTGCTGCTGAAGCCTGTACCTCACGATCCGGTCAATGTACAAAAGACGGTTGGTGTTGGTGACTGGCGTATTGGCTCCGTTGGGCATCAGTTCCGTCGTGATGGTCTTGGTGATCTCTTTGCCACGCTCATCTATTATCGTAATCGTGTCACTGACCGTGAAATCGAGTGCGAAATCCGCCTCCACATCTCCAGGGTAGTTTTTCAGCTTCAACAGCCCATTGTATAGTTCCTCGTCATATTCCCGCACATCGTTGATCGTGGCACGATACGCCGACTCGTTCGAGCCAACAGTGGTGCCGCCGGTCAAAGCCCATTTCAGCAAGAAGAATCCCGCAAAGTTGACATCAACTAAAATCCCCTCGTAAAGGCATTTACCGACGACACGGCCAACAAATTGGAACCGGCGAAGAAATTCGGCCATGGGGTAGTCAAATCCTTCTGTCCCGGGCTTTCTCCCTGCATGTTTCAGGTATTCCGCAGTCTCTTGGTAAATCAAGGGATTCGGATAGAGATATCCTTGCTTGTTCTGCTTGAACATGCTGAGACTGGCCTCCGGATCGAACGCCTCGGCAGTCACGCTCATCAAAAATTCTTTCGTAACGCCACCTCCATCGATGCCAGCTTCAGGATTGCCGAACTTGTCGATGAATGTGATTTGAATTGGTTCTTTGAGCCCTTCGCCGAGCGGATAAAATGCCTCGTATGCATCCTCAAAAACACTATCACGGTGGATTTCTGCATGATGTCGGCTGATAATATTCAGCCCACGAGGCCGGCCATCGATGTCTCTTCCTTGAGTGCTGGTCGCCACGTGCATCCGCCAACTGTCGGCGTCAATCTCGCCGCCACGTCGTTGCACTTGATCGCGGTAAACAAACTCGCGAAAGATTTGCACTCTTGTCTCAAATGGGATGAAAAATGGAAGGTTGCGGAGGATTTCGAGCCGAGGCGCAAGGGATTCGACCTGTCTCTTCTTCCTCGCCTGCATTCGTTGATGTTCCAGACGTTCGACCGCGCGCGAGGCTCTTGTCCGAGGTGTGTGTGAAGGACGAATGCCAAACATGTTTCTCATTACCACGTCAGAGGCGAGAGCACCCGTAGCAAGGTCGTCAGCCTCAGTATCCTTGTCCAAGTCATCTGGCTCCTGCTCTGCCTCGTCTTCGCCAGCAAGCTCGTGTCTTTTTTCTTCTTCTGCAACCACAGCCGGGATGAAGCCAGTCATGTTGACTTGGCTGGTCATGAGCCAATGGTCGGCAGGCACAAACGACCGTCGCGAGTCTCTCTCATGGAGCATCCGCAGAAGGCCAGTGACTAGTCCTTTCAGATAGTCTTGAGAGACGCCATTGCCGGTCAAAGTCTGGGGCTGTTTCTTCTCGTTCGGTCTACTTGAAGGTTGGTTGGCACCTCCGAAGAGAGCAGACAAACTGGCTTCCTCTTCTACCTCGTGCCCTTGGAAAAAGTCGGCTGCATGCCAGTAGAGGGTGAATGCAAGGTTTTTGAGGAACGTCGTCAGCAATGCAACGTCGTCCAGGGGCAATGCACCCTGTCTCGCCATGAAACTGGTGGCAGTAACAGGGCTGGTTCCAAACACGCGCCGCTCATCCAAGGCGAAGAAATCGTCGTCGTCCATGAATTTGAGCACAAAAGTGTAGAGTTCGAGGAAGAGTAGTATTATCCGCCACTCGTCTCGCCAAAGTGCAACTGCCTCCCTAGATATAGGTGGTTGTCCGATCTGATTCGTCTCTGGGGCTGCCTCTTTTAATAATGACAAAATGCTTCGCTGGTCTTGAACGGCCTTCTTGAAGACGCCGGTCGCTCTTGTTGTCCTCCAGAAGTACTGGATGGTGGACATGTCTGCATCGCCCACCGAAGATACTGAGCCTTGATACAGGTACATCCGGATATTTTGGGCTCGAGAAGGGAATGCTCGGAGCAGGGAAACAGCATAGTTGGCCAATCGTTTGGCAGATTCGAAATCTGATCTCTGTTGACCCGCGGTCGAAGACATGGGCGTGCCCACTTCGTGTAACACTGCCCGAACGTTATCTTGCTGGGGTATCCTAAGAATCATCTCCCGTACGAACGCCGGCAAAGGTTCTGCAGTGTTGGCAGTGTTGCTTTCATCGCCAAACATCGCCTGGTCTGCCAAATCTAGTCTCGTGGCGATATCATTCGCACACAACCCCAGCAATGCTGACAGTGCTTCGATGTATAAATCTTGGCCCGCGTACCCTTTGCCCAGCGAGTCATGCATGTAGAGGAGATGAGCTAGCTGCCATAGAGCTCTGCTGATTTTTAGAGGTCGTTTCGAATCTTCCTGGGCTTCTTCCACTTCCTTGATTAGCGCAGCGGACAGTTCCTTGAGGTCTATAGCCGCAGCCAGGTTTTTTAATACCTCCCTATCACTAGAGAAGGAATCGTCCCCGAGCACGAACAAAGCGAAGGCCCTATATGCTGTTAACTTTCCGTGACATGGGGATGTGAGCAGCTTCACGATTGCGCCGATCGTGTACTGTTGCCAACGGGCCGCCTTTTCTTCCTGCAGCACCATCTCCAAGACGTGAAAATAGGTAAAAGCATCTCTGGCAAGGGCATCGGGCACCATCTCAGCAAGCCAAGTGAGCATCCTCAATAACCGAGGGCCGTATGATGTTTTCGCATGAGCTAAGTCGCTCAACACTATGCTCTTCAAGTGCTGAGCCACGATCAATGCCAGCTGAGACAGGTTGTGCGTCCAAACATCGTCGAAATCGGGCCGCGTGGGATGGCCTTCAATTGTACGTTGCAGCGCCTGTCCAAAGTACAGCACGCGGAGAGTATCTGTTTTGTCTCGAACTTTGTGACCTCTAAACTCTTGGAACGTAAGGATCAGTCGCATTTGAAAGAGTAAGAGTGTCGGATCTCGGTAAACGGGGATTTTGTCTTTGGCATCGAGGAGCGATTCGTAGTCGAGCGAATGCGACGAGCCCAATCTCTCCTGCTCATTATCGTCCCACAACTGTTTCCATATCATCTTCTGCTGTCTTCGACTGGAGTGGCCACGCCATAGTTTCTGTATCAGCTTTGCAGCATTCAGCCTCTCTCGTTCATGTTGTCTCTTCAACCGATCTGCCTGTGCTTGAGCCACGGGATCGACACTCGACTGTCCCTTGGATATCGTCGCCCACGGGTTCACTACCTGACGGCCGGATAAATTGACCTGACGGGCTTTACGGGCGTTGCCCGTGAAGGACTGATGCATGGCCAAAGGGATGTTTGGTGCACCGGATATGTTCGGCGGGGAGGGAGGGAGAAGCGGCGGGATGGATGGGGGTATCAACTCGTGCAGGCGGGTGGTGGATCTATTAGAGCCGTAAGAAACATCTCAGGCCAGTAGTTCCTAGAGACACAATGTACAAGTTGTAAACGTGTTGGCGCACTGATACTTGAAAGCGGAAGTACCGCTGTGATAGTAAGGCAAGTAAGTATCAGGCGAGGGACCAAGTGAATGCAGCGAATATGTCAGAGGCGAATGGAAGAAATGACGCTCGACTTGGAGGACCAGGACCCTCCATGTGCTCCGCAAGGCTGGCTTAATAATAAGGCGCGTCAACGCATTTTGCTACCCACGGCACGCATTTCCGTGGACTGGGTACCTACAGACAGTAAGTACTACAGTGCTCCAGCTCCATATCCCACTCGGAGATCCTCTAACAACGGGCGTGACCATCGTTCAGACACCTTAACTACCACGACACGCTGGAGCAACACCAGGATCTTATACCCACCCACGATCCTCGAAGAATTGTAGTCTCACGATAACTCCTCCCTACGACTGCATCCGCACTTGAATCTCAGCGTTGCGAGACAATCATTAACCCCATCATGTCCAGCGACATCCTCACCCAACTCCAAACCTGCTACGACCAACTCCTGACCCAATTCTTCTCGACCATCAGCTATCTCTCGCAGCGTCACCCTCTTGTCGCGCCTGAACCTGATCCAAACGACCCATTCACTTTTCCGCCCTCCAATGCCGTAACCACGCACACACAAAGTCAAACTCAGACGCCCGGCGCGAGTCAAACGGCCTCACACCAACCGCAAATACAGCCTGGCCCCGAAGACACAGACCGCGCCCCATATCCGCTGCGTCCTGTGCCACCGCAAGTGTTTGCTAATGCCCAGCGCGAGTTGGCCGAAGACCTGGTTCAAAAAGGTCAGCAAATTGAGTTACTGGTCTCGCGGTTACCGGGGATAGGCGCCAGCGAGCAACAACAGGCGGAAGAAATAAGGGTGTTGGCAGAAAAGGTTAGGGATATGGAGGAAAAGAGGAAAGCCAAGAGGAAGGAGATGCAAGAGTACGTCAGACGGCTCGATGGGGTCATCCTGGGCATGTCGCAGAGCATTGAAGAATTAGAAGTCAACAAGTGAAACAGTTGATCATGCTCCGCAACATACCACAGATCATTGACCGTGGAAAGAACCGGTCTCTGGAAGGCCGGGACGAACAGTTACACGTCGTGCCGCGCCAAATCAGGCTCATGGCTGGCGGAGGAGAGTGCTCAGGAGGGGACATGTTCTGAGGCAGCAGCAACGGGCGTGTTCGAAGCAAGATTCAAATTTAGATCTATTCTCATGGTCTCGTTTGGAGCAAAGGGTATCGTCAAGCTCCTCCGGCATCACGCTTGACACCAGGTCCAACACGCCTCCAATGCTGTCCAGCCCGTGACAGAAATACCCAAAACTAGTCATCAAAAACGATGACCACAGTCACCAAAAGAAAGGCCAAGACGCCGAGGAGGAAGAGAAGCCCCAGATGGAGAGCAGATTGATGATTGTCTCCCAGCCGTGTACGCGACATGATCTGCATATATCAGACCATCATACTCCGCCGCCGATTCGCGACTCTGTCATTCCTGTCGCTGGTGACGGCATTTCCCATCGTTGCACCATGTTCGGCTTTGGTTCTCTCAGCTGTGGTCGCGCTTGGTGCGCTCAAGTTAGAGCTGACACTCTGCGAGCGCTTCAAGTACTTATTGTCAGCATCTTTGACATTGTCAACAGATTGCGGCCTCAAGCTTGCCGCGGAACTGGGCCGTGGAAGTGACGCCTTTTGGCCTGACGACGAGTCCGACCTTCTGGAAGTTCTTGTCTGCTCCCCAGGTGTGGGGTTTAGCGAAGATGATGAGGTTGGTTGTGTCGAATGTCTCCTTGCGGTGCCGGTCGCTGAAGCTTTCCTCCTTGATGTTGCTGCCGGGACAGCCTTTGCTTCGTCTTTGGACGTTTCAACAGGGGATGAGTCCGGAGGATCGAAGATAGTCAACCGGCTTACGGCATTCTCCAGTTCCTCGCCGTATCGTCGGTCCCCTTTACTCTTGTTCTGCCTTCGATCACCTGCAGCTTCAATCTGTTCTCTGTCACGAGTCTCTTTCCGCTCCTTGTCCCGTAGTGGACTCGCCGGCTCTTCTTTCCTCTCTGGGATTGACAGTGGCAGATCTTTCCACCTCTCTTGCTGGGCAGCAGCTATATTATCCCGCTTGATTTTGATGGCTGAATCGCTTGCGTCGGGTCCCTTGAGTCCTTCAGATGTTGCTCGATCTGTACTCGAAGCTCTGGAACGAGCGGTCGAGCCAAGCTCTTTGTTTTTCACCAATCCGTCAACGGCAGGAACCAATTCTTTGCCCGGCCTTCTCATCTTATCTCTCAAGTTGGGCTCTGCATAGTTGACTGCTGCTCGTGCGCGGCGGGACCCTCTTCCGATGCTGCCGTTCAAGACATCCTCCACTGAGTTCAGAATCGCAGCTTCTTGTGAATGATGGGTCGGTCTCGCGGAGGGCTCGGTAGAGGTGGGAGATAACAAGTCAGATCCCAGTCCCGCGGGAGTTTTCGGTGGTAGACCGTTCAAATCGTTCGCTTCAGGTGGATCAAGGACGATATCTCGGATCGGCAGCTCCAACGGACGGTGCGATTTCTGCGGCGATGTGTTGGTGGACTGTTTTTCACCAACATACTGACTATCTTTAACTTCGCCAATCTTTTCTGCGACTTGAACCCTTCTTTTTGTGGGAGAATTGGTGCTTTTAGGCGCAAGAATCTTCCTCCCAGCAGCAAGCGCTTTTTGAGGAGAGCTGGTAGCGGTTTCGGCTGTTGTGTCGGCTTCGCGACCTGGTGCCCTTGTAAACCTGGACGCCTTCTTCGCCGTGGCTGGATTGCTCCATATCAATTGCTTCCTCTGAAAGACAAAGCAGTCGTTCTCGTTGGAATGCTGCTGCTCCGGTTCGTCGAGCTCTGTAATATCTAATTTTCGTTTTGCCCCTGACTTCAGCAACGGGACCACTGGCTCTTGGACCGGCTCGCTGGCTGGTTCTTCAGGCACGGGTGATTCCGAGACTGGTTCCGTCGGCATATCTTGGAGTAAAGAGCTGGTCCGACGCTTGCGCCTCTTTTCCAACGTCGGCGGTAACTGCGTCAGGTCATCATCAGGTTGTTCAACAGCACTTGAAGAGTCGAACGCAATCGGCTCGGCCACGTCGAAATGTGCCACGGGTGGCGGTCCCAACTCGGGCGACTCCGACGCTTGCTGCAAGGCTTCTTCATGTCGGATCGCTAGAATCTCTGCTGATTCCAACGTCCGACGTGGGTATAGCTTGTCTTCCTGTATCACAGGCAGCCTCCCATCATATAACTCCCTGTCAGTAGCGATGGCCTCTCTCATAGATTGACGATTCTGCCAGTCTTGGTCCATCGAATTTCTGGATTTCGCAATGCCGCTTCGCCGCCGGGCTTTGTCAGCCGCCCGTTCAGGAAGTTGGCTCATCTCCACAATCAACAGCGAAAGCTCGCTGACCTTGCTTTCCATCCTCTCTTTCATTTCCAGAATCTCCCGGTTGACATCGTTCGCACCGCGCCATCTTTCCGCTTCGGCCTGGGCAGCAATTGCTTGTTCCCGAAGAGATATGTTCTCAGCAACGAGTCGGGAGATCTCCGTTTCAAGGTTGCGGATCCGTTGCGACTGGGTCGAATTCACACGTGCTATTTCGCGATTCTGCCGGATAAATCGTCGTTTCACTGTAGTCGTTAGAGTTGAGACTGTACAATTGCGATTGGCGAAGACATACAAGCTTCAATGCTTTCAGCAGGAGGAGCTGGAACCTCGTTCAGTCTCGCCATGTCAGGTCGGCCCAGGAAGTCATGTCACGCGTGCTTGGGCTGCTCTGTCTTGCCTCGAAATTGCATATCAGATCTGGAGGACGAGCTGTCGGAGTTGCTTAGGGATGTTCTCTAGAGGATATTCGTGGAGGTGAGAGGGGCAACTTGGAGGTGAAGTTGTTGTTCGAGATGATATTCAGTGACTGACCATTTCGCCGCGCAAGGACACGACTGGTTCTTGGTATTGCATTGAACGCACCGCAGTTGGCGTAGCATCAACAAATCACCCTTTCGGGAATGGCGTGCTGAGGTTCCGCTGGCATTTTGAGTGGTCCGCCGTATTTGCGCTGGTACTACTACGGCGAGCCCGGCCCAATTTATCCGCTGCCCGCACGCGTTCGAACGACCAATGATTGACTGCGCGTCAATACAGACGACTTCAACATCAAGCACTGGCAGCGTTCCCTAGTACAACATTATATACCATTACTACTGCTGAAGTTTCTACACCACTTCCGATCCCTGCGCATCAGACTAGACGGCAAGAAGTCCTACTTGATCTCACGGTCCACAAAATTGCTTACCTTCGACGGCTTCATCGTTCCGGTGGAGGACACCACCAGATTGATATCTGCGCCCATTTTACAGTCCACCCACTTCAGCGACCAGGCCTCACTCAACCCGGCGTGAGGCAGTCCGAACCAACCATGTCTTACCACACGCACCGACTCACAAACATGTATCCCTCACACGGGAATCCGGGCAACACCACGTCCTCATCTTCCGGGCTGCGCCAGCCGTCCCATTCGCATTCCCACTCACAGTCACTCCTACAAACCAGAATCGCGGCAAAGCGCGCCGAGCTCGAGAATCTACGAGCCCTGCGCGATCTGAGTGCCAATTTAGCAACACAACTATCCACACTGGAAGAGAAGCTCGGCACTTTGCGCGACGGCTCACAGAGTGTCGCATTGGTATTGGCGAATTGGGAGAATGTGCTCAGAGCGATCAACATGGCAGCCAGTAGGTATTTTCCAAAAGAACACCACCACCACATATTGGAACGTTTCACAGCCATGACATTGGCATTTCAAACCGTTCTCCTCGCACCTCGAGTAAGATGCGGACTTTCTCGAGACTTTAAGCATGTGTGATCTTGAAGAACCCTGTTTCTTCCTCTCATTGCCCTCACTGCTTCCCCTTTGTTTGGCTTCATTTGATCAAGCCCATTTAAATGTGTCTAGATCGTCGTCATTAGGCCTACTTTTTCCCATCCTCGTCAACTCCAGAAACTCGGTAGAAAGACTCATGTGAGCCAGAAAAGCTAATTCAATGGGTGCAAACAGTGAAAGTCCCCAAGCCCGCCAATGTCGACGAAGACGAAAACCAAGATGCCGACGCAGCAGGCGATACTCGAGGTACCAGTGGATCTTCAGCACAAGACCTTCCCGTCCCTCTTGTTCGGATTCCGGTACAACCAAAGACAGAGGATGGAAGTTGAACGGAGGGAAATACTCTGAGATGGTCTTCTCCGATTCCCCATTCGAATGATAAAAGGACATTCTTTATCACCACCACACATACCACATCACACCAGTTTGAATGCAACGACAAACGGTCGTCTTGTTATACCACGAAGATGTCGTCCTGTTACACCACGACGTGGGCTCTTCCTGTGTATATGTGCATGATATCACAGGACTCGCTGGACAGGACACCACGAGCTGCTTCGCATCCCATCCCAGGAGGGACGAAGGAGTTTTAAACGCCTTGCCCCATTTTTGGTTTTGCACATTATGGTGTAAGGGTAGCCAGGGAGGCAAAGAGGCAGAAGACAGCAAAGAGAAACCTCTTTCATTTCTACCCCGGGCTCTCGGCAGCAGCCACATCAGGGCGAAGGAAGAAGGCCGCCTCGTCTTCTATATGACGGACCTTATCATCTCATCTTTCTTCCGGCAACACAAAAAAGAAATCGATCAGGATGAGCCAGCAGTCAGGAGGCCAACAGCCAGTAATCGACGAAGCTACAGCATGAAAGAGCCACTTGGATTTCACCCAGAAACAATAGGCAAAACTCAACTCTTTGAATCCGCAGCCACAGTCTCGCCAAACAGCTCTAGGAAAGAGTTCACCACACTTCACTTCGGCGCCCTGAACATCTCAGAAATTATTAACCGACCCGCCGCGGCTACTCGTACAGCTAAGAATAATATCAGGATCTTGATCTTGCTTGACACATGACGGTCGGGAATGGAACTAAAGCCTGAGATTATTACCTAGGTAGGCACAGTCCTCCGAGGGTGTTTGCCTTCTCCTTTTTTTTTCTCAAGATTGGAGGAGATACTTGTCTGTACCTCATCTTACCAGTCTTCTCTCCACAGCAACGGCAGCGACATTCGAGAATGCAGTACCCTCGATCTCCCATTTCCAATAGCAGATACTCTAGAGCCACGTGCGCATGCGAGGGTGGGAATGGGATGACTCTGAATTTTGTATCAGGTACTGGTACATACATTGAATACAGTACTGACGAAAGCAAAGCAAGGTGTATTTCAGATCTCTCAGCCGAGGTTTCGTGGATTTGGATTGTTCCTGTCGCCAGAAAAAAACAAGCCGCACTTGCAGTTGCCGCTGGCTGCTTAGTCAACCTGTTTAACAAGGCTACACAAGAAACAAAAGAGATACCTTATACAATCAATCATGACAGAGCAGGGTACTAGGACCTTGTAGTAACTTAGCATTTCCATGCCCCTCACTGCAACTGCATAAGGTGATTTGAACACTATCAGTATGACAATGAATGAATGTACTGGTATGTACCTAGGTATGTAGGAAACTAGTGACCCAGAGAGTACTGTACATATCTAGGTAATCAAACTCATGCCAATGCTTCCATCCCTGAGAGACCGTGACAGAGACCGGTTCAACTCCACCCAGCGGCACCGAATCCAGGATATCAAGACTGATCCTCCTAAAGGAAAGACAAGACAAGACAACCACTGCAGTACCACTGCCACTGACTAGAAAAACACAAAACAAAACACCTGACGCTGCGCTGCGCTGGAACCCGTTACTGCTCCTTACACCCCTCCCTTGCCGGGTGAAAAGAGTGAGAGAAGAACCGACTGCCAAAACAGAAGAAAAAGCCTGTCCCCACTAAAACGGTGCTTCATCAAGCTGTCCCAACAGCAGCACCGATTGCAGTAGATGGCTGGTCCTGGACGGTATTATTCTGGCCTACCGTCGCCGTGGCCGACGCCATCTTCGCCGCCTGTGCCTGTGCCTGCAAAGCCAACTTCTTCTTCTGCCTCTCCGCCCACTCCCGACTCGCCTGTCTCCCACGTTCCGCCGCCTCAGCACGCGCCCGTTTCGCAGCATCTTCTTTTTCCCGTTTCTTCTTTTCCGCCCGTTCCATTTCTATCTTGTTGCGTCCAAACACTTCTCTCCCCTTGGCCTCCTGCTGAGCCACTTCTTCCTTTGTGACCGTCTGTTTCTGGCCTGCTGTCAACGTGAGGGAAGAGACTCGGGGTTTCGACTGTGTTGCTGCTGCCGTCCCCGCCCCTCTCGTCACCGCCGTCGTTGTCACTCCGGTTTTGTGCTCTCCAACACTGGTCGTCGGTCTAGTAGGTCGGGTTTTCTCCACCACCACGACGGAGCTAGCACCAACACCTGTAGTGCGTCGGACACTCGAATTGGCTACTTTAGCCGAGTGTTCCACTGACGATACTCTGACTTTGGCAGCAGTTGAAGACGGCCGCGGTTCTGTTCCTGTCGACGACGACGAAGAAGAACTACTCGACACTCGTTGTTGTGGAGCAACATTCTCCTTGTCGACGCCATTCGCGTAGATACTCATTCTGGCCTGGCTGGCCTTGGTCTCTCGCGGCAAGACACTTGGCCGAGCGACCTTGGACGGCACGGGACGCGCTTTGAACTGCTTCCGCTCCTTTTCTGCCTCTTCTTCCCGTTTTAGCCGTTCTTCCCGCTGCGCTTTGAGTTTGGCCGAAATGGCTTCGCCGGGTAGAGTAAAAGTAGGTTTCGTAGGTGGTTTGGATGATTTGGCCGGGACAAAGGCCGGTTTGTTGGTGGAGAGTCTCGATTTTGCGGTGTTCAGGCTTGTCCCGCTGGAACCCATACTAGGGATACGCTTTTCTGACGTGTTTGGAAGCGCTGCTGCGGCCTTGGCTGGAGAATTGGAAAAGGACAGTGCTGGACGAGATGATGAGGAGCCCAAAGCTGTGGAAGCTCTCGGCTTGGTCCCGTCAATAATGGGCTTCTTTGTCTGTCTTGTCACAGTTGTGGAGGTTTTAGACGACGCCACTTTTGGAGCCTGTGGTCGTGCCGTTGCCGATTTGGTCTGGCCAGTAGTGGTAGTGGTCTTGACAACTGCAGTCGCCTTCATCTGAGGGCTCTTGCTTTTGGTGGGAGTTGCAGTTGTTTTCTTCGTAGTGGTGATGCCTGGAGCAGGGGTGGTAATTTGCACGGGTTGGCGGGCCGGTGTATTCTTGCGAGACTTGACGGGTGATTCGAGTTGGAGACCTTCTAGAACGGGCAAGTTCTCAGATACCTTCTCGATCGCATCTTCCAAAGCGTCAATCGCATCGACAGAGTCTTCAATGCGAGGAGTATGTGTCACGATGTCCTCATCAAAGCCGTCGGAGGCTGTCGCTTCAGGTTGGAGCTGCATCTTGCTCGGCGATCTGGATTTGATCTTGTCAACGAACGAGTCTTCCACCGAGTCAGCAGGTGGTGTTGAAACGGTTTCAATTGGTGCATGAATAGAAGGGTCGAACTTGGGTGTCTTGGGTGGATCAGTGCGGATATGTCGAGGTGTGGAAGTCGAGTTTTCGAAGGTGTGAGAAGTTGTCTCATTGAGATGGGTTTGTTCCTCTGCAGCTGGTGCATGAATGGCAAGCATATCATCAACGGAGGACTGCTTCGCAACTTCGGCGTCCACGACACTCGGCGTAATGGTCATTTCAAGTTGGACATTCATGTCGGCAGACTCTGTTTCTGTAGCCGCGCACTCAAGTTGAGTTTCCTGCTGGAATCCCATTTCAGGGGGGACATGTGTATCATCGAGCTCTGGTTCCGACGAAACACCAAGCGTTTCACCCAGCTCGTTTCCAGAGAAACCCCTCGTTTCCTTTGTCTCATTCTCTTTCGAGGATAATTCCGCAAGCGAGTGCTCTTTAACTTCGCCCGACTGATCGGCACCCAAAGAGCACGGAGTCACGTCCTGTGTACTAGTACTCGTTTCCTCTGCAACAGTCTCAGGACAAGAAGTATCGTTGGCGGCGTGGACCACCTCGACATCGAGATCGTTCTCCTCTCCCTCGTCGTGCTCTTCATCTTTCCGTCTTCCCTTCTTGCCTTGCTTCGCTTTTCTCTTGCCTCTACCTTTCTTCGCCGGCGCAGGTGCAACCTGTTCCTCTTCTGGTCCATTATCCACAGCCGACTCACTGACCTCAGGAGGAATATCGTCATTCTTTGTGGTTACGTTCTTCTCATTCTCTGTTTCCATCACATTCTGCTCCTCCATTACCAGGTTATTTTCATGGGTAATATCCTTCAAGACCGGGCGCAAAGGGGCGCTTTCGTCGACGCGGTCTTCACCTTCGCCTTCGCCAGCGTCGCTGTGGTTTGTCGTATCTGGATCGGCATCCACATCTTCGTGAATGACCGGTTGAGACTGCGATTCTTGTTGTGATTCGTGCTCATGCTCGCGCCCAGCTTCGTCAAGCCCTTGGGCTTGAGCTCGTAGAGCCGCACGAGTCATGCGCATGGTGGTCGCCGTTTGATTGTATATTGTTTGTGACAGACTCGGAAGCGATGAAGAAGAAAACAAGGACGACCCGGACACGTTTAACGCTCAGTGGTGTAAGTCACTCTAGTGCGCTTGAGGAATGTGCGGTCGTCGCGTCGTATGCATCGATAGTATGGACGCGGTAGGCGCTCAGTGAGCTTCTAGCTGTTGGTGTTCAATTCGTTATGGTTTGTGGCGTTCTTGAATACAGGGTAAAAAGCCTCAGGTACTAGTTATTTAGTGGTCGGCAAAGAGTTTGTATACAGTCGTTGCGAGCCTCATGCGCCGTGACACGCGTGTTTGTAGTGTTTGGCTGGAACTCCGTCGATGCCCCGGCAACCAGCCTTAAACACGTAGCATGCTACCTATTACGGTTAGCAAGCGATTCGACTCACGTGATGGTGATGATTCGTGTTACGTCAGCATTATGTGTTTGGTCATCTTGGTCTGGACACAACACTCCCACATCGTGGTACATCTTTCACTACTATGCTAACAAGCTACTTCCTCTGCCGCAGATTGCTCAACCTCGGCCTAAATAAGGTGATGTCCAGAAAAGGGTTCAAAGAGTGAAAATCTTACAAAATTCAACAAAGAATTTGGTACATGTCACAAAATGAAAGACGATAGCTCCGCCACATATCAATCCAGCAGACAGGTACGTACTTGTACCATCTGTCGCCGTTGGCACACTGCAAGACTAGAAATTCAAACCGAGGGGATTTGCTGCTGCGGTAGGGTTTCCACTGACTTTGGGTCGATTCGCGGGTTTGGAAGCAGTGACACCATTGGACTTGACAGGCGTCGATTTTTTGACCGAAGTTGTCTGCTTGAGGCCACCGTTCTTGTTGCTTGTCGCATCGACAGGCTTCTTCCTCATGGCGCCCGGATTGGGTGTCGACGCTGTCTTGGTCGCGGTCGGTGCTTTGGGCGTCACAGCAGAAACATGTTTCTGAACCGGAGCAGCAACAGTTGAGCTTGCTTTCTTGGTAACAGCATCGGCTTTGGGTCCAGGTGCCGGCAATGCCATTTTCGGGGTGCCAGCTTCGATCTTCTTCTGAGGTGTGGCATTCTTCATCAACGTCTTGGACGGACTGGTCTTTGGTGGCGCCCGATAGACCTGAGGACTGGTCACCTGTCTCTTGCCACCAGTGACACCTGCACTCAGTCCAAGCGGATTGCTCGCCGTCTGCGCTCGGATTCCATCCGCCCTGCTCCAGTCCATGATGGCATTACCATAATCCTTCACTCCGTCCCCATACCGGCGAATAGAGTTGTTGATCCCCTCACCTACACTGTTGATGCTATTTCCTACTGCACTGACCGCTCCACCAGCAAATGAGCCTGCAGTTGCAACCGTACTCGACACGGTCGGGGCAAGTGCCTCGGAGACCTTCCCTAGAACCCACTGTGTTGCCATTGTTGAGGTTAATAAGGCTTAAAAAGGTGCGGCCGGCGTGGTCGACGTGTTGGTGGACTTTCTGGGTCCGAGCTTAGGCGGCTTTCTTCTCGGCTGGTCACCGGCCTGAGAACTGGCAGAGGAGATGTCGGCCTTGTCAGCCTTGTCAGATTTCTCTTGTTCCTGTGCAGGGGGTGCTGTCAATTGCTTCTGCGGTTGCCGACTGTGCACCAACTTGTCACGCGGCGGCGGCCGAGGAGTTCGGTTGAGGTCCTCGGGCTGTGGCTTGGGAGGGAGTTTGGGGGCTGTCCGGATTTTCCACTCGGGTTTGGCTTTGGGGGCGTGTTGGCCTCGAGTGGCAGTGATGTTGATAAAGTCCTTGTCGAAAAAGATGTCGAAGGATACGTTAGGCATTGGGAGGCCACCCAGTCGAAGAGTGACTGAGTGTAGACGACGTAGAGAAATGATATACTAGAAGTATCTGGTAGGAATGTATCGAGAAGGATATAAGACCAAGAGACGCAGGATGTACAGTTAAAGGACTGGGTGTTGTTATACGAAGACTGGCACGGGGACTCAGGCTGGCAGTTGGACGAGGGAACGTCATCAAGGGTGCTCTTTGTGCATTTTGTCCCACGTCGCTCGGCCAGTTGCGCACCGCCACAAAACGTCGAGATCCTGTTTTTCCCTGCTTCCTGCACCCTTCAACCTTGTCAGCCAATGTCAACCAGACACAATGGGCTCCATGAACAAGGATGAGGCTCGACAACCGGCCTCTCACCTCTCGTCAATCGCTGCCGAGCCCGTGACAACCAACGATCGGACCAGGAGGGCCACCACTGCCCTAGTCTGATATTCGCTTGTCCCCTCTCCTGTGCTACGGTGTGAACTCAATCGAATCACCTCTACGCCACAATGCAGGTAGGATGGAGATTGTCTGTCTGTCGCTGGTCGAGAAGCAGACTTCTGCCCCAGACATCCCTGTTGCCGTGTTGCGGGTCGACGTCAGAGGTGGCGTCTACACATCCCAGCCTCAGGCTCTTGTTGACCAATTCACTTCGAACAATTAACCTCGATGATGGACAGCAGTATAGGAGTGTCTCAAGCATCAGTCAATCCCCAGTAAAGATGAAAAAGTAGCATCAATAGAATCAAGCCACATTACTCGACAACATCATGTCCGTTGCCAAACCGGGCCTCGAGCCGGCCGCAGGCTTCTCCCTTGAATCACCAGCAAACCGGCCCGATCGCGTGCCTCTGAAGAAGGGCGAATATTCAATTGCCTCGCGCGCATTGGCATTGTCGACGTACTTCCTCTCAGGAGCGTTGGCCATCAACCTCTCGCAGTTTCTCGGGGCACCTCTATATCTGGTCAATCAGGATTGGTACAATGCATGGATTGCCTTCACCAAGCAGTCCTTCGGGCTGCTGACCATGACTCTGACGCAAACGTTTGCTCCCACCAAGGTCATTATATCCGGCGATGCATCAGTTCGGGGCCAACTGTTGCAGTCTACAGAGGGCGACCTGATCCTCAACTTTCCCGAGCGGCTTGTCTTGATTGCCAACCATCAGATCTACACCGACTGGCTGTACTTATGGTGGATAGCCTACTGCAATGGCATGCACGGTCGATTATACATCATACTCAAAGAATCGCTCAAGAAGATCCCGGTGCTGGGATGGGGAATGCAATTCAACCAATTCATTTTTCTCAAGCGCAAATGGGAACAGGACAAACCCAACATGGCCAGCGCTCTACAACGGCTCAACAGGCCCACCGATCCGATGTGGCTGCTGTTGTTCCCTGAAGGCACCAACCTGGCCGCCAGTACACGCGCAAAAAGTGCAGCCTGGGCAGCCAAAAACAACATCCCCGACATGAAACATGTATTGTTGCCTCGAAGCACCGGCCTGCATTTCTGTCTTGAAGAACTCAAGGGAACAGTGGACTACGTGTATGACTGCACCATAGCCTACGAAGGCGTCCCACGAGGCGCGTATGCTCAGGACATCTTTACCCTCAAGGCGGGGTACCTCGAAGGACGACCTCCGAAATCCGTAAGCATGCACTGGCGTCGGTTCGCCATCAAAGATATTCCTCTGCATAACGAGAAAGCGTTTGAACTGTGGCTTATTGCTCGTTGGCGGGAGAAAGACCTGCTCATGGAACAGTACCTTCAAACAGGCAGCTTCCCTGCCGACAAAGGAGCCACAAAGTACAAGTCTGGTAAGGTCTTGCGTGGATGCGGACACATGGAAGTTCCTATTCGAGCAAGTCATTGGTACGAGTTCCTGCAGATTTTTGCTCCAATGGGAATTCTGGCCATGGTGCTCTACATCTTTTACGGTGATTTACCCCAGCGGTTCTGGAAAAGCATCAACAAACAGGCTCTTCAGTCCGGGACTGAGGACATTAAACAAGCAGGTATCAAAGCCGGCAAGAGCGCCAAATCTGTCTCCAACTCTCTCTCAGGGTTGACCCTCGACTCCTTTTTCGAGCCGACAAAACAAGAAGAAGGCTTCAAAGCTGGTGCAATGGCTGTCCAAAAACTTCTCAACTCACCGTCCGCTCAAACACTGCTGAGCCGGGCGGATTTCATTCAGCAATTCCTTTCGGACCCGCAGAAAATGGTTACCGACAGTATTACCAGCCAGCAACAGAATTTCATGCGCCAACTTGCTATGGAAGAGGCGAGGAGGCAACAGAGCCGGATGTCAGCACCCCCAGTTGGACCGGCGAAACCGGTGACGAACGGAACAGTATCAAAAAAGGGCACATTCTGGGATGCTCTTGAAGCAGAAGAGAAGAGCAGACATGGCTCGATTGTGTCCGCCCCAAGCTCCACGACTAACAAAAAGTCAAAAGGGACTTTCTGGCAGGAACTCAAGGCCGCAGAAGAGAAGAAGGGTGGCCCTAGATTGACAGAAGCGGCCAAGCAATCGTTAGGTGGCCAGAAGAAGGCCACTTTTTGGGACGATATCAAGGCGGAGGAGAACAGTCGGTATGGCACGGTGGTGACTCTTTCGAGTAATGCCTCCACCGCCGTTGCGTCGGACAGTTCGAAATCTACGAGAAGAGCTGCCCCGAAGCTCGGGACGCCCAGAGCAGCTTCGACGGTTGGGAATCCTCCAAATAAAGCTCCTTCGGTGGCACGGTCTGTATCAACGACTTCGAGCCAGCAGACGAGGCCAGCGTCGAGTACATTACCAAAAGCTCCCAGGGTGCAACCCCCAAAGGGCAGCACTGGCCCAAAATCTGTTTCCAAGACTGCATCCGCTACACCGGCTACGAGTACTCCCGCCAACACTAGCTCTGCGAAGCTGAAATCTGCGGTACCGTCAAATGCGCCGTCGGCGTCAAAACCGTCGTCTACGAAGACTTCAAATACGAAGACGAGTGCATCAAACACGAAGCCTGGCACTGGTCCTTCAGCAAACTTGAAGAGCAATGGCATTTCCAAAACTCCAACTGTCACCTCCAACAAGCAAGCAGGCATACAGACTCCATCAACGCGTCCCGATAAGAAATCCACAACCACTGGCATATCAGGGACGAGTCCGAATTCCACACAGGGTCCTCAGAAATCAAACACCAATCTGCAAACAGGATCAAAGGCCGTGCCACCAAATCAGGGCACGCTCGCCGGGACGACAAAAGTAGCGCCCTCTACTACGACGAAGACTATCTCCTCCGGTCCACCAAAACTCAAGTCGTGAGCGTTGCTAATATTGGTGGCTCCAGCAACGTTCTTCCATCTGGGTACGGAAGCGTAAGACAGTCCGAGGATCAAAACGATTCCAAAGTCCTTATCTACGACCTTGAATATGCCAGATGCCGCCCATGGACCTGAATTTCATGGGACATGGATCCAAGCTTTGCTGCCTACTGTTTGTTTGATGGGTCTCGAGGTTGGCCGGTGGCTGTCCATTCTCGGTCAACTGTACTTTGACGAGCTTGAGACCTTTCGTACTATGACATTTGCTTTTCTCTCAATCGGCCTGGTGTTTGAGCACTTGGAGTTCATGCCACTCCACCGGGTTGGAGCATGTATTTATATTACATTGTACTAGCATCCTGTCGTCAATTGCATACCTTATCATTCTACAAGAATGATACAAGTTCCGATTATAAGGCCATACTAATGTTACCAAGCATATAATGAATCTCAAGTCCCATCCCATCCATCCTATCCCATCGTCTGTTGTTGGGCCCAGCCGTTCGGTCGTCACTATCAACCCAACACCTACCCACCACCAGATAATAGGCAACTACATGGTGACTGTTCCCTGATTGAACCGTCACTGTCCGTTTGTCAGCCAGTATCCGCATAGAACACTCGAGCAGTATAATAATACCTGATTGATAAGTAGGTAGGCAAGGTCAATCAATAGACATGGTATAGTGATATTGTTTTGTTTTATTCTTTGCTATTGTCACCATCACAATCACCGGCACCGGCTCCCTCTCCTCTCCAGTTCGTCACGTCACAAACCATGATTGACCACTCCAGAATCGAAAAGTGAAGTCCAAGTGATTGATGGACCTGAGAACGAGTCACTCTGGGGAATAGTGAATAAGGCGTGTATAGACACAGAGGTATATATATCCCCGTATTTCTGTCTCTCTGTCTCCCTTCTTTCCTTTCTGTTCATCATCAAACTTCTGCATCGTCGAATCGTTTGTCTTTCTTCTCAGAGCCCCGAGTTCGAGATCATCGTCTAGTCAGTTCAGTACATTTGTTTCTTCTCCCGCAAACGGTCGGTATTTCAGCAGCAACGCTCAAACCAAACCAAACCTAACCACACCAAACCAAAACCATATATCGACCACCACCACCATCTCCTTCACGTCCCAACGAGAAACCAGAGCAAAATGTCGCAAATTCAATCGCTGGATTCACTGTCGGCGAGCAGACTGAGAGCGTAAGTAGTACCAACCCTGAATCTTACTTCCCTTGGCCATATCATTTTATAGTCTCCAGTCTCCACACATATACTGACCCATATTGCACAGACTCAAACCCACCGAAACAATCACAATCCTCTACAAACCAACAGTCACCTCTGAACCCCTGATCCTCGCCGAGTCCTTCCCCCTGGGAATCGCCACAACATTCTCCACAAAATGGAACCTCGACTTCCGGCCCACTGGCATCAACAAGATGAAAGTCTCCGAGCTGCAACGCAAACCAATCAAGAAATCCGTCACCATCGCCGGCGGCCGAATGAACATCCACAAGCACATTCTCGCCTGGATGATATCATGTTGCGAAGGAATCGGTATTCAACGTTTTTCCGGACCGGCCATGAAACCATTCGCATACCTGTACCATGCACGAGTGTGTGCGGCCATCATGGGATGCGAGTATCTCCAACACAAAATCGAGAAGCGCATGGAACAAATGGCCGCTGGACAGATTCATTCCGAAGACGTGCGGTGTCTGTTTCTGTCTGTGGAGCCACAGGTAGACGAGGACATGAAGAAGTTTCTCGCTGAACATGTTGCAATCAGAATCTGGGAGAAACGGCTGAAAGCAAAGGGTGCTTATAGGACTCTGAGGGAGGAGATTCCGGAGTTTAATAAGATGATTGATGAGATTTTGGGGAACAAAGTGGAGCAGAGGAAGATGGAGTGGGAAGCCAGAAAAAGGAAGAGACTGGCTGGCCAAGGAAATCATGGACTGAACGGACGCTCTTCTGGTGCAACATATGGCCGAGGCCAAGGCAACCGTGGACTGAATGTCAATGGTCCGGAGCGCTCTTCTGGTGCACTGGCGGCATATGATGGTAAACCGGGAAGCAGGGTGAGTGGCACGGCAGGCAAAAACACACTCACACCCACACCAACACCGGCTCCCACTGAGCCAAAGGCAGAAAAGGTCAGTACTGTCAAGGTGCAGTCTCCAGTGGTGCGTCGAGGAAGAAATGGGCGACCTGCTTTTGTTCGTTTCGACTTGGGAGTGACGAGGGATGGGGTTCGAGCTGCCGGTGGTCAGATGTAAGGCAAACTTGAAGTGGCTGGCATCACTGCAGCACCAGACAAATAGTTTGATATCTTTTCTTCTTGTTTTCTTGAGCTGACGTTGGATGCGGTCTGCGGTCAGTTGCAGGCAACGTGGCCATTAGCTTGAAGTTATCATATCATATCCTTTTTTCTTTCATTGAACCAGCGCACATACACAACACACATCTTAATTTTTTGTTTCCACGTTTTACCATCCAACTCTACTATCTGATCTAAAACGAGTTGCTGAATGCGACAATTCCAAAACAAACCAGCGCAGGCAGATCCGCCGTGAGGGTTCTCCAGAAATGCACCTTCAGCCATTTCTTGACATATTCGATCGACTGGCCTTTCTTTTCCACCTCTTCATCGCAGGCGTTCTTGATCGTCTGGCTGATGGTTGGCACAAAGGCAAAATGGCCCAGCGCGAACGCCGATCCAGCCAAACACAAAGTTCGTTTGGCACTGTCGTGGGGGAACAGTCGAGACGCATAGATGCCGCCAATGATGGTGGGTAGAGTCACTGAGAAGACGACGGCAAGACCTAATGGTAGGCCGTTGGTCCACCATAACCGGATCATCTTGCTGGTGGTTGCTAGGTCTTCTTTCGACGCTTTGATGAAGGGAATGAAGATGGTGGGTTCGACGAGCGCGTAGAATACGGGGATTCCGACGCCTAGGGTGTTGGTTGTAGACATTGTGGTATTGCGTAGGTCGATGGAAGTGGTGGTGTCTGCTTCAATGGGAGTGTATGGTATGCACTTGAGATTGGTGGGGGGAACGTAGGAGAGAGGTGTTCGACTCAAGCTTCACCACGGGCCTACTTGTATGTTGACGCAGAGACCGTCCGATACCTCAACTTGGTCAATCGCTCACCTGATAGTACGGAATAGCCAGGAAACCAAGAGAAATGCTACGACAAGTCTGTTGCAATTGACGGTTCATATGCCAGCTTGGTGGAGATGACGGTGGACACGAGGCTCGGAGACGGAAGAATACAATTGTATGAGATGAGCTCGGAGGGGATGCAACGGAGGGTCGGAGGATCAGATCCGCTTTATAATACTACGAACACCATGACCGTGCGACTCGATATCGACTGCTTCCACCTCGTGTACAGGAGTAGATACCCATGTACCTAGGTATACAACATTAATAGTAGGGGTAGGCGTCGGTATTTGGTTTTAGTCTTTATCCTTAAAGATCAATATCGCAGCCAGCACCGCTACACCCCTACCATGCACAGCTGCGTCGTCGGGGGATTGTGACAAGCATGCATCCGTCGGCCAATGGAACATGTACCATGCACCGTTGGCTGCGAGGTGTGTGATACAAGATGCAGGTCGATGATTGTAGATACACGAGGCGCAGTATATGACCTCTTAACTCCCGTCCCTAATGATATACAGTGTAGGTGTCGACCTGGTCGCCAGGGATGAATATCAACCAGAGCCCTTCTACAACGTAGGCGTCGTCTCGCCTAAGAACAGAGGGGTAAGGAGGACTTTTAGTGAAACCTGCTAACGGAATGGGCCAAAGTGGCTGCCCTTCTTTAACTGGAGTGGCTCCTTCTTTGGCGATCGAAGCCTCCGAGTCGCTGACGCACTCTCGATCTTCACCCGCTAGCGAGATACCGGGATGCGTTGGCGGGCAGTAGTGCACTATTAGCAGCCTCAGGAGCTCTGAGCTTAGCGGTTCTTTGGGGGCTCTTTAGGCGCAGTGCAGGCTCCGTCCCCTGATCTGCCCTCCCAAGAGCCCTAAAAGTGCCGTCCCCAGAGACGCAAGAGACCCATTCAAGCTCGACCCGTCACTCATCATTGTATCCACAGACCGCTTCACTGCATCCACAATCCATCATCCACTGGCAACACGCCAACCGAGAAATCCTCCGCCACCATGCGACGCGTCTAGAATTGATCATGATTCCCACATGCAGCGACGTTTAGGACAAACAGTTCGCTGGACGCCATCACATCCCCAGCGCTTCTTGTCATGAAGTGTGGGTAGAATACTGCAACTAGTCGTGAGATTGGGACCACGTTTGATCCTCCCGCGATTGCTATTCTCAATATCAAGCGCATCTTTTGACCACCACCACCACCACCACCACAACCGTCACCACACCACACCACTTCCCCTATTTCACAGCCAACATTCACCACTCCGTGCTTATTGCGCATGGGTAGGTCGACATTCATATTTACCACAGTCTAGGGATCCCCTGGCAGATACCGACTGTCGATCATCCCTCGCATTGGCAAATCGAATTGTGCAGTGCAGTGGCGGATTCTAAGACCCTCTCATTCTTCAACTTCTCTACCGCTGCCTCGAGGCTGGCGCCCGCTACACTGGCATCCCTGCAGCGCCCTGCTTCAAAGTCCATCCTTGTACAGATCTCCAGTCTTGCACAAGACACCCCCATCCTTGCTACCAGCATTAGTGTGCATAATCCTATTCGCCTTTTATCTTCTCAACGAACAAGGAACTTTTGTCTTTGGGGACTGACATTCAGAAAAGCATATTGGCGACTTGGGTCAAGTTTGTCTGATCGCAGCGAATGCGCAATTCTCACCCTTCCGTCACCTTCGCGTCAGTGCAAAATTTCAACCTGATTTGCCCCAGCACGGATTCTTCAGAAACCCGTTAGGAGTGTCTTGTCAGGCTGGCTGCTGGTGAGCGGTATAGGGAAAATGCGATCGAAAGGGGCCATTTGAGATTGTCCAGAAGTCCGCTTTTCGGAGGAACCCCGTCATTATCTAACCATGCCGCCGACAGAGACTACTGGATCGTCCGGGCCACTGGCGGATTACTTTTGGATCGCTGGGCTGGATACTCAGCAGCTCATCGATGCTTTCTCTCAGCCAAGATGGTCGTATCAGTCCCCTGACAATAACCCTGTTGTCGATTCGGCCATCAAAGAAGAACCATCGGCGGCGGAGAACGATCAATCATCGATTCTACAGTCGCCTCGAAATTCCATCCGTCATGCCAGACACGACTCGTATCAACGACTCTCGCAGCTTTCCGACGAAGCCAAAAGTGCAATTCAGAGCCTTGAAGAGGCCACCCGTCCGCGCAGCAATGGCAGTGTCGCCACCCTTCGGCCTGTTGCTCCGCTGCCGTCTGTGCGAATGTCTTCTGCATTCACCGAAGCCGATTTCGAGAATGCCATCCAGAAGTTCACCAGCGATCGAGATGCCTTCTTTGTGGATCTCACCTTCAGTCCAACTGAACCGTCCAAACCCTCTCGTGCCAAGTCACAAGCGAAGACGCAAAAGATTGTGGCCCAGGACGAGCCGAGTCCGACCTTGAACCGCAACTTCGGCAGCATCCGTCGACATATTTCTTTCAAAGATATGGCTAGTGCAAAACGGCAACCATCTCTGGCTCGACGGGTGTCCACCAGAACCTCACGAAGAATGAGCAGCTACAACTCGGTCATTCCTATTCCGGAGTCTCTTCACAGTTCGCCCGCTCAACACCCTCTGGCGCGGAAATTCGAGCCTGTCCTTCTCGACAGATATCCTCGGTCAAATACAGGCGAAAACTCCCAAGGAAGATGTCGGTTTCCCGATTATGTACCCATGTTTGCCTTTCCCAACGACATCAGGGTCGTCTCTGCAGACAGCAAGCCGAGGTCGACATGGCATGAATTCTCCATGACTGCGGCAGATAATACAAGGCTGACCGGCGTCTGTGTCACAGTTTGGGTTCCTGTGAGCAATCACATTGCTTTGGATTTGGAAAAGAAGTGTGATGAGTGGCGAAAGGCACATATGTCCGAGGCGGAACGGGAAATGGCGGCCTCGCTGGCTGAAAGACTTACAGTGGAGAGTACAAAGCTATCTCAACTGCTCGCACAGCTTCCACAAGTGTCTCCTGATTCAGCAGCAAGAGAAGAACTGGAAGATGAAATCAGCGCTGTCGAGGAAAAGATTGCGGTTATGTCGGACATGCTGCGACCGTTACGGCACGGTTCAGTTTCAGAAATCCAGGGCTTGTCCAGTAGTGAGACACGATTCTGGATACCGAGAGCCTACGGAATCCTGGGAAAAGACAGCACAATGGCCAGTTTCTACCGACAGTGGTTACGAGCAGTCGTAGTCCCCATGACGGACGGCGGTATTTTGAGAGTCCCAGCCAGTTCTCCCAAGGTTGGCATGTGGCAACCCTTGGAGCAATATGTTGCTGCCTTGTGCCTCGACGCTCCTTTGCCGACGTCGTCCAAAGTCCAAATCCAGACTTCGATCCGCGAACTTCACCTCTACGCCAAAAAGCAGGCAGCAAACGAACTGCCAGGAAGCAGAACCACTGATCTGTATCCCTTGTTCAGAACTCTCACCATCCCCAACATCATCCTTCTTTTTGAATATGTCTTGGCCGAATCCAGGATCATCTTATTATCTTCCCATACTTCAATGTTGCAGCTGGTCAGCAAAGCCATCTTGGAACTGATTTGGCCCTTGGAATGGACCGGAGTCTATATCCCTGTGCTCCCATCACGGCTGGTTCAGGCGCTTGATGCACCGTGTCCTTACATCTGCGGCATCAATCGCAACTACGAAAAGTATGACCTTCCTGAAGATGACTATGTGCTGGTTGACCTGGATAAAAACGAGTTGCATAGCACTTCACCACCCCCTTTCTTGCCCAAACAGCAACGGAGAAAACTCATGTCTCTGTTACATCAGGCGGCGCCTCTGCACCATAGCTTTGGAGTCACGCCCGGTCCACCTGCTTATGCCGTCGAGACATTTCCGTTCGATGCTTTCTCCGGCGAACTCGACACTGTCTTTACCGCGATTGCCAGATCGACAAATCTGGACAAACTAGCCAGCCTTAGTTCATCCTCCTTCGGTCCGCATGCCGCGTCCGACACAATTCGACGGGCGCCGCTGCTGAACGTTTTTCTTGCTTCAGGACCGACCAGAGGAAAAAGCATTGATCGTCCCAGAACCTCGTCAACCGCCCGTCAATCCAGTCAGACAGGTTCGGACGGATCCCCTGTGGGTGGAAGCTTTCCCCTTCCGCCGGCGTTGCGCAACGACCGCGACTCTGGATATGCCCTGCAGACGTCGCTCCGTGAGAAGAGATCCGGCCATTTCGATTCACTCTCCAAGCGCAGCTTCTCTGGGTCGGCCCACATGATGCGCAAATCCAGCCTTCCGTTCGTGCGACACAATGCCAGTCCTTCAGCAAACTCGTTCTTAGATGTAAGGAACGGGTCGTCCGCTTATGCGCCTTCAGTGTATGCTCAGTCAACATTGGCAGCATCGACAATCATGCCCGGCATGCTTGTTCAGCCAGCAGTGAACTCTCCAGGGACATACTATGTCGAAGGACACTGTCTTCAATGGAAGCCTGCCGACGGTCCATCAACTTGTGTGCTTTGCGATGAAAGGGCACAGAATGGGTACTACAGATGTTCGGGTTGTGGCTTCGTGATCCACGACCGCTGTGCACCTCAGATTACGGTGGTTTGCTCGGCCGCTTTCTACCCTGACCAGATCCGGGCGGCGTTTGTGCGATGCTTGGCTAGCCTGTTTTACACGTATCGGAAGTTCATGAGTCCAGCCCCGCCGTCCAAGCAGAAGGTTGGAGCGGTGTATTCGTTCGATCATGAAGGGTTCGTCAGGAGCCTTCCGCCGGACCATTCTGCTTACATGCAGATGCTGGAACAAACCCAAGCCTGGAACGAGTTCATTCTTGAGCGTGAGGAGACGGCGTCGAGTCCAGAGATAGCCTTGTTTGATGCCATCATCACAGCGAAACGCGGTCGTGCTGGCCTGCTGCGGTCCAGTTTGCCCACCATTGGCCGAAACCGCCGAAGCTTTGTGCAGCGGTCGGTGTCTGCAGCAGGCCTTCCTACTCAGGCGGATGTTTTGTCAGATACATCCCAGCATCAATGGCGGATCGTCTCTGTGCCCGGCAGTTCAGAAAGAACAGACTTGGGTGCTGCAGCTAAGGGGCGGGACTACCACACCATCATTACCCGGATCCCGTCGAAACTGGAAGAAGGTCTGTTCAAACAGAAGCAAGAAGAAAATGTCCCGGACTTGCCGACCATCCGCAAAAAGTCAAGACCCAATCTCCTCAATGGCAGGATGAATGGGCTGAGCATGAACGCACCATGATTGTCCTCGAGCGAACTTGTATTGTTATGCCCACTGCCCTCCGTACTTCATGGGCTGCCTTGGAGATGGAGATTTGGTCTGTTTCAACTGACTCTCCGACGAGACAGGAGATTGCCGGTACTCAGCGAGCCGCGTTCGCCCATAGAGCTACGCCATTGGATAGCAAGCTGACCCAGTACCGCCCTCCCGTCGCGTTTGAGACTAGTTTTGAGGTCTTCTATTCCTTCCTGGACTCCTTCCATTTGCTCTACCAAAAAAGCAATCTGTATGATATCGCGCGGGTTAATAATTGGCTTTTGGGGATGGCCCTGGTTTTTCTCATCCTTTTCAGGGGCGGCATGGGCATCCCAGTAGTTCAGCGAAGTTGACTTAAAGGGCGGTTTGGACTGCAACTTTGCCTCTTCAAGCACAATTGTAATGTCGGACACGTTTTCCAATTGCGCTTCCAGTGCATACCGCAGTAACGTCGTCCTGCCGTACGGGCCGTGGGTTTTGTCTGGGACCTCTTTCGGCGGCAGTTCGGTAGCTTTGGTGCGCACACTCAGACACGGCTGGGCGAGGAACTGGTACAATTTTCGGAACGAGCGCACCCTCCCACTGGTAGGGGCATGTGTCTGTCCGCCGTCGCCGGAAATGGTCTCTGTGTACGTGACGTTAACGGCGAGGACGTGGTTGCCTTCTTCCTTGAGATCGAAGCGGGCGATTGTCTGCAGAGCCGAGCCTGGGCGGCCGTCATCATGGCCATCAACTCGTTCCGTCGGGCTTGCTATGTGGAGGTCCAACGGGATTGACTGGGAGGGTGTCTGCATTTCAGCCAAGATCTTTGTTCCGGAAACGGTTTTGGTTGGTGTCGTTGTGGTTGTGGTCCCGGTCCCAGTCGGCCCCGGCGGCAAAAGTTCGTTGTTGGCGCACAGCACGCATGAAAATGTCTCGCCTACGTGCGCGGAACCGAAGGATGGCGGCAGGGCTAGGTTGTTGGATATTATGAACTCCTGGTCGACTAGTTTGGACGGGTATGCTAGGGAGGAGATATGGGGGATTTTGGTCTCGGTCTCGCTTTCGTGCGGGAGTGGGTGTTGGAGCGCCAGGGATGGTCGGGACAGCCTAGATTGGATGAGAGTTGGATGATGAAACACATAACAAACTGGTGGATTCAGGATGAAATTCAGGAATCAGAGTTGGATTGTAGTGCCCAGAGGTGTGGTGAGGTGGTTTGACTGATCGTAGTTGGGAGAAGCACAGTACCTTAACACTTTGACGTTGTATTAGCAGCAGCCTCAGGTACCTTGGGCAAAGAATATTGGATTGTAATACAATAAACAGAACAAAAGAGAGCAGATGAACACAGGAAAGAATTGAGTACAGTTACAGTCCGGCTTTGGGCTTGGGTCTTTGGGCTCTGTTGACTTTGTGGACTTTGTGACTTGGTAAAGAATTGGAATTAGTTTAGGTTTCATACCTTTGAGGGAGACCGAATGTGGTTCTTTTGGAAAGTTTCCTGTGTCGGCTCGAGGTCGAGCCATGATTATGCAGTATCAGGCCGGGGCTGGGCCTCCTAGACGAAGCGGCTTGAGCAGATATATTGTACCATGTGGTAAATAAATGATTCGTCCCAGCAATACGTACGGAGCAACGACCACACAACCCTCCTGAGAAAGAATTCCAGATGTGCCCAGTGGCAAAGTGAGAAATAATCGGTAGGGATTACAGTGTCTAGAAGAGAGCGCGGGTGATGCAGAAGGGGAAGCGAAGTGGTTTCGTAAATAGACTTGTTGTTGGATGGCTTGAAGTTGGTGTTGAAGTTGAGCCTCCGAGTCGTTTGAGGTTCGGTCTAAAAGCGGCGACGTTTGGAGCTCGGGAAAATCTACAACTTTGGAACTTCAACTTCTACGAACTATAATAAAAGGCTTGCAGTCTACAACACGCAATTCGCCTCAGCTGGACAGCTTGAAGTTGATGAGGAAACTGAATTCTTGCTTACCAGTTGTACAGTATTGTCTAGGGCGTATAGGCAGGTGCTCTAGCAAACCTACGCCCTCCGAGGCCGTTACCGAAAGCCCCTGGGGCTCAATCAGCTACCTACCACGTTTGAGGTGCTGCCTTACCACTCCGGCTTTCCAATTGCACATCGCGTATTCACCCGCCGTGATGACAAAAGCCGAGGCGGGGTGTAAGGTTTGACCAAGACAGGGACAGGACGCCCTTTTACTAACTACTCCTCCTCTCCAACCTACCACAATAGTACATACTTCAGCCGTAAGCAGTGAGGACATTGTCTGGCACTACATATATATACCTACGGTAGGTGCATGAAGCTGACAAAAGGCCCAACGCAACGCAAGCTGTCCACCTGATTTCTCCTTCAAGTTATATATAAACTTGAAGGACTCATCATTACTAGTAACCCAAGATTTTCACTCACTGCCTCTTACTTCACGCACCTCCTCATTTTCACTCAGTCTCTCACCCATTCTCCCTTTAAGCCCTCTTTTCCATCCATACACCACCATGGCAGAGAAAGATCAAATCGAACCATTCACCATCTCAATTCCCGACTCGGAGCTCGCCGACCTGCAAACCCGACTATCTCTAGCACGGTTTCCAGACTCAATCGACTCAGCAGGATGGGACTACGGAGCGCCCCTGGACGACATCCAACGCCTCACACACCACTGGCGCGACAAGTTCGACTGGCGACAAGCCGAGACGAAACTCAACGAAATGCCACAATACACAACATCCATCCAAGTGTCCTCCTCCGGCGATCATGTTCATCCTCCATTGAAAATCCACTTTGTGCACCAACGCTCGAAAAACCCGCGTGCAATTCCCTTACTTTTCGTGCACGGCTGGCCGGGCAGTTTCATTGAAGCCAGCAAGATCTGGAAGAAACTTACAGACCCCGACGCAGAAGGGTCTCCATCATTCCACTTCATAGCCCCCTCCCTGCCCAACTTCGGATTCAGCCAGGGCTCCCCCAAACCCAAGTTCGCACTGGCCCAATACGCCGAAACATGTCATCTCCTGATGCTCCGTTTGGGATATACCCAATACGTAACACAAGGCGGCGACTGGGGATTCTACATCACACGCGCCATGTCGCTTTTGTTTCCCAACCACTGCAAAGCCACACACGTGAATATGGACCAAGGTTCCGCCCCATCGTGGACGACCCATCCGAGACTCGCGCTCCAACATGCCTTGACACCCTACACGGAGCGCGAGAGACAAGGACTCCGTCGTACCAAGTGGTTCATGGACGAAGGGTCAGGTTACCGCACTTTACAGTCCACGAAACCCCAGACTCTCGGGTACGCGCTGGCCGATAGTCCCGTGGGTTTACTCGCCTGGATTTATGAAAAGTTGCATGATTGGACTGATGACTATCTTTGGACGGACGACGAGGTGTGTACTTGGGTCGGGATATATTGGTTCAGCACGATGGGTCCGGCGGCCAGTTTGAGGATTTATTATGAGTCTGCGCATGAGTGGGAGCACGAATGTGAGCACGCAGGCAGGGTGTTGAGGGATCGCACTACCTCCTACATCGGTGGCAATGGTGTGAAACTGGGTCTCAGCCACTCTCCCAAAGAGTTGCGCGTCTTGCCGAATACTTGGACCAGAGCACTAGGTGATGTCGTGTTTGAGAGAACACATGACTCGGGTGGCCATTTTTTCGCGTATGAGAAACCGGAGCATCTTGTCGCTGATGTGAGGGATATGTTTGGCAGGAATGGTGGTGCAAGTGGAGTCGTGGAGGGGGCTACTGGCTATTGATTGATTGATTGATTGATTGATTGAGTCTCCGACAGGACAAGTGAGTATACTGTACATATGTACAGTATGGTATATTGTACACTCGTTGCCTTACCTTGCTGACCGAACCGAGAAGATGGGACTATTATATGTATCTCCAATCTCTAAACTCCAACCTTTCTATCCGACTCCCAACTTGTCCACAGAGGTGGAGGACACAATAATACCCATCCATACTGAATAACCCAGAATCGTTGGCCAACACTGCGTCTACATCTCGTGCTTAAAAAAAAAGAAATTGTCAATAGTGTATGGACAATACAGGACAGTACAGAACGAGACCTGCACTGCAGCCACGGCGAGCACAGCACGGCACGGCACGGCACAGAACGGCACAGCACATCACAATATCCTAGCAATCAGTGTACAGTACGCAGTGGGAAGAGAATGCAGAAAATCAACTCCAACTCCAACCTGTTTCTACAATTACGGATCCAGATCCAAAACCCAAACCCAACCAGTGAGTGACCTTTGATATATCATATATTGACACGAATATCATATCATATCATGTATTATATATCTTGGCCGACTCTTAACGAAATCTGATAAAGATAACCCGCTTGAACACCCATAGACAAGGTACCCTAAGTTACACCACCCTATTCCAGTATGGTGTAATCTCTCGAATAGGTAGGACAAACATAGCACAGACATAAGGAAGAAAATAATAGACACCAGTAAAAATGCAAGCGGGCCTTCGATGGTCAAGTCGAAGCAGGCGTGCATAGGCTATCCTAGTCCTGCCCAGTCCCACTGCATACCTAACTAACAATCTTATAACCCCGTGGCAACCATCAAGCCGTATCCCACGGTCACGACAACAGCAAAGGTAAGAACAGACGAAGGGATGCCGCGCGTCAAAAAGTGTTTGACCTGGAGATAGCGGACGCCGGTCTCGGGGACTTCCATCATGATTGCAGCTGTAAATCAAGGAACCGGCCGTTAGCGTATGCTTTTCTCGGTAACATCACGGTGCAAACAATTCATGACAGAACAATACGGGTTAGTTGGGGTAAGGAAGGAGAAGGTGGCGCGATCGTCCATTGCGAGTCGAGCAATCAAGGTGGTGAGTTATGATGGGCGGGGTGCAGTGTCATGAGAAAAAAAGAAGGCAAACCAACGTGCAAGGACGAGTGATATTGAAATTGGCAGTAAGATGTCGCTAACCACATCGACAGAGAGCAGGAGCAAGGAGATAAACTGGGAGGATAAAGCAGACTTACTCATGTTGGGAAATCCAGAGGTAGGCAACCCCATAGCAGCCGAACACATCAAAGCACTGCCCATGACCAACAAATTCGGATGAGGCTCCTTCATATTCGCGCCGACCTGCTGCACCAGCGGCAGGATGATCAACGCGGCGACAGTATGCGAGATGAAGGTGGCCACGACGAGCACCAACGCCGCAAAAACCACCAACACACCATACACGGACAGATCGGAAACGTTATCGGTAATCTGTTTGGCGATGGTATGCAACAGTCCCGAAGAGGACACGGCACGACCGAGACTCAGGCCTCCGGCAGCGAGGATGATGATGGTCCATAGAAAATTGTTGAAGTCTTCTTTGGTCAAGATCCCAGTACCGAAAAACAAGACCATGGGGATGATGGCAATGACGCCCATGTCGCCAAAGATGCCCTCCAACTGGTGTGACGTACACCAGAGCACAATGGTCACCAAGGTGACAAAGATTATAAAATATTGCACTCCGTTGAGTCGATCCTTCATCGGGCGAATGGGGACAATGGTCGTGCCACGCCCGGGCTTGAAGGAGACGAGAAGCAACAGCCAGATGAGGACAATGCTGATGATGCACACTGGAAGAGCCACAAAGAACCACACGCCCCAGCTGGGGCTGGGCTTCATGTTTTGCAACGCGATGATGTTTTGTGGCGAGGCAATTGGCGATGCAGCACCCCCGATGTTCGATGCCAATGCAATGCCCAAGATCAAAGCTTTGGACATGTTGCTGTCTGCGGGCAGGTTCCGGAGCATCGGCTGGATGATACTAAAGCACAGCACGGGCGCAGCGACGTTGGAGATCCACATGCTCAGAAACATGCCCACAAACATGTTGGTGATCAAAACCGTCCTGGCTTTGGTGCCGGCCTTGCTGAGCACAAAAGTGGCCATCATTTTGGCAATGTGGTACTTGGATAGTGCCGCCGCAATGGTAAAGCCGCCCAACAACAGCATGATGACTGGGGTCCACATGGCGGCAAAGACGGCTTTGGTGGCTGTTTTCGAGTCCAGACGCACATGAGGCTTGTCGTCGGATCGCATGATGCGGAGGACCACCACCAGAAAAGGAATCAACAATGACGTGACAAACAGAGGAATCACCTCTGTGGCCCAGAGTAGTGAGACGAAGATCAACATGGCCAGGCAGTTCTGTTGCTCTGGTTTCTTCATAAGAGGGACGAACAACAGGACCAAAAAGATGGCCAGGATGACAATCAGGGTCAAAAAGGTCGAGCTGAACAGCCACTTTGGACACCGGTATCGACCAACGGGCGTCACAATCTCCTTCGTCTCGATGGCGTCTCGATCGCCCTGCAGCCGTACCTGCGAAGGATCCTGGGCTCCTCCCAGGAGCGTCTGTCGGATGCCCAGGTTTGCGGCCTGGGCTTTGCGCTCGATGCCGATCATTTCTCGCCAGACGGTGTTCCTCTCCCACACGACATGCTCGCGCAAATGGAGTCGAAGTTCTCTCCGGGCCAAGTCCTGATCTCCCTTGGTCACGATGTCGGCGTAGACCTTTTCCACCTTTGCAATGTTCTCGTCGAGATGGGCTATGGTCGATTCTTGGAACGGATACGATGGATTGACCACTTTTTCCATGTAGTCTTTTCGGATGTTGCGGTTGCATACCTTGTCGTACTTTTTGGTGGCCTTCTTGAATCCGGTTTGGTTGAGCTGGATGAAGGATTTCAGCTCACACAGTGAGACATATAGACCGATGGCCCTCTTCTTCAGGTTGATTCCCGTATCGTACAGCGCTGACACCTGGCCAGGCTCGTTGGCTTCCATTTCAAGAGCCAAACTTGGCCTCCTTCTCAGGAACGAAGGGGAACTGTCCGGCGCCCTAAGATCCTCTCTGGAGTCGGCAGATCTCGTAGCGTCGGGTCCTGTTGGAAATGCGCTCTTACTCCTGGGTTTGGTTTGAGGTCTTTTCTTGAGCATGGCTGATGCTGCATGGTCTTCAGCGTCGCTATCGCTATCGTCCTCCAGCTCTGGCTCTTCAAAGCTCACGCTCATGGTGGATGTCCTCCTCTTTCGCCGAAACGGCATGTTGAAGATACTTTGCGACCTGGTAGCTCTACGCCGGTTCTCCACCTCGACGACATCATCCATGTCAACATTCTCCGCTTCGGCCTCATAGTCTTCCACATCTTTCAAAAACTGTTCAAGTTCACCGAAAATCTCGAGTTCCTTCAACCGGTAGAACGAGCACACTTTGTCCAGTTCCTGGTCGAGCATGCGCTTGAACGTAGTATCGGGATCGAGGGATCCGCCCAGAAGGGCAGTGTTTTCCTCATCTTGTGCCTGGCCCTCACCTTGAGTATGGTTGATCTGTTTCTCGAGGGTATAGATGAGCTTTTTGAGGTTGCTGTAGGAGATATAGTTGCTGCTCCAGTCTGGAACAGCGTTGAACTGGATACTGTGAGAGAACTTCATCTCTTCTCGCCAAGCGAGTTCTTCAAGTTTTTCAAGCCTCTTTTTGAAGCGTCGTGCGGACTTTTCTCGCTTCGATGACAGGTAGGGCTGCTGGGGGTCAGATGTCTCGAGGTCGACCGGAGGAGCAGCAGGGAGCGGCGCAAAGGTCTCGAGTTCGATAGGGGCCGACCCCGATGGCAGTTCACATTGAGGGAAATAGGAAGTGATATTAAGGGAATTAAGGGACTGGTGACCGACTCTATTGCGAGGCTGTATCCCGCGCATCCGACATGGAGGGAACGAAGCCCTTACGACCAGGGCGCGGGGCCAGACATGGATCGAAGTGCTACGAGGGTTTGGGCTTGAGAACCAGAACAGAGGGGCCCGTTTGCCAAGATAAGTGAAAACTGTACCGAACTCACCCCCGATTCGGAAGAGGTGATGCTGCCCTATGCTCACCCCCGTCTCGGCTCGTAGCCCAATTATCTATTGAATGAGAGAGCGATTAGGGGAGTTGTTCGGCGCGAAACAAGAAAAAAAAAGGTTGCGGCGCCGTTTCTATATCTTTGGTGTCTATGGGTGGCCGAAGGTCAGTGCGACGCCAGTCAGACTCAGCGTAGTGCGAGCAGAGCTACGCTAGACGGCATTCAAGAGCCTTCAATGCCAGATGTGAGTGGTTCATTGATGTTGAAGTAGCAGGAGTGTCAGTAGACAAAACTCGATATGCTCTGTTCGACGGTGGACGCCCTCGCCCTGGACGTCTTTCTGAAATGGTCGTGTCTGAACAGTCATACATACACGGGTGTGGTGCAAGAGACGAACGAGACAACGGCGCAAAAGGGAGAAGAACTATTGCAGAATAGTCTTGATTGGACTGGAGAAGCCCATGGCAGCGAGGCTCGGATGTGTCTCGTCGCCATCTACCAGATCACCAGAAAATCATAATGACTTGTCTAGCCACCTGGTCATAAGAGCGGTTTCGTTCCACGACATGATCGTCCTATATTTCGCTTTCCCTGTTCACGGCGGTGTTCTTGCATGTCAGAAAGGAATCCGCTTTATTAGCTGCTAAGCACCCAACAAAGTAGGGCTTAACGGCTTTGGGAATTCTCGATATCATCATTAGCATGAGCCCCCTGTCCCTCTTGCATATATCGGCTAATCTGTTTGTCACCCTTACGATAATGCGTTGGTGAGAGGAAAGGGAGAGGAGAAGAAGCGAACTTTGAAGCCTTAAATTAGTCCTGCTCCGCTCAGCTAGTCTTGGCGGCTAAACTTTTCTTGTAGCCTACTACCACGTGACCTTGCATGACTATGCACCCAAGGAATAGTACATAGTAGACGAGGGTGATGCCACACCTCCCAACAGTTTTGCATTGCGTTGGTGGTTTTCAGTTACATAAAAGGGAGGGTGGGTGCTTTTGAAAAGCGGCACGGCTTGGGTGAGTCGCACGTGAGCTCCCTGCAGTTTTTACTCTTCTTTACGTGCCATATGACCATACAGCAAAAGAAAGAGTCCTGGAGGTAACGAATGTGGTTTAGCTAGGAGAGGTGTCGATGCTAGGAATGGTGAATATGTGAGTGTGTGTGGACTTTGAGTTTGGAATCAGGCATCGCAGGCCGATGAGATGGTCGCAGAACCGACGATCACTGGTATTATTACTCATAGTAATATTATATAAAGAATACCGCCAAATAAAACTTATATTTAGAGGCAGCAGCGGCAGACACAGCGCCTAGAAACAACTGTACTAGTGGTACGGCACCTTACCAGGGCCTAAAAAGCCACTGCAATTCATTGACAGAGCGCCCACAAGCCCTTGAGCCCTTGACCTGGAAATACCTGCGATCCTGACGGGACTTACCAGCAGATACCTGGCATATACTGCAACATTATTGTAGAACGTCGCACAGTGCGTGGATGGGATAGCCGCCACTGAAGCCTAAAAGGCCCTTGGCTCATTCGGGCAGTGGGCGTGCTGAAGATCCCCCAAACTATTCGCCGGCCCTGCCATGGGCGTCGCCTAAGACACAGCACTGGTCGCAGTCCTGCATTAAAAAAAATTGCGAGTCCCTCTGGCTAACGTAGGTACTGTACCTTACACTTCCAGCGTCTATGGATGACTTATCTCTGAGGGCCACGTTCCATGTTAACCCGGGCTTTTGGTTGTGGTTGGGCTCGGCGGAAATTCATGCAGTGTTCCGAAGAGCCGTCAGATGATGCTCTGGGCAGCACCGGCCATACAGAGAATACTGTTACAGTACTAGTAGCATCTACAGGTAGGCTCTCCGCATCAGGGTATCCCCGGCTTCAATAATCTACCTGGTAGGTCCGTCTGGGAATTACAGCTTGCGCCTGTTTGCCAGACGTGGGGTGTCAATATGCTGCCAAACTCTTCCCTCTCCTTCATCCTACCGCTGATAGCACTAGCCATATACCTCCAGTCTGGGGCTTTGTGGAGTTTGGTTGGACGAGTCGACATAGACAAAACGAGACTCGTGCGTTGGGAGAACAGCACTGCCCTAAACAATGGCGATTGCGAGGTGGTACACGCAGCCAATGCATGCGAGGATGTAAAAATATACCATGCCTCACATACAGCCTTTCTGGCATGCGGAGACCCTCTGGAGCGAACTCACTGGTATCCTTGTGCTGGTACGCGCGACGCCGAACGCCGGGCAGAGTCCTCCTTTCGTGAGCAGCTATTCAAACACGACTTGAAGACTGGTCAGACAACGGAGCTTAAGGTGCATGGTCTCAACGGAGACTTTATCACCCACGGGATCGATATTTTGTCAGTGCCAGATAATCCCTCAAAGGTTGTGCTCCTCGAATGATGCAGAAGGCGGCCTTGTCGAACTGATTGCTGTTATCCAGATCCATATTTTCGCAGTTAATCATGCGCGAAATGGAGATTCAATCGCCATCTTCAAGCATGACTTGGGCTCTGATGCTGTCCACTTGGTCAAGAATGTCAAGCATCCAAATATCAAAACAGCGAATGGTGTCGCTGCCACCGGTCTATTGTAAGATTGACATTGAATCCTGTGAGGATGTTGGGTGGTCTCAGACTCACGATCGACAGGAGCTTTTTCGTAACCAACGACCATTTTGCTGCGAAGGGCCCTTTGCGAATATTAGAAGAGAAGTACGGGCCTTTTACGTGGTCGAGCAATGTGCAACATTGCGATGCATCATCCGAGGTACGCGCTTTCGTGATCTTACTCTATTTTGCTCGCTGGGACTGACGGTACGGATAGGAAGTCAGTTGCAAGCGCGTCGGGGGGAATTTCCCTAATGCCAATGGCATCAACCTGTGGGAAGACAGGCTGTTTGTTGGCGATTCCAGCAACGGCACCGTTACAATCTTCCATATCGAGGATGACAAGACGCTCACAAAGCTCCAGGTCGTTGTAAGTTTTGCTGGCCCTTGTTTTGGCATAGGTGTACTGACGCGACAACTTGAATAGGATGTAGGGGCTGGGGCGGATAATATCAACATTATTCCAACTACAGGAGACCCCGTCGTTGCGGGTAAGCACTCCTTACAAGGCCGTTGATGTTGGGGACAAATACTGATCGGAAATAGTGTTTCCCACCCTTGAGAACCTCCCGTCGTATCGAGATAATGTGAAATCCTTGGGCAAGGATTTCTTGGTTCCGGCCGCGGCGCTCCGGTTGGACCACAACAAGGGGTATGCTCCTGAGCTGCTTTACTATGATGACGGCTCGGTTATCAGCTTCATGACCGCAGTCGCCCCCGACCCCGTGAACGATCTCCTGCTTGTGTCTGGTGTGCTGCAGTACGGGGGCTTCGCGGTTTGTAAAGTGCCTTCAGGTGCATTTTCATGAGCCAGAGCTACACGGCAGGAGGAGTAGGACAAACAGGCGCACTGCCAGTGAAGGCTTTCTGCTCTGGCTTCACCTGCAGAGAGGATCTGTCTCACGAATGTCTGAGTATCAGCCTTGACCAGATGGACGGGTATGATTAAATTCAATCACTGGCAAAACTTGAAGATAGTACTTGAATGTCAATAGTTGCTATATCAACACTGCTAATGCTGCTTTAACACTATAAGCCCCAATCTCACTGGCAAACTACCTAGGTAATAAGCGTCATCTCTCACTGGCAACAAGCAACTAGCGCGAGCGGGGTGATCACAGGGCGGCATCACCTTTCTTCCCAAATGGGTGAGGCGCGCGCAGATTTACTAGAACCAGACTCGGACATCACACTTGCAGGCTTGGCTCGAGTCTCGTCAACCTCATCTTCATTCTGCCCGTACTACAACATTGTACTTCCTCTGTTTTGAACCCCGCTGCTCTCGAGTTATTCTGATAAGGCGAGTTAACGCGCTGAAAGTTCTCGTAGAAGACGAAATTTGCAGTGACACCTTCTTTGTCCATACCTGGAAGATGGCGGAACCTGATGAAGTCGAAGAAGATCTCTTCGCTGATCTGTGAGTTGAATCACCCTTTCCGACTGCGTGTCCTGCGCCCTGTTCCTCACGGCTCTAACCTTCTCATCCTCGTGCAGTTATGACGGCGATGAAAACGCTGGTTCCAGTAATGCCGCAGCCCCTGTCACAACGCAGCCTGCCCCGAGTGCCCCGAGTGACACAGGCGTGAAATCGAATGATACTCCGGGCTACGGTGAAGAGCCGGAGGTTGCATATGATCCTACATCGTTTGAGACCGAACCCTCTGGTCAAGATCAAGCCATGGGCGGCTACGACGGTAGCCAAAACGAGGTTAGAGAACAAGAGAAGCCCGAACCTCAACAACATAGTGGCATCAACATGAAAGAAGATGGGTAAGTGATTTGGTGTGCTTCTCCCCCTTTACGTTCACTTCCATTCCTCCGACACGAGTATGTCGTAACACAAACCTGGGTCAAGAGGAGGAATCGAGCAGACCGCTTTCACAGCGTCAAGACGCGGGCAGCAGGGGACTCGTTCCGTTGAAGGTACATACGCTTCTGCCATGGGTCGTTATTGTGAGCCCTTGCCGCAGGACACTGGTGTGTTCAGGACTGTTTGAGCGGTTTCCTCTATCAGCTGAGGCTAGAAGTTGGGTCCGAAACTCCAGGCATCAACAACCAAATCTGGTCAGAGTCTGTCTCGGTTGAACCTCTCTTTCTGCTAGGGGTCGCCGACGGGAATGCGCCTGGGATATGCTAGCTAGCAACGCCCGAAGAAACGATGATGTGCTAGTCTAATATGTGCATGGATGGACCCTTGAACCTGCTGGGACTAGAATGTCATCTTGCTCGATGTGAACGGACCAGTAAATGCTGGTCAAGAGGACGAGAGTCAACATCACATCCACATAAGGCGGCGAGCGCTAGTTACTTTCTGCATCAAATCTGGCCCAAGTCGAGAGTCAAGACCGAGATGAAGTCGTTCAGCGAGGCCGAAATAGTTGCTGAGACTATTACCATACACCAAGATACTTTACCATACAAGACCAGAATAACAGGTCGAGAATCAGGCAGGAGATAGATGCTATGAGTATCTGTTGAATCTCAGAGAAGTCAACAAGAAAAACAATTATCCTCTCATCGCTAGAACAAGTCGACCACACGCACAACCGAGACAAAGCAGAGGAATTATACGGAACCTAAAGCTGTGCTGGCCCATCTCTCACAGTGGTGTTCGGTCAACCAGTGAGCATCTCAGTGATCCCAGGGCAACTTCTACATACACCTAAATCTAAGAAGAGTGGGAATGGTTGATGTTGGATTCGCGCTGCATCTGGCAGGCCCAGACTCAATCTCATATTTCCAACTCGTCTTGGCCGCATGTGCACTGGCAATGCAGCAACAACAACTAAACAACAGCCAGCGTTCAGGGCATTTCGATAAGAGGGTCTTGAGATTGATGAAATCTGCGACTAGAACCGCTAGCTTATGTTCAATCATCTACATCGATGTACCCAGTTGTTGGCGAAGGTCCTTGTCCTTCTGTCAGCGGATTGTGCGAAAAGTGCTACAAGGCTGCGGGAACAAGGAGTGTGGGAAGCACGGATTCGCCATATTACTAACCCGCGCTATGGCTATGCACCTTGACCCGCGTTTTGTTGACTCGTCTTACCTGCTTGCTCTTAGTTCCATACCTAGCTAACCTTTGTCTGTTCACAGAAAAATGTTCATTGGCGGACTTAACTGGGAGACCACGGACCGTAAGGCCTGACCCTGCAATCAATCGCCCTTTTGCCCGATCCCAAGTGGCTCTGATCCATGACTGACAAACAATCTGACATGTTGCTAGAATCGCTACATGACTACTTTTCACAATTTGGCGAAGTTCAAGAATGCACAGTCATGCGAGACAGCGCGACAGGCCGTTCGCGAGGATTCGGATTTCTCACCTTCAAGGATCCCAAAACCGTCAACACCGTGATGGTCAAGGAGCATTTCCTGGACGGCAAAATTGTAAGAGCTACCCGATATGAAAAAGCCCCGGCAGGACAGGAAAGACTTGGAACCCTTTCCCGTACCTCTGCGCAGTGGTCCCAGTTCAAATCAAGAGGAAAGGCCCCATGCTTACTGAGTGGTACCCAGATCGACCCGAAACGAGCCATCCCGCGCGATGAGCAAGAAAAGACGGCCAAAATCTTTGTAGGAGGCGTCAGTCAGGATGCCACGGAGGAGGACTTTGAGAGCTTCTTCGCCCAATTCGGACGAGTCATTGACGCCACGCTTATGATGGATAAGGACACGGGCCGCCCAAGAGGGTTTGGGTTCGTGACCTTCGACAGTGACGCGGCCGTGGAGCGATGCCTCGAGTACCATCCCTTGGAGATATTGGGTAAGCCCATCGAAGTCAAACGAGCACAACCCCGTGGCAAGATGGGAGAGTTGAACAACGACGACGGGTTCCGTGGTGGCCGAGGCCGAGGCAAGTTTGGCGGAGGTGGTGGCGACGATCGCTACGGTGGTGGTGATCACGGTGGTCAATCAGCCCAGAACGGATCCAACCAGGCCGGCAACATGATGGGAGGCAACGGTATGACACCTCAAATGATGGCCCAATACTGGCAGCGCATGCAACAATACTTCGCCATGATGCAGCAGCAGATGGCGGCCCAGATGATGGGTGGCATGGGTGGCATGGGAATGGGCCAGATGAACCCGCAGATGATGCAGCAAATGATGCAGATGCAGAAGATGCAGCAACAGGGCGGCGGTAACAGTCCCAACCCGCAGAACGCTGGCGGCATGGGCAACATGGCCGGCATGACGCCCCAGATGATGCAGCAGATGATGCAGATGCAACAACAGGGCGGCATGAACATGGGGGGCGGCGGTAACCGAGGAGCTCCAATGGGACCTGGCGCAAGCGGTGGCGGTTCCGGTCGGGGATCGTTTTCCGCCCAAGAGCAGATGGCCTTTGAGCAGCAAAAGTACGAACAGCAAGCTCGTCGATCAGGCAGTGTGCCGCAAGGACCTCGAGGTCAACAAGGCCAAGGCTTCCAGAACCAAGGACAAAGCCCCCAGTCGTGGGAAGGCATGTACGATGATGTCCCTCAACCTGATGGCGGCAGAGGCTCTGCTGGTCCCGTTCGCAACATGACACCCAAGCCTCCAAAGGGTCCCGGCGGTGGCGGTAGCGGTACAGGTCAACCTAGTGCGGCTCCAGCCAATGCTCCTACTGGGCCCAAGAACGCCGGCAGACCAGGGAATTTCCGAGGTAGGGGAGGAGGCCGCTTCCATCCGTATGGGAGGTGATGGGATAGGCTTGAAACGTTAGGTTTCCGATGTTGCACTCTTTCCGCCGATGGTTCAGCTGGGGCTGGTTTCGGTGGCTCAACAAATTCAATTCGTCGGGCCCTTATTCTGCATCAGTATTCTCCCTTCCTCTCTCGAAGACAACTGTTTTCACGGCTAACTGCTGAGGGCATCTTCGAAGGGATCGTGCTGCTGGGCCATGGGAGTTGTCTGGTTGGACAGGAAAACAAGGCACTTTTCTCTTCTCAGGGCGTACGAATGTTACGGTGAAAGACTTGAGTCATGGAATACCTAGCATAGCTGGATCGAGGCTAGGCATTTCGTTTGCCGGTGGGACAGGGCGAAAGCGAGTTCATGCTGCCGTGGCAAGGGAAGCAGCATCATCATCATCTTTATTCTCATGGGTTCAAGTTCCTGAATGCCTGGGCCGTGCTGTGCTCCGGAGCGGACTGCAGTGGTTAACCATGAACGGAACGGACTGCAATCACAATCATAAGTGTAGTGTACGATAGGACAAGAGAGAATAAGCATTGCATTGCGATCCAGTTCAAGTTTTGCATTGAATCTTTACCTAGAAATTTTCCCAGTACGAGTTCATTCGGACGCAGTCACCATGGCAAATACTCTACAAGCACTGCACTGGCACTGGTTCCTAAGGTCTGTCCTGGAAACTACTGCTCCTCCAAGCTACTACTACATCGTGGTACCATATGTCTCATTTTGTTTTGTTTTCTGTTTTGTTATGGTCGCGGTTCTTCTCTTCCCCTTTAACATGTTCCAGCTTACTCACGATGAGGCTGTGCAGAGCAGAGCGGGCATCATGGCGGGCGCCAGTGTAGTGAGTGGCACTGACTGGCATGGTCCGTGGCTTGTCCATCTATCGTAAGTACGTTGTAGATTTCTGCCCTATTAATAGATGGTCCGGGCTGTCAACACTAACTACACTCCACTTTGACAAGCAAGCGCCGCGTCAACACTTGTAGCGTAGACAACATGGCATTTCTTTTCTTTTCCCTGCACTGCAGTGCAATGATGGATATGATGCGGATTCTGCAAACGAAATAGGTACGGTACGAACGGAGGACGGAAGGGTCCGAGGTGTATCTATCTTGTCGAATAAAATGATGTTGATGGTGGTTATTCTGCTCTGCTCTGCAGTGCCACCTCCTGAGTACTAGTTGACCCATGACTGCACCGGTAGTAGTGCTGAGAGGATGGATTATGCGGCTTTACAGCCCGAGTCGAGAAACAAATCAGGCAGTATGGAATGGGAGGCACCCTACAGTAATCAGCTGGTAGTTCAAGTTTGGATGACTGTGAGATCTACAACTTGAACAGTACTACCTACCTACGATTTGTATGTTGTAGGTATACTAGGATCCGAGCAGACGGTACGACGCTGCAGGGACTGCCGATGTACAATACTACTATGTATGTACCTCACCCAGTTCACTGGCACTTCAGGTTTATTTTATTCGCTTCGATCCTTCAAGGTGTAAGTTTTTGAGGGCAATTTCTGCCAGTGACTGCGCCTCAAGCTCAGGCATCAACCTTACTGAACCCAATTGGATTGAATTCAGCGCGCGTCAACAGCCGTCAGTTAAAGCAGCGTCTGCATTGTACATTGATAGTATCCACGAATGAGAGCATGCTAGTCAAGTTCTTTGCTTCAAATATGGACTGCCAATGCAGAGTGATGGTGCCTTTGATTTTATTAATCGATGGTGACTGACTTGGGTCAAATAATGGATTGCTTTCTCTTCTAATATTCTACAGATCCAATCGTTCGAGTCCCAGCGCAATGCTCGCAATTACTAGCACCGTGCTGTAGTAGTTGCTTAAAACAGCATGCCCTTCCGAAGGCAACGTCCAAGTGGAAAAGTAAAATCTCAACCAGGTGGCATCGGGACCTCGAGTTTGACATGGATGACTACAAGCCACAGCCACCACCACCCACAAGCGCAGGGGCATCATCCACCGCTGACTGGCCACAGCAGAACCCAGACCTCAAAAACCCCCCAGGCACTCGTGGGCCATGGCGAATCCTCCGCAGTCGATGGACCCAAACATATCCAACGAGCGGGCCTAGGACGCCGTCCCCGGTAAAGGTAGGTTACCAACAGCCACTCACAACAAAGTGATTCTCTCCCAAGCTTCCAACTCTTACCCCTGGGCCACGCCACGATTCCACCACAGCCCAGCGGCCCATGTCCTGGAACGACCCACTGCTGCACCATCCCCCGTCAACGGCTCGGACGGGCCTTTCAGATGTGGTCGATGGCTGCTGTCCGCGTGTGCGGTGAAACAGGGCCTTGCCCATGCCAGCGGGCGGGCATATCGGTGGCCACGCGAAAGATCTCAGTTCGTGTTATTTGCGTCGAGACTCGGGCCCAGCTGAAAAACAACAGTCTTCTTCCTTTTCTGCACATGAAACCCTTTGTTACAACCTGCAACTTTACCCTTTTGCCGCTCTTTTTACACATTCTACATTCGCTTCACTTCATCGACATTACATTTGGTTCTGCCTGTCACTCGCTCAAGGCTTTTGAGTATTGGACCTACCATTTCCCAGATATCCAACATCGTCTCTTTTCGATTCGGCCCTTCTTTGCAACATCCCTCGTTTTGCATTACTTCGAAAACAACATTCGTGAACAAACTACGCCGTGGAAAGAGAACACCCGAGACCAGTTCCTCGCCGGCCAACGGCTTGCCCTGTGTGTTGAAACACATCTACATACACTGCCACCATGTGGAGGCCGTCCCTCATAGCACTCGCCTCTTTGGGATTTCTTCCATATACTCTGGCCACGGACATATTGAAGACGGACGGCTTTTCAGACTGTAACAACGGGACATCGACTGTCAAGGTCAACCATGTCGACATTTCGTTCGATCGATCAACCAATGAAATTCAATTCGACGTCTCAGGCACCAGCACCGAGGTTCAAAATGTGACGGCAGAGTTGGTGGTGACGGCATATGGGGTTCAAGTATATGAGAAAGAGTTTGATCCTTGTGATGAATCAACCAAAGTGGACCAACTATGTCCTGGTAGGTCCCTGGATCAAAAACGGCATTTGCTCGCAAACATGCTAACATGCTACATAGTGCCCGAAGGAACATTTGGTGCGAACGGAACACAAAAGATCCCATCAGAGTACACGTCCATGATCCCCTCAATCGCATTCTCACTACCCGACCTCGAGGGTAGTGCACAGTTGATACTCAAGGCGAAAGATGGAAAAGAGCTGGCATGCATCAAGTCCGGCGTCACCAACGGCAAGACCGTCGAGGTGCCCGCAGTGTCATACGTGGCTGCAGCCGTCGCCGCCGCCGCTCTAGCAGTATCGTTAGTCGGGGCGGCCGCCTCCGGGGCTCATCCAGGATCGACCTCATCAAGTCCCGGCTTTTCCGAAGTTATGTGGTGGTTTCAAGGCATGGCCATGAACGGAATGCATTCGGTCCAATATCCCGCCATCTATCGGAGTTTTTCCAAGAATTTCGGTTTCGGCACCGGACTCGTATCGTGGGCTGGACTGCAGGATTCGATTGACAGCTTCCGATCACATACTGGAGGCAACTTGACCAACGCCAGCTATGAATCCCTGAAGAACTCGACTCTTGTCTATTCGGACGGCAGCACGACTCAGACCACGACGGGGATAGCCAAGCGAGCTATCCTATTACTACGTGACATCGACACCTCGATCAACGAAACGAGCAGCAGTAACTCATCCACTAGTGACACCTCGACAGCATCCCATTTAGTCCACGGCATCCAAGGCTACGTGGAACAACTGACCATTCCCGAAACCAACACATTCATGACCGTCCTATTAATATTCGCAATTGTGATCGCCGCCATCGTCGTCGGGATCCTATTATTCAAAGTCATCCTAGAAGCATGGTCACTATTCGGTCAATTCCCGAAATCTCTAACGACCTTCCGCAAGGAATACTGGCGCGTCATGGCTCAGACGATTACCACGCTCATCATGTTGTTATACGGCGTGTGGACATTATACTGCATATTCCAATTCACACACGGCGATTCGTGGGCGGCAAAACTGCTCGCGGGCATCACTTTGGCCACATTCACCGGAATCTTGATGTTCTACACCTGGAAGATCTGGAGTACTGTGCAAAAACTAAAGAAACTCGAAGGCGACGCAAGTGCCCTTTACGAAAACAAAGAGACTTGGAAACGGTACAAGATCTTTTACGAAAACTACAAGCGCGGCTACTGGTGGTTGTTCATCCCGGCCATCGTGTACATGTTTGCCAAGGGATGCGTCCTTGCCGCCGGCGACGGTCACGGTCTAGTCCAGACGATCGGCCAACTCATCATCGAGGCACTAATGTTGTGTCTCTTGCTCTGGAGTCGGCCATATAATCGCAAATCGGGCAACTGGATCAACATCATCATTCAAATCGTCAGGGTTTTGTCGGTTATTTGCATTTTGGTTTTCGTCGAAGAGTTGGGAATCGCTCAGACCACAAAGACGATTACGGGCGTGGTGTTGATTGCCGTCCAGTCTGGTTTGACTGCAATCTTGGCCCTGTTGATTGTTATTAACAGCATTATCACCTGTTGCAAGGAGAATCCGCATCGTAAACGGCGCAAGCAGGCTGAAAAGATGCACGAGAATGACCTGGAAGGCGATGCCTACCTCCTCATGCAGCACAACGCAGGATCTCCCGCCAAGCGTGCCCGTCTTATGTCCGACACCGCCGAGGTGCCGCCTAGTTACGAGCCTGTCCGCGCTCAAGCTCTGTCGAATCGATTTGGGCCGCCCCTACTCCCTCTCCCGCATCCCCTGACTAGAAATGAAAGCCACGAAGTCCTCGTCAAAGGCGCCGCGGGTATGGGTATGGCGCGCACTCGTTCAGGAGGGTACCGCAGTATAAGTCCGGATCGGGCCAGCGACGTCGACGGAAGTCCTCCTCCTCCTCTTTCGCGCGAGCCGAAATTGCCCGATCTGGGCTTTGAGCGGTATCGCCATGTCTAAAACAGACGCGGAAAAAAGCAAGAGGGAAAACAAAAGGGCTAGACTAGAGCTCGCCGACTACCTGAGCTCCTTGAACATGTTGGTTATTTGTGCCATGGCGTCTCATTTGTCTTTTATGTATATAAGCAAGCAAGCAAGCGTTGAGCGGGTGACGGTTGTGTCGTCTTTTTTAGGTTCGAATTTTGGGTCGGATTCGTGTAGAGTGAGCTTCCGTATGACAATGGAAGTTCTGGAATGATAATGAAACATTCAGCTAACAATACATGTCACTCGATGATTTTGATTTTAGTCAATGTGGAATGAAGCGTTGCACCGTTCTATTGCATAGTATACTGAAATCATTCAGACGTCAAGTTTTCTATTCTGCGCACTTCATGGGGAGAAGGGAAAGGGTATGATCTCTCTGCTTTTCTCTCTTCGGGGCAAAACTTGGCTGACAGCCCTACCCAGCACCGCTTTCTGAGCCCTTCCATCCTCTCTCCCTTTTGGGCGGTCTTGTCTAGAAGCAGAAAACCTGGTCCTCCAACTTGCTCACGGGACGGGCCTTTTGATATCCGAGACTTTCAGTGGCCTTCTTCAGGGCACTCACCATCGGCGGCGGGCCACAGATCAGAATCTTCATGTCGGGACTTGGGGGCGGGAGTTTCTCCTTGATCATATCGGCAGTGACGAAGCCAACACCACCGTTCCAGTTCTCAGGAGGATTGTTCAAGACATAGTAGACGTTGAAATCGGGGTCCTGGGCAGCGAGGGCATCGATCTCGTCCTTCAACAAGATATCGTCGGGGTTGACATTGGCAAAGATCAAGTCAACTTTGGTGGTGTCGTTGCCGCCGTTCTTGGGACGGCCGCGGTTGATGGCGCGGATGATCTGCAGCATGGGTGTGATGCCTGTGCCGCCGGCGATCATGCCGATTCGCTTGCACAGGTTCGGAGTATACACCATTGCGCCCTTGGGCCCGCGGACTTTCATGGTGTCGCCGACCTTGAGTGTCGTCATGTGGGCGCTGATGTTGCCCTGCGGGTACGATTTGATCAGAAGCTCAAAGAAGCCCTGGTCCTCATCGGACGAGATGGGCGTGTACGACCGCACGACTTCTTTGTCGGCACCTTTGGGCGTGGCGGCCAAGGAAATGTGCTGGCCGATCGGGAGGCCGAGAATGTCCGTCGGGCTGGGCAGGCCGAACCGGTAGATGGCCACATTGTGCGACGTTTTCTTGATGTCGGTCAAGGGGAACTCTTGGAATTCATCGGGCTTGAGGACTTTTCTCTTCGATTCTACATGACAACAACAGTCAGTGTCCTGTGTTCTTTCTGCTTGCGCGAGCTGCCACGAAGAAAGGAATGTGGGCTTCCTGAGTGACTCACTTCCGGAAGAGAAAGTAAAGACCTTGATGCTTCCCACAATCGCAGCAAACGCCGCGGCGTACGGTAGCCATTCTTGCTTGACGATGTAAACGCCGACAAGCAGGAGGATCGAGGGGATGTACACCCCGTTGATGGTGTCTTTGGAAAACGCCGCGCTGCTGGAGTCATCTGTATTAGCATGGTTAGGGAAGTCAGAGTGTTGGAAGGAGTTGCTGCCGTGCGTTCTCAGGTTATCTGCAAACAGGACCTTGGAGTGGCTCATCCGAAAAGACTTCCGCAAAAACTTACCCCATGTTGACCGTCTCGATTTCAATCGATGGACGCACTACAACCACTTGTGTTCTCTCTGCTGCCAGTGTCTTGTGAGATCCTCGCTCGTACCTCAACGCCCGCATGAACCGACTCCCTCAAAGACCGTGAAACAGAGTACGACCGGTGACTTTGTGGCGTGCGAGGAAGGAGGAAGAGAGTGGGTGGACTGATGCTGCAATATTATTTTGTCGGGATGCAGTGAGGAAGAGCGGGACGGACGCAGGTCGCGGGCGGAAAGCGAGTTCGGTAAAGGGCGAAAACAGGCGTCGGTCGGTGTGTTCTGTCACGCTTTGTTTGACTGTCTGTGGGGCTTTCGCTCGGGATAATAGTACTAGGAGTGGTAATTGTGTCGATGTACGCCGAGTTGCCTGCTACTGCTCGACTCAGGATGGTTTCAATCACTCTAGGTATACTTGATGCAGTTCTTCGATGTCTATTCCTCTCAATCAATGTCTTCACTCGATCGTGGTCAGAGGTGACTGGCCGCCAGGTCTTGTGCTCAGGCGCACTGCGAGCAGGCACTGCAGCTGCGAGTGCTTCTACCTGAAGTTCTACCAAATCCTCGTACTCCACAATACCAGGTATTCGCTTTGTGACTGCGGGGTCTTTCCGAGCGAACGGAAGAGAGCGACTCTCAACTTGAAAGCGCCGACAACCCACAGGTGGGAGCGAAGAGACGCCCGTACAGTTGCATCGTACGCTCCCTGGGCTGCCAACCCACACCACCACCTTGTGTCTGTGGGCTTCGCCCGGATGGCGACCCTCTGTCAGTTGAACTGATCCGGCGTAGATTTCTCCTTTGGTCCTAACGTTTGAACTGGCTTCTTGTGGAAGTGCGACGGATCGGATCCCTCCCCAACGACCGCTCTCGATCCTCTCTGATTCCCCAAATTTCACTACAATATTTCTGGGGTCACCACGGAAAGAGTCCGCCAAAGTCAAATCACGATGCCTCTGCGGCCAGATTCCTTCGAAACCCCAGATCCATCTCCACCCCCGTTCCCTTTGACGGACGTTGATCGGGCTGTCCTGGCCATGTCCGATGACGAATTCCAACCACATACATGGGAAGAACTCAAACAAATCATTGGTGTGTGCTTTTGCTGGAGGCTAGATTGCTGTTCATGGGCTTTCGGCTGACTTGAGCATAGCTGAGCACGATCTCAGCGTCCTCAAGAGACGGCCTTCCGACTTGAGACGCTATCAAGCCTGGTCGGCGGACATCAAGGCAAGATATGGCAGCGTTCCCAATTTTGTGATGGCCGAAAGGCTCCAATGGTCTCCTTTACCATCGTCGGCCCCTGATGCAAAGCCCGAGTTTGCCGTAAAGAATCCTGTCCCGTTTGCGGATCCGGACGACTACAAGATTCTACTCAATGACTGGCCTTATGGACTTGCCCCTGGGATCGGCCATCTCATTGTGTGGCTGAAAACCAGGTTGGAGTCGGAGCCAACTAGAGGCGACATGACGCCCGAGTCTCGCCAGCAAGTTGAAGAGTTCATCCAGAAGACCTTCGTTGACCGAATCAAAGACTTGCCCGGCGAGCCCGAAAAGATCATGTGGTTCAGAAATTGGACAGCACTCCAATCGGTACCTGGCCTGGAGCATGTCCATGTTCTTGTCAGGGACGTCCCCGAAGACATTGTGCGAGAGTGGACTGACGGGGTTCCGCCTCTCCATGAAGAGGTTGCTCAATTCCAGCACCAACGGTAGAGGACGACCCATCGATCATCAGAGGCTCCTATGTACGCAATCCGTGCGGTCATTATCATTTACACCAGTCATCAATCCCCCGCCTTGTTTCGTATCTCGTGCCATATAGAGTCTAGAACTTGAAAGACGGCCGTAACCCCTTTCAGGGTGTGTTCGTCAATCTCCATGAAGCCGTACCGCTGTTGAATCTTGTCAGGATGCCACCTCACGCGCTCAGACTTGATAGCAGCAGCGAACGGATCGACAGTCTGCTCACCATCCCCAGCAGCCGCTGCTGTACCCTTCCTGATAAACCGCTCAATCTCTTCCCGGACCAAATCTTTGCGCTCGCCAGATTCAACGGGCCAAGCTATCTTGTTCCGCAGATAGAGCTGTTCCGCAGCCTCTTCGCACTTCTGCCGCGTCTCGGCGAGCTGTTGCAGTTCCTCCCCCCGATGCAAATATTCCTGCCACAGGTTTTGCCACCGCTTGCGGTCTTTCCTCCTCTCACCCCGTCGAAGGCTGGCTTCAATCTGAGTATCGAAGATATAGTCGTCGTGGTCTGCCATTCCATCTGCGGCTCGCCTCCGCTCCTCGTCACGGATTCGCTGCTTCTCTTTCTCTCGCTCCCTCCGTTTCTCTTCTCTGGCGGCCTCGATACCTTCCCAGCTTCTTTCCCACATTTTGCGCCGGACGAACTGCGCATACTCTTCATCGGTCATACGTTCCAGTTCACCGGTCTCCGCGTCCTCGTAGGTATTTGGGTAGTTGTGTATCGGCTGGCCGTAGACGCCCTCCCAGAAGGTTGCGCCCTCATCGTCACCGAGGGCGTCAAACAGAGATTCCCGAAACGCTCGATCTGGGTCTAGGTAGCCTGACGAGAAACGAGGATCTCTATTAGATTCGCGCGAGGACCGGCGGCGCTTTCGGTGCCGGTGTTGGTGGTCCTCGTCTCGATGCCGTTTGCGCTTGGTCTCTGCGTCGCTGCGGGGTCTGTCCTCTTTCTTTGACTTGAAGCGGAAGCGTTTAGACCGATGCTCATGTTTTTGGTGATCTTCTTGGCCATTGGGCTCTGGCGCATCGCTCGATTGGTCCGCCATTACGTAGTCGAACGACCGACATACTTCCTATGAACGAGGACCGGGGCTCGTAACGTGTGGAAAGAATGCGCAGGATTTCCAATAACTTTCAAGTGGATACAGTGACGGAAGCCTTAAGTTTGGAGCACGAGCGCAAGGCTGCGGATTAACAACGGAATAATGTTGATCCGGGCCCCGAAGTGCCAAGATATCAACTTTTTTGAGCAGAAGATTGGTCGCTGAAGGACATACGATGACTCTACAAAGAGGATGTCACTTGGCTGCTGTTCCTCCTGCTACCGATTTTCTATTAACTCGCAGTCAACCTTGATCTGTGTATTACCATCGATTCTTCAAACAGCTCGGAGTACTTTGAAGGACCCGTTTGCAACCCATACCAGAAAATCTGCATTGAGGCGCTGGCAGTCATATCCCAAGAGTGGCCCTCTCAAGATTTACAGCACATCATCCCGACCGATCTCCAGCATCATGGCAGACGTCGGTGAAAAATTTTCATCATTGACGCTGGACGAGATGTCCAAAGCGCAAAATCCCGTCAACCTGTACCGACGCAACATAGCGGAGCGATTAGCGTCCATCATTGACCGAAAAGCCGAGGAAATCGTCCCCTTGCTAGCATGGACGACGACTCTAGACAAAGGAGACTTGCAGTTGCCAGTTGCAGCGCTGCGGATCAAGGGCAAGCCGCCGCAGGATCTGGCCAAGGAGATCGCCGACGCATTCCCGTCCAGTGCTGAGGACACGCACGCGACGGCCATGAACTCTGGTCCCTTCGTGCAGTTCTTCTTCAAGCCGGACCACGTCACGAAATTTGTGATTCCGGAGATTCTCAAGACTACCAAGGCGTACGGGTCTGATCCGACGCCTGGTCTGAAAGATCCCAAGGATCCATCAAAGGGCCAGAAGAGGGTTGTGGTCGAGTTCTCGTCGCCCAACATTGCCAAGGAGTTTCACGCTGGTCATCTCCGAAGTACGATTATTGGAGGCTTCATTTCGAAACTGTATGCCAGGACAGGCTGGGATGTCATCCGGATGAATTACCTGGGCGATTGGGGCAAGCAGTACGGGCTTCTCGCCAATGGATTCAAGCAGTTCGGCAGTCAAGAAGAACTGGACAAGAACTCCATCGCGCATCTGTTTCAGGTTTACGTGAAGATCAATCAGATCAAGTCCGACCAGGACGGACCGATTAATGAACTGAAGAAAGAAATCAAGGAGAAAAAGGCCAAGGGCGAGGACGTGACGGAGCTTGAGGAGAAACTCGCGCCTATGGTCGAGGCCAGTGAGGACGAGAAGGCTCGAAAATACTTCAAGAGTATGGAGGACGGCGACCCGGAAGCCCTCGCCTTGTGGCAGAAGTTCCGAGACATGAGTATTGAGAAATACAAGAAAACCTACGCACGGTTAAACATCGAGTTTGACGTCTACTCGGGTGAATCCCAAGTCAAACAAGAGACTATCAAGAAAGTGCTGGACGATCTTCTGGCCAAGAAAATCGCGGAAGAGTCAGAAGGTGCCATTCTCATTGATTTCGCAAAGCACGGTGCCAAGAAGCTCAACAAAGCCATTATCGTGCGCAGAGACGGTACCCCGCTGTACCTGACACGAGATCTGGCGGCGATCCTTGAACGTTACGAGACCTACCATTTCGACAAGATGATCTACGTGATTGCTGACCAGCAGAATGAGCACGTCGCCCAATTGTTCAAGACGACCGAGATCAGTGGTCACAAGGAGATCTCGGACAAATGCGAGCACATCTCCTTCGGCATGGTCAAGGGCATGAGCACGCGAAAGGGCACAGTCAAGTTCTTGGACGATGTGATCAATTCGGTCAAGGACGTCATGCTGGAAGTGATGAAGAAGAACGAAAAGAAATACGAGCAGCTAGAGGATCCAGAGGCCGTGGCCGACATCCTTGCCATCACGGCCATCATGGTACAGGATTTGACGGGCAAGGTTCGCAACGGCTATGAATTCAACATCAACCAGATGACGGCTTTTGAGGGTGACACGGGCCCCTACTTACAGTATGCTCATGCACGACTGTGTTCCATCGAGCGGAAAGCAAATGTAGACCTGAGCAAACTGGATTCTGCCGACCTATCGTTGCTGAAAGAGCCGCATGCGATCAATCTGGTGCGAGCACTAGCTCAATATCCCGACGTGGTCACCAACACACTCAAAACCCGTGAGCCGTCCACCGTGCTGACCTATCTCTTCAAGATGGCGCATGCGTTGAGCTCAAGCTATGATCACTTACAGGTTGTGGGAAGCGAGCCCGAGCTGCAGAAGGCTCGGCTGGCTCTGTACGAGGCTGCCCGGCAGGTGCTCTGGAATGGCATGACCCTACTCGGCCTAACCCCGGTACAGAGGATGTAGTGGCTTTCCGCTGGATTGGCAGACAGCTCCAGGGATGGTATTTTGTGACAACAGGGGTGTTTGAGCATTTTCAGCGGGAGATTTCGGGACAAAAAGAAGAATCACCCGAAGCCCAGGGTTCGACTTCTAAACCCTATCGTTTGCCTTTTGCTCATCCACCATGACGGCTGGTCGGATGAAAGCGATGAATGGGCGACAGGTCGTCGTAGTGAAGGGAGCATGCTGGCAGACCTCGCATTAGCTGCAGAAGTCGAGCTGGTCAGCTAGACTCTAAGGCTGCCCAGGCTGCTGCAGTAGGGTTACGCCCATCGACGCCATAACTTTCTTCTCCTTCTCCGCCTTTTTCTTTTTGCCTTGCCCCTCTCGAGGCTGGGTTGCATTCAGTGCAGTGGTCAAGGTGTGCATGGGTCGTAGTATCTCGACTGATGCTTTTGGGATTGATCATCTTGAAAAGGGTGGGCTGTGCTTTGCTGCCTCAAGGGACTTTAGCAGCAATACAATCTGAACACTCGTTGAGCAACCTTGCCGTGTCGTGGGAAACAGTTTGAATTGTGCTTGAACAGCGGCCGGTGACAGCGGCGGCGCAAGAAAGAAATGGACCGGCCAGGCTATTGATGTTCGTGCTCAGCTATTAGATGATAGACAACTGGATTCTTCCTACATAGTTAGATACGGGACGACTTTCCGCCATGGTGAGCCATGGCTGGATAACTGGGTGGAGGGGCAAGTAAGCAACTTCCACACGCAAACAATGGGGACTTTGGTCCCTCTCGTCTCTTCACAATGGAGGTAGTCAGCCATGCTGAATGTAGGCTCCCCGCGTGCTCCGGTCTCTAGCCACGCGGCCAGCTGTTGTATCACCTTGCATCCCCTATCCGAAGCCGAATCCCGGATTCGTCACCGAGTATAACAGTGAAAGGCTGGAGCAGGGGGGAAGATGAGTGGCGGCAGACGGGGGGATCGAGCTTCGCCAGTATCTGCAGACACCACAACTCGTCGCACTGATTATCATCATGTCCATTGAGGCTGAGTGGGCTACCGGTCGATTGACTCTTGAGAGTCACGAGTGATTCTGAAGTCGACCATGGAGCCAACGAGGAACCGAGACCGAGTTGCAGGGTAGAGGATGACTACCTAGGAGTCTTTGCAGATAAGTCGACGACAAGAGAGGGTGTTGAAGCGTGTCGCTGGCTGCGGTGCCTGCCACGGCCTTCTAAGCCTGCGCTGCAGTTCAAGTTTGCAGTGGTTCGAGTTTTTCCCTCCTTGAATTGCGAGGGATTCACGGGAGGCGCGTGTTGGGCATCTGATTGGATTTTATTGTCCATTCACATCGCAAAACACCATCGACCAGCCCGCACCTCATGCACCTCAACCAACCGACAGGACAATATTTGCACGCCCTGGATGACACCGGTTCAAACTGGCCCTGGAATCCCTCTTCCCACTGGCATTGCTCAGACACGCTGCCCTCGACCTGCGCCATTTTCGACGCTGGACCAGTGGAAAGCCTACCAGATGCAGGTGGCAGCGAGGGTTTCCTCCCTGTCTCCCTACCAACCCATTGCTGCCCCCGACTCACCTTCGTCATTCTGTGCAGTTTGTATTCACAACAGGTTCCTCGCGATTGACGAGACGCCGTCCCCTCCGGCCGTCACGGCTCTCCCTCCCTCCTTCGCGGCGGCAGCCTGAACCCACGCGTAGTGGGGTTGATGAGGATGACTCCTTGTTTCGAGGCGCAACCCAAACATAGCCATTTGAGTCCCCTTTTCTTCCCTCCGCTTGTCCCTTGCCTGTAGCTATCCTGAACAACCTGGAACACATCCTATTGCCTCAGAAGGTCGCATCAGCCGTCCGTCGTCCTTCCTCCTGACACGCGCAACTCTCAGCCGACAAGCAAATCAAGACTGCACACGACTACAGCGTCTATCACAGTGTCATTGCAACGCATGTAAAATCGTCTCGTTGGTCGCTAGCTATCAGCGACATTGTGTTGATAGGAGCAGCATCCTGTGCGACCGGAACGGCGCAGCAAATCCACAGGCAGACTGTACACAACGTTAAACGTGCGACATCCTCGCCACAACAACAAGGCTTGGTCAGAGGGCGTTTCGATTGTCACGATAAGTGGAAAGAGTGGGCGATCAAGAGCAGGTTGCTCGGCATGGAACTACATCAACGAGACGCAGATTGAGGTACTCGGTATAACAAAACAAGAAGAGGGTCGGGGGCTATATCCAAGAAGACGTCGCGTCGACAGTCGCAGAGAAAATCCCACGGCTGGCTCACCAGGAAGACAGACCAGGGGACGAGGTCTCAGCGATTCAGCTGGATTCCAGAGCAACCACCCGGTCGCCGGGACGCGCCTCCAGCCTCGACCCGCGGCGGGTTTGCTCCAGCCGTCCATTGTCCATTGTCCAGTGCCAAAACAACTCGACCGCCCACTAAGTTTAGCCTGGCCCACTGGCACCCTCCCGGTGCCTGGTCACTCCACACTCCGGACGACCATCATACACCACATTCAAGTTTCGCCCTGCGACTGTCGTTCATTCTTTGCGACAACCTGTTTGCCTCTCACATCTCGTCGCCGCCTTTCCCATGCCTCAAATCGAGCGTCGCGCACCGCGGCCCGCCACTGTTGAGGAGTTCGATGAATACAGACAAGTGGCGCTGCCCGAGTCGCTCAGGACGGCCAATGTGTCTGGCAGAAGACCTCAGCAAGAAGTGTCCGCCAAACAAGGCGAGCAATCATTGCGCAACGGCGGCAGTGATTCCGGTTACGCAAGCCGAGCGGACACCGTGAGTACGGGATCTACGAGTGCAGGTCGACGGAAGATGCCTGATTTAAGGGTGGATACCGCCGCAGCCATCCCAGAGAGAACACGACAGCCTTATTCATCGTCGAAGGCGGAGCCTACGAGGCAACCATCCCGTCGCCAGTCCTCGTCTCAGGGGCAACCCCCTGCCAATCCTCCGAAAAGCAAGCCCATCTCGCAGGAGCCCGAAATCTGCCATAGATACGATCACTACGCGAAACACGGTGATATGAGAACCGATGTGTCGGCGACCTCGAGTGCGCCACCTCCACCTTCGCCCAGGACGGTCCGCCAAACCGGACCGAAGACTTCCAGGGACGACACTGTCTTGCCCACAAAGATTAGACGCTCTTCTTCGCAACAACAGTCGAGACCTGTTAGTATGGTTGCGCATGGAGTGCCATTGCAATATATCAACCAAGCGTTCTACGAGACCCCAGCCATCACAGCGGCAGCCTGGCCAACTCCAGTTACACCGTCGGTGCCTTACAGCCCAGCCTCGTATTCATATGGACCGCCACCCGTGTCAACCCCTTCTTTTGCCTATTATCAACAACCTTCCTATTTCGAACATGCCGTTCCCATGCCAGAACCTCACTCAGCCAGACCAAGCCGGAGGTCTAGCCCTGTCCGCCGTCGTTCAAGTACGTATGGCGAGCCAGTGCTTCGGCAAAGCCAATATGAGCCTCCACCAGTTATTTCCGAAAAGGTTCCGTCGAGAGAGAACCGACCGCCGCTTCCGTCGCACAAGCCTAATCGTAGCATTGACCATGATCGGGTGTTGATGCCGCCTCCAGCAAAGCCGCCACAGTACCAACCGGAGACGACACACAGACCAAGTACTAGGCGGGCAAAAACCTACCATGTCCAGCAAAGCCCAGTGCACCAGCATTTTACGCACAATCTGGAGCGGTTTGACGAGGATTTTGAGGACTACGACTGCCGAGAGAGTCGCATGCCTCTACCTCCCACACGGGAGAGGCGAGAATCCTCCTCTCGCCCTCCGACATCCTATAGAGGGGCTCGTGTCGCCACGGAAGCTCGGGATCGGCCTGCTCTGCCGGCCAAATCTATGTCCTACAGTACTTCCGCTGGGCTGGCCAAAACACCCTCGCGCCCCAACATTGCCACCCGTCAAACCACCCAGTCTGCTGTGGCTGCCGACGATGGAGAAATGGCTGTTGAAGAATACCTCGAACGACGTAACAAGACGTCGAACGAGCTCACCGCCGAAGCCCTTCGAAATCTCAATCATCGCAACACTAGTTCCCGGTCTGAAACGGAAAGCAGCTATAGCCACAAAAGCCGGCAGTCGTCTTCCAAAGATTCGTCCGGGCTAGGCAAGAGCCAAGCCACCACTGCCAGCACTATGAAGACCAGCATTGCGCTTTCTGGTGGTGGGGTGAACATGAGCATATCACCAGACTATATGAGTAACGACGGGCGACCTGTTAGCATCAGCATCGGCAACGTAGTTGTCAAGGTCGCTACACAAGAGAGCGAAGCTGCTGATCGCACCAAAGAGGTCAAGAGAATTGAGCGCGCACCAAGTGTTGCTAGTCGCGCTTCGAAGAATAGTGTCTCGAGCGTTGTTTCCAGTTTCGACAGGGATCGGGACCGCGATCGGGATCGAGCTTCGTTTCCGACTCAGCCGTCCCGTCGTCCATCTCGTGCTGAAGAAAGGGGTCCCAGCGTACGATCAAGTCGGCAACACAGTCGGGCCCCTAGCACCGGCGAGCATGGTTATGAAGGTAACCCACGCCGGAGCCTTGACTATGCCAGAAAATATGAAGAAGTGTACGGAGCTTGAGGACAAGTCGTCGACCTTCACTCTGCCTTTTCTGAGGCGATATCGCCACGACTGGAGTTTTTTTATTGATGCTGGCTTTTTATTCTGCGGGATACCCACCGTTTTCTGCGCCGGCTTCTTTCTGTTCAGCTCTATTCGAGCACGTTCGCTGATATTTGTACATTTGGGCGCCGTCGGTCGTTCTCGAGTTGGCACAGCTTGCGAGCTCTTCTCCTACAAAAGCAAAAAAAGGAAGATCTCAAAAGCATTAGAAAGCCGGTGGGGTTTGGACTTTGTGTTGCTGCCATCAAATTGTGCTCTACTGGTTTGGCCGGAAAAGGGCTACACAGTTGGGCCGAAGAACAATGTCTGTTTCTTGGTTATTTGTTGTTTTCCGTTGTTTTGGCAAACGAGGTACGAACTTATGATTGACGATGTTTACTGGACTTGATAGTTTTTTTGCTGCTGCTTGCAGTTTGACGGCTGTTTTCCTTTTGGGCGGATTCTGTCTTTTCGAGCGATTTCCGGGCGGGTTCAGTTACGATTATTCCTCAGATTTGTTGCGCCCCTGGGACTTGGAATATGCGCTTGATGAGAGAGATGATCGTGCCGAACGCGAAGAGGCTGCTCCATGATCCTGCTGGACAGGGCAGGACAAGCAAGCAGTTGTCTGTTCCTAGGTATGCGTATGGCCTGCTGTGGGTTCAATGCCAACTTCCAGTGAGCGGAAATCCGCCTCATGTGGAAGGGATTTCACCGGCTCTATGTTTGAGGCCGGTATGAGCTTTTTTCCCCCTCTGTTCGTTGTTGTCTTTCAAGAAGCCGCAACAAATGGATATGGATATAATGCATGATGTACGATGTTTACGAAAATATGATATGATTCTATGGCGAGCGAGGAAAGCAGATCGGATTGCATCCTCGACACATTTATTTATTCCAGCCCCCACGCATGCTTTGTTTGCAGAGGTGCCACTAGTGGGACGATGGATGGGTGTGTTTGGCCCTTTACGAGTGTTATGCCAGTGGGTGTATTGGGAATATGTATGGGGTCTACCAGCTATCTCAGGAATATAAGTATGTATACAACTACACTGTTGGATTCCCCACGCATAGCGAAAAAAGTGTGCTGGTATCAAATGTTCCTGATTCGATTCCACGTGGAAATTGGTATAGTAAATATGTGGTTCTGGAAACCATTCTATCTCCGTCTATCTCCACATACGCAAGATTGAAAATCAGGCCAACGGATGAGTAGGTAGAGAGAGGAGGCTCTTTCTTGTATTTCGTTCACTATCTGGAAGATAGGTACTTATCTACTGTAGGCGAGTGCTCTGGGACAGACACCCGCATACAACTTGCATGCGGTGGGTCTGCCTGCTCCCTCGACTGACTGTTATTGATCTCTCAATTTCTTTTTGTCCTTCAGACACTTTTCCCTCCGCCTCTGTTTGGAAGAGCCTACTGCAGGAGACGAAAGTCATCTTGGCGCGAAAGTGTTTGGTCTGATCCGGTTCGGTTCGGCTTTGGTCTGGGCTGATGAGTCTGAGTTTGATGGCAATCTCATTGCACCTCATTTCATTTCGTCCATACCCCAATAGAACACAGACAAAGGCCAGAGAAAGAATTCTCATCTGATCTCAGCTCATCTGAACTCGTCTGATCCGTTTCCTCCTTCCAGTCAGGCTAGACCAGATAAAAGGCGTGCGAGGTATGATGGGGTTGAGGTACACCTTCCGTTCAGGGGTGCTGGCTGGCTGGCTGCGTGACTGGATGTTGCCTGCCCCTCGAGGTCAGGATGGCCATGTGTGGCAATGTTGGAATGATATGTAGGTAACTTGCACCAGTACCAATGCCAAACCATACCAACGTGTCATGCATCGCTTGCCGCGAATCAAAATGAAGCAAAGTCGTAATTTACTCTTAGTCCGCCTTGAACGTCATCATTGTGAAAACGCGATCCAGTCGGGCTGTGTCGCGGATCCTTTCTGTGTTTGGACGCTCGCGGCTTGCACAGAGCTTCCTTGATCCATTCGCAGTGCTACCATTGCAACCACCAGGCCATCATAGCTGGGAGATCTCTAATAGACCTGGGCCACAGTTGTGGTCGGCGGAAGTCCTCAACTTGTCCTCGGGCCATGTTCATGCTGGCTGCTAGGCATCGTCAGCCCATGTTAGCTCAATCACCGTCGCTTCTGGGGAATGTAGTGAGCCTGTCAATAGATCCTCAATGTCATCCCCAGACCTCCCCTGGCTGCAGTAGAGCGGCGGAATCTTGCAGCATTATCCTGAGGACAACATGGACGGAAGACGTAACGCCATCAGATGACCCGTAAACGTAGACCTTCAAGGGGAGAAAGGTCTTGTGTGCCACAAAGGAAAGCCGAGACGCATTGCAAGGCTCGGATATTGCGTAAAGTTTTCCCTGTGGTCGATGATGTTGATGCTTTTTTTGATCATCGAAAATGGATTCCCTCCTGGTTGAAATTCCAGAGTAGTTTCAAAAAGTCGCCTTCGTCACACATTCGTGCTCGCTTGTCCGCCAGCTGGGTCTTGTCTTCAAGCACGGAGCGGACTTTCTCACGCACAAGCTCAGCAACCTTGCCTTTTCGCTTTCGATTCGAGCCTTTTGCCGCTGCCTTGAGCAGAGATGATTGCTGGTCCTTGAAGAAGGCTGGAAGATCGTCACCATCCTCATCGGCGTCGACGTCCATAAGCCCGTCCCAGGTATCATCCTCACCGGCAGGATCTTCTTGCGCATCCTCCCCTTCCACCTCCATCTGGTCGTCCTCAGCCGGCCCTTCTTCCAGAGGAACATCGTTCTGAGCGCACCATGTCCTATAGTTGGCCTCGAGAATATTCATTATGCTGGTCGTCCCCAAAAAATTGGCTCTGAGAGTTTTGTTTTTCCGGACAAAACAGATCCGCAACAGTCCATCCCACTCCTCATACGAGATGTTGGGTCGTGGATTCTTGGGCACCATGCGGATGACACTGCTTTCGACCGCGGGCGGTGGCTTGAAGTTGTTCTTGCCTACTTTCATGATATGGTCGATCTTGGCCCACATCTGCGCGTTCACACTGAGTCGACTGTATAGCTTGCCGCCCGGTTTGGCGAACAGACGCATGGCGAATTCTCGCTGAAACATGAGTATGCATACCCGTGGCGCCGGGCTGGTGGCGAGCAATTTGAACGTTAGCGGACTCGAGATCTGGTAGGGCGTGTTGCTGATGCAGACGTCGAAGTAGGGCAAGTCGGTCTTGATCACATCCCCCAGGACGACGTCCAGCCGTTTTCCCTGCGGTGTTCCCTGTACACGCTTCGTCACTTCGGCCGCCATTCGCGGGTCCAGTTCCACTGCTATGCATTTCTTCGCCTTCTCCAAAATCTTGACCGTCAAGTTGCCGCTTCCGGGGCCGACTTCTAGCACAATGTCGGATTGTTTTAGGTCCGCCTTGTCCACAATCGCTTGTGCCACTCCAGGGTTTTTCAATACGTGCTGACCGATGTCTGTGTTCATCTTGAAGATTGCATTGGATGTTGCGTTCGAGGACGCCGCTTTGCTCGACTTGGAGTAAGGCGTCGATGATCCGCCGCCGGCGGCGCGTTTCTTGGACTGTATTTTTGGCATGTTTGGAGTTGATTCTGTGCTAGCCTCTTCGTACTATCTTCTCATTTCTCTCTATAGTGCAAGAAATGTCGACGCGGGAGAGGGCAGTTGGCGATTTAGTCGCAATGGAAGATCTGGGGCGGATGGCGGCGTTGGTGTAATATCGGGATAATCGAGGCTAATTTTGATGTATCGCTGAATGGCGTTGGCCTCGCGACTCTGATGCGTTTGTCGGCTCTGACTACTGGATTTTCGCAGGCTCGCTGCGGCGTAATGCTATGCAATGGTCGAGACAGTCGCTGAAGTAGACCGGTCTTCGTACTTTTTGGAAACTTTTTGGTGGACTCTGGGCGGTGAAAGGCGGCAGAATTTTTCCGGCCTGCGGCGATCGTGGAGATGCGCAAGCAATTTACCGGGCATCTACCGGCCAATACCTATCAAGGCAGCCTTGCCTTCATTCACGCGAGATCTATTGATCTCTACAACATCTGGGCGTATTTATAGCCACCTTGCTGGCACCGTGCGTGGTTGTTCCGCCTCTTCAACCGGCGCAAGCCGCAGCACGTCTACATCAGCATCATGGCTTCTCGACGGGACTTTCTCAATCAAAAAGCGCCCGAGAACTATGTCGCGGGTCTCGGTAGAGGTGCAACAGGGTTCACGACCCGGTCAGATCTGGGGCCTGCGCGAGATGGACCAAGCGCCGAACAAATTCAAGAAGCCCTAGCGAAACGAGCGGCACAACTAGGAGCAGCGCCTCCAACAGCCTACGGTGCGGTCGACAAGAAGAAACAGGAACAGGAGGAAGAAGACGATGAACGATTTCAGGATCCTGAGAATGAAGTCGGGTTGTTTGCCTACGGACAATACGACCAGGCCGACGACGAGGCGGATCGCATCTACCAAGCGGTGGACGAGAAGATTGAGAAGCGGCGAAAGAGACCAAGGTTAGTGAACTCCCCTGCCCGCCCCTTCCCTGTTTCCAGTCGTCTTTATCAAGAATGTTGTGGTTTATCTTTTCCACTCTGCCATGAACAGATTACCGACATGAACCATACGCCGCATTTTAGGGAACAACGAGAGAAAGAAGAGCTAGAAGAATACAACCGAAAGAACCCCAAGATCTCCGAGGAATTCGCCGCCCTGAAACGAAATCTTGCGACTGTTTCGGACGAAGACTGGGCCAATTTGCCGGAGCCTGGCGACCTAACTGGGAAGAATCGGCGCTCCAAACAGAACCTCCGGCAACGCTTCTACCCAGTCCCTGACACCGTGTTGGCGGGCGCACGAGATTCGACCGAGTTTCAGACCAGCGTCCAAGACGATGGGATACAAACAAGTGCAGACAATAAAGACGGAACCATGACCAACTTTGCCGACATTGGTGCTGCGAGAGACAAGGTGTTGAAAGCTAGGCTGGATCGTGCTGCGCAGATGGACGCAGGCACGGGCTCAGCGTCAACAATAGATCCCAAAGGATACCTTACGAGTCTTGCACAGACGGAGTTGAGTTCTTTGGGTGCCGATGCCGGCGACATTAACCGGGTGAGAGTCCTTCTAGAGTCGGTCTGCAAGACGAATCCGAAGCACGGCCCAGGTTGGATAGCAATTGCGCGATTGGAGGAGTTGGCTGGCAAGATCGTCACGGCAAGAAAATTGATTGCCCAGGGATGCGAGAATTGCCCCAAGAACGAGGATGTCTGGCTAGAGAACATTCGACTGAATGACAACCATAACGCCAAGATCATCGCTGCTAATGCCATCAAGCACAATGACCGTTCGACGAGGTTATGGATCGAGGCCATGAAATTGGAGTCCGACCCCCGAGCCAAAAAGCGAGTGCTACGACAGGCTTTGGACCATATCCCGCAATCAGTCGCGATCTGGAAAGAGGCAGTCAACCTGGAGGAGGATCCCGAAGATGCGAAATTGTTGCTTGCAAAAGCCACCGAAGTCATTCCCTTGTCGGTCGAGTTATGGCTGGCTCTTGCTCGACTTGAAACGCCCGAGAATGCTCAAGCTGTCCTCAACAAAGCCAGGAAGGCTGTGCCAACCAGTCACGAGATTTGGATCGCAGCAGCTCGATTACAGGAGCAAATAGGAAATGCCAACAAGGTGAACATCATGAATCGGGCAGTCAAAGCCCTTGCCAAAGAAGGAGCCATGCTCAAGCGTGAGGAATGGATTGCAGAGGCCGAGAAATGTGAAGAAGAGGGCGCAATTTTGACGTGCGGTGCCATCATCCGGGAAACGCTTGGCTGGTCGTTAGATGAGGATGACGATCGGAAAGAGATATTCAAAGACGACGCAAAGGCCAGCATATCACGAGGGAAGTATGAGACTGCCAGAGCTATCTACGCCTATGCCCTCCGAATATTTCCCACCAGCAAATCTCTCTGGATGGCCGCTGCGGATCTCGAAAGGAATCACGGCACCAAGGAGGCGCTTTGGCAGGTTCTCGAGAAAGCCGTCGAAGCTTGTCCTCAGTCAGAGGTCCTCTGGCTCCAGCTTGCGCGGGAGAAGTGGGCTGCGGGAGAAGTTGATGACGCCCGTCGTGTCCTCGGCAAAGCCTTCAACCAGAATCCGAACAACGAAGAGATTTGGCTGGCAGCAGTCAAGCTGGAGGCGGACGCGAAGCAGGTTGAGCAAGCACGAGAGCTACTTGCCACCGCAAGGCAGGAGGCCCCTACTGAACGAGTATGGTATAAGAGCGCGGCATACGAAAGACAGCTGGGTAACATCGATGTTGCTCTTGACTTGGTCCTCCAGGGGCTTACATCAACCGTGGTGGACAAGAAGGAAACGCGATTTCCGCGAAGTGCTAAGCTATGGATGATGAAGGGTCAGATATACGAGGACAAAGGCATGATCCAGCAGGCGCGAGAGGCTTACTCGCAAGGCACAAGGGCATGTCCCAAGTCTGTACCTCTCTGGCTGCTTGCCGCAAAGCTGGAAGAAAAGGCGGGCATAACGATCAAAGCGAGATCTGTTCTTGACCGAGCGAGGTTGCAGAATCCCAAGAACCCCGAGCTGTGGGTCGAAAGCGTTAGGGTCGAACTCCAGGCGAAACCACCGAATATCCAACAAGCCAAGATCTTGATGTCCAAAGCGCTGCAGGAATGTCCCAAATCTGGACTACTTTGGGCAGAAAATATCTGGAAGTTGCAGCCCAGGACCCAGCGGAAGCCGCTGAGTTTGGAGGCGATTAAGAATGTCGATAACGACCCCATACTCTTCGTCACAGTGGCCCGAATCTTCTGGAGTGAACGGAAACTAGACAAGGCTATGAGCTGGTTTGAGAAGGCTATTGTCCTTGACAGCGACTTGGGGGACACATGGGCATGGTATCTGAAGTTTTTGATGCAGCACGGCACCGAAGTAAGTTATTACCTGCCACCCCAGGATATTGCTAGTAATGTCGCTAACATCGTTGTTCGTGCAGGAGAAAAGAGAGGATGTCATCGCAAGCTGTATTGCCAGTGAACCCAAGCACGGCGAGGTCTGGCAGCGGGTGAGGAAGGATCCCAAGAACGCATATCTCACAACCAGGGAAGTACTGTTTGAGGTCATGAAGCAGCTCGACGCTCAGGAGGTTATCAGTTAAGCTATGTCCTTTGATCCTGGGATGGCAGACTTATACGCATCCGCATCCGGCAGCCCGGAGCAATACCAATATGCATTGTGGACACTCTTTTTCAGTTGTTATCTAGCATGCGGACATGCCGAACTCCAACCTCGTATCTGCCATGCATTGTGTTGTAGTAGTGAATCTTGCCAGTGGTGGTGCGAGTCTTCATCGTAGAGGCAGAAGGGACAAGCCCGGGCGTACTTTTAGGCAATCATTTTATGTCACGTGACTAGCTCGGCAAAGCTGCCCTCAGTGTTAGCTGATTAATCTTCGACTTGGCTCGCCGCGTGACAGTTTGAAATGCCGTCGCCAGCCTGCGCCTCTTTCTCTTCTTTCGACATCTTCTTCCATCACTACTGCCCAGCCTCCGCACCATTTCCCATCACCTCTTCCATCGACCATTCTTGTTCTTGCATATCTGTTCATTCTGACTTCACCGTGGTTGTTTTAAGAGCTCCAGCCTCTCTTTGTGTCAACGACGCTTTCATACCCGCAAACAGCAGGTTCACGTGACGTTGTATTAAAGAGATTTCGACTTCACTTCAAGCTCAGTTTGGGTTCGTCAACCTCTGTTAGTGACACTATTGTTTGCACAGGAGTTGCCGGTTGTCAGGCAGGGAAAGGTCACCTAGTCAAGAGTCTATTCAATATTGTGAAAGCGGTGGCTGTTATACATCGATCGTTTGGGTGTGGCAGAATCATACTGGTCTCGGTGCAAGCACGGCTGGTGGATAAGATCGAGTTGCCTGTTTTGCAGTCAGGACTCTGAAGCTGAATCATTACTTGTCTACTTTTCAATAAACATTGCCCTTCTCCCGCTGGCTATACCTTGACTGTCCCTTGCAAGAAAGCCATTACCCAGGCATCATTGCACCTTCGACATCACTCTTACACCAAGCTCCATCCTCTCAGAGTACAAAGATCGGCTGTTGTCGCCTCTAAGCGCCTGTCGCCTTCGGCTTCGCCGCCATGGCATCCTACGTGTATTTCAAATTCAAATCGCAGAAAGAGCCTCAGCGTGTAACCATCGATGGCCCTCATACGGATGTCTGGAATCTCAAACGTGAAATCATCAACATTTCTCGCCTAGGGGACGGTACAGATTTTGACCTCAAGATCTACAAGGAAAACAGCAATGAAGGTAAGGATAGCCGCTGTGCCAATACAACGAATGCCTCTAACACACAGATAGAATACACCGATGACACCGAGATTATTCCCAAAGATTCCACGGTCCTTGCACGTCGGTTACCGGCTTCAGCACCTGGCAAGGGTAGAGCAGCTCGCTATGTGTCGGGCAAGCCACCTGTCAGTGCCAAACCTACGACGGCTACCGCAGCAAGTAGGGCTGTCAAGGTGGTGGATATGGACAAAGCCACAACAGAGCAGGAAAAGCTGAAGGCCATGCTCCAGTTTACCGACGCGCAGTGGCAACAGAAACAAGAAGAGATGTCCCACGAAGCTCGTGTTCCTATGCAAGGTGGTAAGCCGTTCAAGAAGGCAAACGTGCCAGAAGGCGAACCACCCCACGGCTATATCTGTTATCGCTGTGGCAAGAAAGGTGAGAATTGGACCCTACCAAAGATACAAATGGCAACAAACTAACATTTTCAGGTCACTGGATTCAAGCATGTCCTACCAACGATGACGCCAACTACGACAACAAAAACCGCATCAAGCGAACGACTGGTATTCCTCGGTCCATGCTGAAAAAGATCGATCAAGCGGACATCGATAAGCTTGACGATGCGCAGAGGCAACATCTCATGGTGAACGCAGAAGGAGAGTATGTCTTTGCACAAGCAGATGAGAAGGCTTGGAAAAAGCATCTGGAACAAGTCAAGGCAGCCGAGGCGGCAAGCAAGAACCTACAGATTGGTAACAAGGAGCTACAAGATCGAGGCTTGGAGTGCCCGATTGACAAGCGCTTGTTTGTAGATCCAATGAAGACACCTTGTTGCGGGAAGACGTACTGCCACGATTGTATTGAAAATGCGTTACTCGAAAACGATCTCACATGCCCAGGTTGTGAGACAGAGAACGTCAGCCTCGAGGCTTTGGAGCCTGATGATGACATGAAGAAGAAAATTAAGGAGTACGAGGCAGAAAAGGCAAAGGAGAAACAACGATCCCGAAGTCCTACCGTTGCAGCCGAGTCTCCCAAGGCCAATGGCTCAGCTTCCGGGCCCCAACCAGGCTCGCCAAAGACGTCTGATGGCCAGAATAAGAAGCGCAGCGCGAGTGAAGTGGATGCTTCTGATTCGGATAACCTAGCGGCCCCTGCCATGAAGCGGCAAAAGTCGGGCGAGGCTGACTCGTCGTCGACGCCAAAACCTGAAGGTGAAGAAAAGGAAAAGCAGGACACAGTGAAGGAGGATACAAAGTCACCGGAGAGTAACAACGTGCTTCCCGCCAGTATGATGCCACCCGATATGTCTCAGATGATGCAAGGCAATGGCATGAACTTCCCTATGATGCCCAATTTCAACCCCTTCATGATGAACCCGTTAGCGAATCCAATGGCCATGGGTATGGGAATGAATGGGATGAATCCGATGAACTTTATGGGTCCGAACTTTCCCATGATGCCCGGCATGAATATGAATACTATGAACATGTTCCCCCAAGCGAACGGAAATATGGGATTTGCAAATGCGAATCAAATGCCAAATCTCAATATGAACCCGAACCAAGCTCGTAGCAACATGGGAGCTAATGGGTTCAAGAACAATTACAACAATCGACCGAATCGGAATGTACCTTTCCAGCAAAACAAGCCGCTACAGCAGCCGGCTGGCATGGCAGGTGTCCCTACAGGGCCCAAAGCACTCAGTCAACCCCAAGGACCACAGAACTTCTATCCTCCTACCGGCCCCGCCGGCGGGAAGTTCTCAAACCAACAACGTCATGTCGGAAACGAAGAAGACACCGCCTATCTCAGACAGCCAGTCAACCCGCATCGTCACATCAACCGAAACCGACGAGCCAGGCAGGCTGACTACAGAGAGTTACAATAGCTAGTGAGAGCATCTTTGCGGTCGTCCGGGAAAAAAAGTCTTGCTGCCTAGGCAGGGATTCTTTGGCCCACGATACAGCCCGGCTATATCGCACTCTCACGGTGTTTACGAGATTTGCTGAAGGTGGAGCGGGGGGAGTTCTTTGGAGTTAGGGGTTCTGGAATGAACAATGATACCGACGAGGGTCTAGGCGAGATGGAAATGCATTGCAGAAGGATACGAAATGACGTATTGTGGTGTTGGGAGTCTTCTCTGGCTGGCATGCCGGAGCCGTTCATGGGGGCGCCAGGAAGGATGTGTTTCTCTTAGGGAGTGGAAGCGATTATCCTCGGATATTGAGCCGCCAGGTTGCCGTCCGGGCCACGGATAGCTCTACCAAACAAATATATCCCATTGAACCATGAAATCTGTACTACCCCAACATTGAATCCGAAAGTAGTGACCGTTAGTATCTTTAGCCATAATGTGGTCCGTGGAGGAGTGTGGGTTCCGCCCGCACGTCACATGACGATAAGTGGCCCGCGCTGGGGACTCCCGAGTCTGTTCCCGTGGCATGTTTCCGCCGTTCAAGTTCCTCCTCCGCACTCCGTATCAAAGCAAACACGTGTTTGGTCCTTCGATATAACGTGTTGCGAGGCGCGCTCCAAGCATGTTCTCGCCGTTCCATGCAAAGGCAACTAGGAGAAAACCACAGTATTAGACCCTTCTGTTGATCTCCTTTAGACCCTTCTGTTGATCTCCTCGGGAGAAATTCCGCCATCATGGGCGGTAAACGGTCTCAGCAGCAGGTAAGGCTCGAGTCCCCGGAGTTGGAGACGACGACTGACTGACTGACCATTGTACAGGAGATGGCCCAGGTCGGTTCGTACCTCTTTCGCCCTTTCGATGCGATTGTGCATGAACCACGCGCTAACATTTTGGTGGTACTAAGATAGCTCAGAGTACGCGGCACATATGTGAACCATCGGAAGAATTATGCTGATCATATGCAGGCGACCTTCATCGCCCTTCTGGCGATCCCGGTCTTCAAGCTCTCAGCACGTGTCCGGGAAGTCGAACAAAGTGGTCGGGGCTTCCTATTCGCATGCTGACATGCTGAAATTCGACTCACTGTATGCCGTCAACCGCCCGCAATGTTCCCAACTGACGGTCTGTACAGATCCCTTGGACCCGGCTCGAGACCCAGGACTCCTCCAACCTCGTCCACCCGGGCATCACAGACCCCTCCTGCCAGACTTCCTTCTCCAGAAAAGAGGCTATATTCCGGTTATACGTCCTCTGCCCTTGGGGAGAGTTGGGATGTACTTCGGGGCGAAGAGGACGTTGACGAAGGCGATGATGATTTGATGTACGAGGAGGATGAAGACGAATTCGGCCTCCCCAGTATTGCAAGTATGCGACGGAAACGGAGCATAAAAAACAGAACACTCAAATCTCACCCAGTCACATATCCCAGGCTCTCTCAGACATCATCCGCTCCCAGCCTTGCGCCGCCCGCCTCCCTTAGTCGGGACAGGTCTAGCAGTTTTGATATCGCCGAAGAACGGAACCCGCTGTCATATCCGAGCGCAAAGAAGGGGGACGGGAAGATCTTAAGACCTCAATACAAGGAGATCCTGAAAGATCCAGCTAATTCGCTCCACCTCATCGACCATCCCATCCTGCCACCAAATGCGTCGCCAAAGGAAGTCGAAGCCCACAATACACGAATATCTCGAATCAATAAATTCAAGCGGATCTTGCAAGCAACCTCTGTGTCACTGCCTGACCTACGCGCCGCAGCATGGTCTGGGGTGCCGGAGGAGGTACGAGCCATCACCTGGCAACTCCTGCTAGGGCACCTTCCCACCAACAGCGAGCGCCGAGTTGCGACGCTTGAACGGAAGCGCAAGGAGTATCTGGATGCTGTCCGTCAAGCATTCAGTTCTGGGACGATGGCCAACCGCAACGGAACCAGCGCGGGTGTAGCCGGGCTGGCATCGCAGCCGCCCGTCAGTTCAGGGCGGGGCCGGGGCTTGGACGAGGCAGTGTGGCATCAAATCAGCATCGATGTGCCTCGAACAAACCCTCATATTCCTTTATACGCGTACGAAGCTACACAGCGGTCTCTGGAACGTATCCTGTATGTCTGGGCGATCCGACACCCAGCGAGCGGCTACGTCCAGGGAATCAATGATCTTGCCACGCCCTTCTGGCAAGTCTTTCTGGGAACATATATCACAGATCTGAACATCGAAAGTGGCATGGATCCTGGACAGCTCCCCAGAGCGGTGCTCGATGCGGTCGAAGCGGACACATTCTGGTGTCTAACTAAACTCCTGGACGGCATTCAAGACAACTATATCGTGGCTCAGCCGGGTATCCATCGACAAGTTGCCGCGCTGCGAGACCTCACCACTCGAATCGATGCCGGGCTTGCGAAACATTTTGAAAACGAGCACGTGGAATATATGCAGTTTAGCTTTCGGTGGATGAATTGTCTGTTGATGCGGGAATTGAGCATTAAAAACGTGATACGAATTTGGGACACTTATATGGTGAGTAGTAGGCTTTTTGGGGCGTTTTGCTTGCCTCTGCTGACCCTGGTCCTACCTACAGGCAGAGGAGAATGGATTCTCCCAGTTCCACCTGTACGTGTGTGCGGCATTTCTGGTCAAATGGTCGGAGCAGTTGATGAAGATGAATTTCCAAGAGATCTTGATGTTTCTGCAAGCGCTGCCTACAAGAGACTGGACGGAGAAGGATATTGAACTCCTCCTGAGTGAAGCTTTCATCTGGCAGAGCTTGTTTCGAGGCTCCCGGGCCCATTTGCGGACTTTGAATAGTACCATCCCTACAGGCTCGCTTGGCCCATCGGGTTGATAAGGAATAACTAAATCGTAATAAAGCATGTGCACCATTTTTACATGATATCTTCTATCCGCCTGTCGCGATAAAGTGCTTCCTGGGGTCAAGTTCGGCATGCGCATCTCAGCCTCAGCCTTGCCGTGTATCGGACAATTCACTCCGCTGGAGCCCCGCAAATCATTGGCCAGGAACAAACATCCATAAATGATGTCATGTCCGCAGCCGTGAATTCGATCCGACGCCTCGATGCGCATTTCACAAAGTGCGATGAAAAAGCCCATGACGATGGAGACCCTTTGTCCGTCCAGGCTGATGGTGTCATTAATAAGGTCCCCAGCAAGTCAAAGCATCACCATCGTTGTCTTATCTCAGGGCAACTTCTCGCGTGCCTATTGTTGACCTTCAAAGTTACGCCTCTGACGCCTAGGACACCGTAACAGTGACGTCGGCTTCCTTTCCTGCAACAAAATACCTTGACGGACGCCATGAGCAAAAGTAGCTCTTGAGACGACTGGCAGATACTCTCAATTTGAGGTCTGCATTTCTCCCTACTTCAGCCTTCTCCAAAGTCACCCCATATGATCTCCTCCTCAACTCGCAGTCGCCTCCTACAATCCGGACAAATACTACGGCCGACAAGTAGCCTAATCACCGGTACCCGCGCCTGTTCTACCAAGCACACCTGTAAATCCTCACTGCGACCATCTCCCACCGCGCATTCAGTTGTCTCTCAACCAAGAAACTTCTCAGTCATGCCGGAACAACGGGAGGCTCACCAGTACCAAGCTGGTAACAGCACAGACCGGGAGAAAGACGAGTGGAAATTCCGCGAGCCATACCGTATCCACGAGGACAATGACAAGTTCGACGTCAAATGGGAGGGACAGTGCCACTGTGGAAGAGTCAAGTATCAACTTAGTCGGGACAAGCCCCTGGCTGCGAAGTACTGTCATTGCACAACTTGCCAGCGATTACATGGTGTAAGTAGTGCCCTGAATAAGTGGAATCGTCTTGCTAACACCACTCGTCCACTAGGCTCCATTTCAGTGGGCGGCCATCTTTCACAAGTCTGACATCAACTTCACCAACGGCCATCACGATCTGGGTTGGTATGATCCAACGAACAAAGACACCTCCCATCATCTGCCATGCAAAGTATCCTGCGCCTACTGTCGATCCCCGATCATGGACGAAGGTCGAAACATGATCCTGCTCTTCCCGCCCCTGATCAAGGGTATCAACACCAAGGAAGGCAGAGAGGCTTTCAGGCCCACCTGCCACATGTTCTATCCTCAACGCGTTGCCGAGTTCCGCGGGGACGGCATCGTCAAGTGGAAGGGCTTGGACAATCTGAGCGATCTGATTGATGATGACGAGAATGTTCTGGTCAAGTATGAAAAGGGTATGGAGGACAAGGATATGGATGCGAAGAAGCGGAAGCACATCGACCTCAACGAGCGAGAGGAGGTGCAAGGCAAAAAGAATGGGTCTTGAGCGTCCAAAAGCCTTGTATTGTCTGCGCAGATTAGGAGTAACTACGATTCCTGCGGCCATCATTCAACTGGGTGCCTGGGTCCTTGATCATTGTACGAGAAATGAGTCATGAGCATTTTCATACCTTCATTAAAGTCCAATTCGTAAATGTTTATCAAGAAGAAAGATAGAGGCCTGAGGGCGCCGTTCCAGCTGCTCGGATACTGTCAAACAGCGATGAAATGTGGCCTAATCAGGACTAGCGTGTTCGGGCCTCGGCAATTCCCTCAACGTCCCGCACTAGTGCATTAAAGAGACTAGCGTGTTCAAAGAGGGCTTGGCGCGATTAGCAATTCTTCAACCTCGTTTCGATCGGATTTTGGCGTGATCCCCCCACGTTCGCACCACCCTCAAGGCCACCTTATCGCCGCTCAAACACCATCACAACAGCCTCCTCCAGCCTTGGAGACTTCGCTCGTTCAGCCGAATGATCTGATACAGTCTCTCGCTTCGCATTCTTTGCTGTTACTTACTAGACGGTAGCACCCATGGGCAGGTCATCTCCGCAGGGTCTGACGGCCAGTGACTTCCACCACCAAGACTTCGTCAACCCGGTCGACGTCTTTGGGGGCAGGGCAAGGCTGGCGAGAGGACTCCATGGCTACAGGACTCCCGGAAGAAGTCAAGGGTCGTCTCGCAGTTCGTCCCAGTACCCGTACCCAAATGAACCCCAGCATCACAAGTTCCCTTGTTGTGGGGAGGAAGAAGAAGAACCTAGTTATCGCCCTTCCAACGCTCTGAATTGTTGCATCAAGTCGGATGGCGTGACCGGAGATGAAGTCGATTTTCTTCAGCAGTCGTACAATCGTGCTTCTGGTTGTTGCGATGACCCTCCGCCATTTCATAACTCCCCGAGTCCCATGGACTGTGAGGATTGCGTCGATGACTGTGACGACTGTGTGGAGGAACATCAGCAGTTAAACCACCATCAGCGAGTTCAAAGCTATGACGACGACTGTGAAGAGTGCAAGGATGAACAGCTTTTCGGAATGGGCCTAGGCCAACCGTGCAAAGACAACTGTGACGAATGCGACTTTTCCTGCTTTGATTGTATCGACTGGAACGAGTTCGAGCGTGACAAGTCTCTTGGACTGTCATTTTCGGTTCCTCTGCTCGGCGACAATGATTTCCCGACCGCCAGCAGCAACGCGCTCGTCGAGGAAACTCCTGCTGCTGTCGAGTCGTCTCAACCTGACGAAAACGATCATCTGGTCTTCCAGACTCCACCTGAACTATCTGGCATGTCGCCCGATGGAGGAGTTGTCCACCCACTGGACATGCCAATGCACCATCAATGCTTCGACAACACCATTCCCTACTGGAATCACATTGGACCGGCTCAACTGTGCACAGGCATCCCAGGTCTTCAACAAACCCAACAATATCCCCTTCCTCCGTTCGTCCTGGAGTATGGTTGTCATCCGGCCACAGCTCACCAACAGCTCCCGTCACCGACATTTCCTACGGCGACATCGCCAAACAACACATTGTTTAGTCCAGCTCCGACGCCGAACCACACCAGTCCGCCGGCATCAAACTCGGTGTCCGCCGCACCCGCCAAGACCAATAATAACAACAGTGGCGGCCCTCTCGCCGACACAAAGGATCTGGTAGCGGCCGTCTCTGCACCCAGCACGTCACGCGCATGTCAATGGCTCATGCCTTGTGGAACGGTATGCGGCGCCTCGTTTGCATCTGCAACGGATCTCAAAAAACACCTGAAAGCAGTACACCTGATGAAAGGCGTGATCAAATGCCGCTGGCAAGGCTGCGACTCGGCCGAGTTCACCTCGGAAGCCGCCTTGACAGGACACATATCCAAGAAACATCTTGCACCCATGTTGGCAAATGCCGATAACGGTGGTGGCAGCCATCATCATCACCACACCAGTAAATCCGCCGCCGCGGCGAACGGTATTGGTGGAGATTCGGACACCCAACACCATCATCACCACCACGACCAAGGCGGTCCCTTCAAATGCACATACCCGGGCTGTCCCAAGTCGTTCATGTACAAGCAAGTGCGCGACGAACACGTCGCTAGCTGCCACAACGGCAACAAAATGTACTGCCACATCTGCGGCCAGTACCTGAACGGCGAAGGGTCCAACTTCAAACGCCACATGGCCACCCATCGACCCAAACATCAGCACATGTTGTGCAAGTTCCACGGTTTGGGCTGCAAGAGACGCTTTCCCCGTCTCGATAACCTTAGACGACATGAGGCTTGCTGCAAGTTTGGCAAGAAGGCCGGTCTGGTCAATGCGAAAGTTCCTGTTTCCGCTTCTACTACTACCGCCGCAGCAGCCAATAGTGATGAGCAGCACAAACATGTCCATCATCATCATCACCATCATGTTCATGCCCATCCGCAAACTCCAGCGGCGACTGCTACTGCTTCGGCTACGGCTACTGCTGCTGGTTCTGCTGCAAATACGCCAAGTGCTTGATTTGGTTATGACATAAAACATAAAACATAGAACAGCCCCGACCTATCTAAGCGACGAGCGACAATGTCAGTCACGTTTACGATGTCGTGCGCTGGAGAAGAAGAAATTTGCAAAGGCCATTGTCTCTGACGTGAAGGGCTCGGGCTCGGGCTCGGACATGGAAAAGAATGGAAACGCACTGGAAGAGAAAAGAACAGTCGGCGCAAGAAGTATTGCCGGAAAGGAAAAGTTGAGGAAGGGCCTTTAACAACTTGTTTGTACGTCCAGAAACCATCGGAAGGACATCATCTGCTGGTGACAAGACTGCAGTCCAAGGTTGATCGATTGCAAAATTGATGTCCAAACTTTGTGAATAGCATGATAAAATCCTATTGTTATTTTTATCTTTATTCGAAACCCATAGAAATTGACAAGTTAGATTGATAGCTGAGTCCGTTGATGCTACTACTAATGCGACGACTACCTAGGTAACCTCCACTCCCCTTCTTCCTTTCTGACTTAACTTCAAGCGAGAGGGGAGGGGAGGGCTTACAGGTATATATATATATATATAGTATCTGCCGTAGATTGCCTGAGGTATCTAAGTAAGCATCTTAAGAGGTCCTCGATGGTATGGTCTTAAATGGGGCCGAGGGGGGTTAATGGTGAACTGAAGTTGAAGTATTATTCCTATTACTATTCTTATTACTATTGTTATTGTTATTGTTATTGTTATTGTTATTGTTATTGGTACTATAGCTCTCGAACGCTGTCCCGAAATCCAATGCCCAAGGTATGGTCGAGGCCACAGGTCAAGTTCTCGTCATGCTCCTCTCCATCATCATCATCATCAGACTAAAAATAAGTAAGGTAACTAGATCCCAAGAACATCACCGCCTTGCTTCTTCGACCTTGAACGGGCAAAGGAATGTCATGCCACGTTGCTGAACCAGGTGTAATCAAATGCCATAAACCATTCTTTAATTAGAGCTAATAATAAAAAAGCAAAACATGCATGGCAGACAGGGCACACCAACTCCCGTTATGCTGCTACCGAGTGGTGTCCTGCCCTAGACCGAGTCAGGTTGAACACAACCTTCGATAACAAGAACTCCCGAACCTAGGTGTCAAAACCAACCTGTACTACCTAAGTACTCCATTATGCCATTATTGTGATGAGACGAGTGACGTGATGTTAAGGGGGTATCCGATAATTCGTCCAAACCGAACCAAACTAAATCGAATAGTAATCCAATCTTGATGCAGGAAGAGTTCAAGGTACTGTAACGCTGTGTTGTGTCGAATGAGTGTCCCTGTGTTCATACCGGGCGAACTCCTCAACGAATGACCACAAAGGGGAAAGGGACTCGATCGTGTGAAAATCATAAAAAGTCCAGAGAGATGATGCGGTCTCGGTCCAGATGGATATATATGTGTGGGTATCAGGTTTCATGCGATGCTGAATCAGATTTGTCAACATCAGCCGAGCCATGAACCGTTAAAGGCCCACGATGTTAATTATGCCGGAACAGGACAGCACAATGGGTGGGTCGAATAAGACCAGGTAGGTATTAAAAGGGAAGTAAAGTATTTCAAAAATGGCCTCCAGCGAGGCCTGGTCGAGGATCTCATGTCAGTGATGCAATGAACCAGAGGCTGTAATGACGGATCGCATGCTATCCAAGTGGGATAGACGGGGTGTTGTACGCACGAACGAGCTGCAAGGCAACCCAAGGTGTGAAGTCAGTTAGCTCAGCTTCCTCATGACAAGGTATCCAGACTGCCAGTGCTGGTTGCCCCGAGATTCAAGTTTGTCGAAGCAGAAGCAGATGCTACAGCAGGCTTCCGTGTAGCAGTAGCCAGCCTCTCCTTCTTCTGTCTTCTTGCAGCAGCAAGATCGGGCGTCCACACACCAGCAAACAAATCCTCACATTCATCTTCGTCCTGCGAGTCGAATTCGAGATGATCATTCTTTCCCTTGACCAGATTGGACAAGCGGGACAGGACATGGTCTGCACTTGGACGTTGCAATGCCCTCGGATGAAGCGGTAGAACCTCATTGTAGATCTGCTTTGCCCGGCGGTCGATCGCAGCTTGACTATCATTCTCATTGCTCTTTTTGTTGCCGTCATCATCATCGCTGTCATGTTCCCACGAGACATTGAGGCGGATTTTTTTTGTTTCGAGGATGAATTTGCCCACTTTGTACTTCTGGCTCTCTTCACATGCCTGCATGTATTTCCAACCCAGATTGCTTCCACAGATGGCGCAGCTCACATCACTCACGATGTGCAATCCCGTCACTAAATTGCGGGGTATGGATCGGTTCAAGTACGTGTTGGGCAGGACATTCTTGTCGGGCCGTAGATGATCGGTCGTGCCTTGGACGAGGTATGCCCTGCCATGCCGGCCAGTGAAGCCTTTGCTGATGATTTGAGATGTGAGACACAGGTCAGTCGAGCATCTTGCGCATTGGATGTGAGAGCCGTGGCCGCGCAACAACTTGTCGTCGGGCGGGAGAACTGCCGATGGGTTTGGTGAATCAGGGATCGGGCTCGGGCTCGGACATCTCATGAAAGGGTTGGAGGTGGAGGTAGAGGTGGAAGATGAAGCAGCGGATATCGCAGATGCCGTGGACTCGGCAGAGCTGGTGCTGTCGGTGCTTGATTGACGCGACTTGCGCCGGAAGGGGACAGAGGGAATCAAGTAGGTTGGGAAGACGGAGGATAGGGTATAGGAGTTGGAGTCTCGGCGAAGGAAAGACATGATTGTGCTGTGTGTCTTGACGCTCGAGACTTGCGTGACGGATATGGGTGTATCTGTATCCTTTCTGGATACGAGATTTGTAGGAAGGGAAGAGGAAGTGGTGGTAGATGAATGATCCTGCGTTCGAGGTTCAGTTGTAGCGGCCCTTCATTGTCGTGCGACCAGCCACACCGCTCGGAGTTGCGGATGTACCGTATGTCGAGACACGGAGGACTGATGCAAGATTGGGCATACAACGGATACAGCGGAATGGTTGGAGGATTGGCGTTGGCGGAAGATAGACAACAGGGTTCAGATGCAGGAAAGATACTGTAGGATGCGGTGGGAATCAAGGCGCGGTGGTCCAGCCACGAGATGAAATACAAATCACGACGACGAAGGTTTGGGACTCGGTACGCATGTGAATCATGATGTGGTACGGGATGTGGTGATGTCCAAGTGTCACGCCGCGGAGGAACGAGGCGGGATGAGGAGAGGGAGGGATGGAGGGTGGAGGAGAGGAGGGGAGACGGCACCGGACTTCAAGTTGCGGTGCAGGCGGCCAGTGCCAGTGGTGGGGGATGGGCATGACTTCCGCACTCCCGCTTACGTGATGCTCCGGCAAAGTAAAACAGCACTACCGCTACTACAAGACTAACTTGTACGGTGAATCAGTAGCCTCATTCTGGCCCACCGCTCCTGCTGACTAAGACGCCAACATGAGACTGCAGGGGCTGAGGGATCGGGACAGGAAGGCCAGCAATGTCAGGCGGTGGATTAAATACCTAGGTATTGTTCATGACGAGCTCATTGAATGTATCGTTTCTTTAGGCCCATGCAATGACATGATATCATCCTTCAGCCATATTGCCATTGTGAGGCCTAGAATCTCGTTCTTTTCTTGTTGACCTCCTTCACCAGGTATGCTCAACTGATTCGACACACACTCATACAAATCCACCTATCTACCAGGCGAGAAGTAGTGCATAATCATTCCATCGTGTCAATTGGGTATCCGTGCTCAACTCAACCCTTCACCACACTTCCATAGGCTCCCTCTTGGCTGGGGCTTCTGTGCCAATACCTTGCGTTTTACCAGCGTTCTCGCTATCGACTTCTCCATCAGCATCAGAGTCCGTTTCCAGCGCAGCCGCCGAGGTCAAGTCGCAGTGGTTGGCAGTGTTGTCGTCCGGCGATGATTCTGTGGAATCGGATCTTGCGTCTGTCTTGGCATTTGTGGAGAGAACAGCAGTATCATGTGGTCCTGGACCGGGCAGGCTTTCACTCTGTGCCCCCTGCTCGATACCTTCGGATGCATTGTTCGAAATCTGAGCGGATGCACGGCCGTGTGTTTGAGACTCTGCTGTCTGAACATCACCCGTACCCGCTTGTCGGAAATACAATGGCATGTGCAGCAGCTCTTCGTACGAAGTGGCAAGAGGGTTCAGGCTCACGTTGTCTGCCATGGGAGTCATAGCTCTAGTGGCATTGTGATCAGCAACAGCCGATGGCCATGCATTGGCGCCGTGATACAGGTAAGGATGATAAGCGTAGCCCGGTAGCGACTGTGTCATCGAATATGCAGAGGGGGTTGCGTTTGAGCCCAAGGGCAGCGCATATGAGTTCATGTACAGCGACGGATTCAGGTTGTTCATGGAGGGGTTTGCATAAGGAGACAAACGGTAGCTGTTGGCTGTTGCGGATGCATCATAGGGGTTCAAGCCGGAGAAGGGGGCGCTTGACATGGTAGTATCTGGTTCTTTCTTGACGATAACCGGGGCGACCGCGGACATCTCATGGCTGGTTGCTGTTGTCTCCGGCTCTTGCTTGACTGCAGGCGAGGTCGATCGCTCAGTCGTCAAACCCGCGGTGGAGGCGTCAGGTTCAGTCTTGATAATAGGTGGAGGAGGACTGGGGTTGGTCGCAAGGCTTGCATATTCGGATGTGGGCTCAAGTTTGACCAGTGGCTGATTCCACATCGGGCTCACAAACTGCTGACCAGTGCCAGTGGCAGGCGATGTGTAGCTGTTGTCAATGTATGGAGAGGGTTCAAGCCTCGCTTTCTTGGGCTCGTTGGTGGAGTTGGCCTGTTTGGCAAGCCGTTCATTCTCCTCCTCCAGAAGCTGCCGCTTTCCCTTTCCCTTGTCCTTGGAAGCTTTGCCTTCGCTGTCCTTTTCCTTCCGGGCTTTTGCTGGCTTTTGCTGACTCGAGACCCCCTCAAACTGCGATTTCATCCGACTGTATCGCATCCGCGCGGCATGGCCGTTGGAAATGTCCAGACTACTGGCAACAAGATTCCAGTCGATCGATCTCAGGTCCAGTTGCTTGAGAATGGTGTACAGGAAGATGGGAGTCTGGCCATCACTGGCAAAGTTTTTGGTGCGCCGCAGAGAAGCCATGCTGATCACTTAGCTGTTCTGATAGGAGTATTCTTGATGGAAAGATGGATTCACTGGTCCTAGATGAATAGATGTGAAGGAGGCACGTGGTGATAAATTGTGCAAAGCAGTGCTGAAACCTCAAATCAATCATCCCTGAAGAGTTGAACATCCATTGTCAGGTGGTCAATCAAGCCCTTTGCGATCATGACCATGAGGCTTTGTACAAGAGTGCAAACATGATGAGAGTAGCCACATGCACATTGTGGAAGAGTGCTGAAACAAAGGACAGGCATTCAGTTCTCCCAAAGAGAGACAAAGTGAGGCCCATTGGTTATCTGGGTGATCAGAGCTTGCTGTCGTACTGCAAGGCACCGCTCATAGTGTATTCGCCATCTTCAGGCTGCTCTCCAAACAGGACATGCTCACGTCCACCTCTGGAGGTCCACCAAGCAACACAAAGTGCAGCGCGCTCAACATCCATTTCTCCATTGCTGAGAGTATCCCAGAATCGTTGCAGGCATTGTTGCTTCTGAGCAGGGCTTTCAATCTTGTGCAGTAACTCAGCAGTTGATGGAAGCCATTCTTCCAGCAGTGCTACCGGCAGAAAGCTCAAACAATCGATGATAGAGAGAAGAAAGACTGCCTTCTCGGACAAAGGAGGCTGGCTCTCCTTTGAAAGATCTGGATCAGAAGGGAGTAATTCTTCAGATGCATGACTCATACGTTCCCTGAGCAAATCCAGGATAATGGCTTGCATGAGAGGCATACACACAGCGATAGGCGACGGGGGCGCAGCGATACGCACAACTGATTTGACTGCCAGTCTGAACTGTCGAGCCGCTAGTGGCCTGGGGAAGCTTTGCAGCAGAGTTTCCACGTAGAACGGAACATTCCTTGTTGCCACCTCGGCGTTTTGTGGCGCGGCAAGAACGGCCAGAATCACACTATGGGCAGCTTCGTATATTTCTCCCAACCTGGGATCCCCTTGCGGGTCAATGTAAGGTGCTGCACCATTGAACAGGAGATCCTGATTCAGCCGTGGCGATACTGTAAGAGTGAAATGTTCCGCGGTGTTGAGGAAGAAAAGATCGTGCAGTCTATCAAGAGGATGAGGAGGAATTCGTCCCAGACTTGCAGGTCGTATCGACTCCAGAAAGTTTTCTGACTGTGCCTGGTATCGGCTCAAAACATCAACCGCGGTGAAGTTGACGAAGATGTATTGTGATGAAGACGTGAGTCCTAGCCGGTGGGATATGAAATAGGTATCTCGCAAGATGTGTAAACTCTGCATGACCAATGCTGGAGCATTAGTATCGGAAGCAAGTACTCCGTCACAGAGAAGGCGCCCGAGAACAGACCGGAGTGCAATGATGGCGGCAAACATGGTGTCTCTGAGGAGCTGAAGCAATACTGGCAGAGTTTTGCTGATGGTTTCTTGGTCAAGATACTGAGACTCTTCCCGAGGGTCCAGTTCGGACAATTTGTTCTGTCTCCATGATGTCGATAAATTCCTCGCGAACCCGGCAATCTTATTGGTACTGTGTACAATCAACAATCGGTCTTGTACATTGTCGATAGAATGAGCAATCAGGCGCGACAGTGGACCGAGTGTGGAAACAAGACTTTTCGATTTAATCTCTGTGACTTTTCGAAAGGACACTGACGTCGTCGACCAGTTGAACCTACGTTCAGCTGTTTGGCGCACGTCGAAGTCAATGATTCCCAGCCAGTACCCCTGCTCAAGGCCTTCGCGGGAGAAGAATGCGGCGTCCACCAGAACGGGCAGGAGATTGTCATAATTCACCTGCGACCGATGATAATCCGATAACACCGGGAAGGTATGATTCAACACGAACACCACGGCCAGCTCACAATTTGGTTCGGAGCCCTTCTGTTGTAAAGCGAGATTGACCGCCATGACCAATGCAGCTTCGAGCTTGTTGCGCAGATCGGACGGTATCTCCTCGAAACCTCTTGACTGGAACGCGAGGATGAGTCCTCCAAGAAGCAAGGTGTGTCTCCATCGCGGCGAACTTTCGTCTGCGCCTCGTACCACCGCTCTTGTCCATTCAAATACTGAAAGGTGATTGCGAGGAGATGGAGATACCTGGGAAGGATCTTTCTTGTCTTCGATTAATCGGAGGACTGCGGTGTAGAAGACGCTGAATATCTGTCTGCATCGGGCAAGGTCGGTCGGAGTCGGGTATAGCACGCCAGTCGAGAGGAGATGCGACGACAAGAGCGAGACGTTTAGTGGGTTAGACAATCGGGAGAGGAGATTCGTGGCGGTGGGCAATAACCTGTACAACAACAGTTAGGATACATGGATTGCGTGTAGGTGCAACTCCAACCTGGCAGCATCATCTGGGTGTGGTGAGGTTTTCAGCGACCTCAACAAGGCGGCCAGCGACCTATCCATCTGTGATCTACCGGATACAGGAGGACGCCAGGGCAAATCAAGGGAGAGGTGCCATGAATATCATCAGACACCGATTGAACTGCGAGCAACGGGTTCAAGTTACAACAACTCAAGGCAGAAGCCGAGGCTCAGCCTTGTCTCTCAGCGACCAATCAGGACATGGATGAATAGGCCAGCTACGGCGGACCACAAGCTGGTGGAATCACTTTGGCGGACCAACTGACCAATAACGCATTGAACAACAACGAACTTGTTCACCAGACCACAACTTGAAAGAGTGAACGTTTGACAGATCATTCAGGTTTTACTGCATAGCACTCTCCCGAAGTCCTTAAAATTCGAGGTGTCTTCCTATTGTGCTGTTCCCCGAAAGGTTGACCATCAGACGCCTCAAGATGCGATCAAGCAGGTCGCTGGCTTTTCTGCTCCATGCCGGCCCTCTCGCGGTGAGCTTGTTTACGGTATCGGGCCTCGGTGTTACAAACATGGCCATTGAATCTCGATCTTGCCCGATGTCTACGGTATCTGGTGAAAGTCAAGCATCAACTTCCTTGTACAAGCCCATTCTCTGGTGAATATTTGCAGCAACAACGCTGTCCGCCCGGATGCATTCTGTCGAGGCCATCATCCCTGACCTGCGGCTTGACATGACATCATGATCGTTCCGTGTCTTGGACAGGGATATCGGAGAGCCGTTCAGCACAGGCTTTGACTCAATAATGGCAGTCCATGCAAGCCAGCGTGGTAAGGTGGTAACGAGCATGCGGTTTGAGACGACGGACTCGCCCTTTATTCCGTGCGCGTCATAGAAGCGATACAAGGCGAATATGCATACTTTCGACATCGAATTTCAAGCCGGCGTTGTCGGGCAGCATGTAAGTTGCAAGGATTCATGTTTTCTTTTTCCCGCCTTCAAAGTTTCGAGGTGTTAGCACTTTAAATTTTCCTGTTCCCGCGAGTGCAAACCAGTCGCAGAAACGTGGGATTGTGACAACAACGCCTCGATGCCCCGAAACAGCTCCGAAGACACACTGGAAGCGGAGAACGAGCGACAATCGGGCCTGCCACAGAAGACCGAGGAAGACGAGCAGCATGACGGCAACAATGGAGACAGTTACGAACAAGACCAACACCAGGAGTCTTCAGGTGCCAGATGCGATGAGGAGAAGAATGGTCTCGACCTCCCTCCTCTGCCCGTTGGCCTGCTCGATCCGTCGCTGAGACACGTTTTCAAGGAGGTGGCAGTCAAATGGGCCGCGACGGTGCTGATCCTGTTCAGCTTCATCCTCTGCATCCTGTCACTATACTGGGCGGTTCTTTTCCACGTGAACGAGAACATGTCGGCGTTAACCGTGGCAGTGGTGAATTTTGACGCACGAGTTGCGCCTTACAACAATTCAGCCTTATCAGCAGCGCCAAGTGTAGGACAGACGGTTGAACGATTCGCACAGGGGCAAGCTATGATCCACAGCGGCGTTCTAGGATACACGGTGCAAGATGCGGACATTATGTACCACGGCGACCCGATGGCAGTGCGACAAGCCGTCTACGACTACAAGGTGTGGGCAGCGATCATCGTCAACACCAATGCATCAACAATACTACAAGAGGCTGTTAGGATTGGCAACACGAGCTACGACCCCCTTGGAGCCGGGCAGATGATTATCAACTCTGCGCGCGACGAGACCACCTATTACAACTACATCCTACCACAACTCTACCAGTTTCAAACCGACGTGGCCGCCATTTTTGGGCCTGAATGGATTCGCAGCGTCTTGTCCAACTCTTCCCTCGATGCAGCGACATACGGCCGTGCTCCGCAAGCGTTAAACCCAGCCATTGGGTTCTCCATGTTTGATCTCCGACCTTTCAATCCTCCCCAGGCCACGCCCGCGGTAACAATCGGACTGATCTATTTGATCATCATTGCTTTTTTCTCGTTTTCTTTCTTTCTTCCAGTCTACACTAAGTTTCTGATCCCAAAGGGTCATCCACCGCTGCATTTCTACCAATTGATCATGTTTCGGCTCTTGGCCACAACCACGGCGTATTTATTCATGTCACTGGCCTATTCGTTGGTGTCGCTGGCGTTTCAGATCCCATTTTCAAACACATACCCTCACAACGACCTCACCACAGCCAACAACCCGGATGCGTACGGCAAGGCAACTTTTGTTGTCTACTGGATGTTGAATTGGGTCGGCATGTATGCTTTGGGTCTGGCTTCGGAGAATGTCACCATGATTATTGGCCAGCCTTGGACTGCTCTGTAAGTTTTTGCCTTTGCTTCCGGTTCATCTCTTGTATGCTGGGGGTGGGCGTTGGTCCGGGTGGCGGGTTGGAGGGCCGGGGCGGACTGGGAGGGAGAGAGGAGGAAACATGATTGCAGGCCTCGTTGGTGAAATCTTCGCTAACCACTTTTTTGTTTTGCAGCTGGCTCATCTTCTGGGTCATCACCAACGTATCGACATCGTTCTACGCCATCCCATTATCGCCCGGATTCTTCAAGTTCGGTTACGCCTGGCCACTCTACCACATCGTCAACGGCAGTCGGACTTTACTTTTCGACACACACAGCCGTATCGGGCTTAACTTTGGTGTCCTGTTCGCCTGGTGTGCAGTCAACACTTTGCTGTTTCCTCCGTGTTGTGTCTTTATGCGCTGGAAGACGAACAAGGAGCTGGCTAGACGAGTTCCAAGAAGGACAATCAAGTATCTAGTAGATGGGTAGATTGTACACTACTAGACCTTGTCAATGGGACTGGGTGGTAGTGCTAGTAGGATAGACACCATTCCTCCATCTCCGTATCGTAGGTACCGAGAGTGTAGTCTGCAGGTGTAGTGTACCAGTACTCGAAAAATCACTGGGTACGTTTCGTTGGTTGAACTTTGTTCTGGAGATGAGATGTATGTATGTGCGTGAGGTAGGCTACCTGCGCGGTGTAGTCCTCGGGGCGTCACGTCCCTGTTTAGTGCAGTGGTACAATAATAGGTAGTCATACTTCGAGTCTGGTGTTCCGGTCATGCAAAATATTGTAACGACTGAGTAGTAATACTGGTCTGGAACTTGAATCTACCTAGGTACCTACCAGCAGCGGTTCGGTTCACGAGTCTCTTGTTCCACTCAACTCGGTTGATCACTGACGGTCAGGCACGAGATGAGGTTCAAGGACAAGGACAAGGACAAGGACCCCGACCGAGATCAATGAAAACGGAATTGAATGGATAATAACCATCATAATCATCGGGTTACCTTTCCCGAATCAGACGCACATAACATCGCGGGGTTCACCCGCAAGACAGCAAACGTGGCCGACGACAAAGAATCCAACGAAAGAGCTTTACTACAGTATGACACACGGCCGTCGACATGACAGCAAAGCTCCTTCGATGGATTCCTGTCATCGGTCGGCCACGTTTGCTGTTTTCTCTTGGTGAGATATGATAGACACATACATACATTCGCCAATCGGCAGTGAGTGCGAGCGGGGCCGAAAAGAGAGATGAGCGATGCACTCTGACGACGTCATCCAAGTTACAGCAGTGGAACAGCAGTGGTGAACGAACGACAACAAAAAGCTGAGCTCAGCTCAAAGCTCAGCGCAGTTCAGGGTTCAGAGAGGACAGCCTTCTGGAATGATTGTTGTATGCCGATCTCAGGTGCGGGGCGGGCGATGATGTTAACGGTGACGTTGAAGAAATGGGGTAGATCGGACAGGCAGATAGACAAGCAGACAGACAGCAAAATAAAGTGACGTCCGGGCCATATGTGATATGTGTGATGAGGGCCTTGGTGTTGGTCTTGGATCAGAAGAGGATAGATGGAGAAGGACCATCAATCACCATCACAAGTCAAGATCAGATCTTGAAGGGTGACGGACGGTGATGATGTGAAGTCATCAACTTGAAGTCCGTCCACATGTGGCCCATAGGCACATCAATGACATGGCCCACGATCGACCCGTGACTTTTGACTTGGACGATGAGAGAAGCACAGGCAAACAATCAGTCACTGGCAGTTAAGAGCGTGTAGGGACAGACAGGAATAGTGGGCAAAAACAAAATAATCTGGGCCATTTTTTCTTTCAATCGACCATCAAGTAGACAGCAATGATAGTCAAGTCACTCACCAACGGCTGTCTTGTCCCCCAGACAGATGTCCGTCCGTCCACCGATCAAGACGTGCCTCACAATTGAGCTCATGGGCACGAGCTCTTGATAGGAAAAGAGGGCCATAGTAACGATTGACCTTTCTTGTACATAGGTACATCATGTCGCAAAGCCGCAAATCTAGAAGAGAAAGCCTCGAGTCGAGTTTTCACAACACACAGCCTACCTACCTGTGTTTGCATTTGCCGCCAGGAGTGCAATTGCAATCTCGTCTGTGAAATCAGCAATCTCGATCAATCCATACAAGGGATGGAATGGCTCTGCCTCGACCTTCCGGTTGATCCTGTGGCGAAAAAGACGGAAAGGCCCATCAGCTGACATCGTGCAATCGTTCAGCACCATCGGGAACAGGAAGACACGCAAACAACGCGTAGAGTTGCTTTCAAGGCAAAACATTGCCACCTCACCCGTTGGGACTGACTGGAGCCTGGGGACGGGAGGAACGGCCGCGGTGGCGGAGCGGTGCAAGTTGGCAAGAAAGCTCTGACCAAGCGTTTCAATGTCCTCCTTTCCAGTTCTCAGTCCACTGGCAAGGTAAGGCCAAGACAACCAAGAGGGGAGAGGGGAGGGATCGGAGGGCCTTGGACTCAGGGCTGAGGCAGTTCCCTCCCGTGTGCACTGAGCAACAAACGCGCTGGACCGGGCACCCCCAGGGCCCCCCTTGAGCGCGTTTTGAACTGTGTTGGGGACCATTCTTGATCTGTGCGCCTGGACGTGCAATTTCCCGCGCGCAGACAGCCGAGACACCGACAGACGGCCGATACACAAGACAGACAGGCGACAGCGACAGCGACACTGGCAGGACACGCTTTCTGGGTGTCTGTGTGTTTTAGTGCTGATGGAGAACATGAAGAGGAGTAGGGAGGAGAAGGTGTGCCAATGTGGGCGGGATGAGCAGAGGGAAGGGAGCTCGGACTCACGACAGCACAGCCCAGACTGATCGACCACGTCTGCGACTGAAAGTGGAAGTGAAGTGGTGGCCACCCACAAAAAGGTGTTCGAACAAGTGGTGAGTACAGTAGTAGTACGTGAAGAAAGGTTGTGTGGGTTGACGGCCGCGACAAGACTTTTTCGACGGCCGCGTTTGACTTGTTTGACTTGACTGACTTTGGTGGAAAAAGATCCGGTCCTGTCGTCTCCCCCCTTCAGCGATAGGAACTGGTATAGCTCCAAAGGGCTCTGAAGAAAGGCAGTGTAAAGACAGTGTACCATCATGAGCCGTGCACCAGTCAATCAGTCCACCGTGCACTCAGAGTTTCTGCAGGGTCAAGCACCGAGATCTGTGAGAGATAGAGATCAATGACGATGATGATGCAGTGCCTAATAATACCAAAACTTTGTTGCATACGGAACAAGAGTCCAACTTTCCTTTCGCAGGCTGTCCTCGCTGCTTCCGATGTATCGTGGAAACTCTGTCAGTCCACCACTGTTGCCTTTTGGGCAACTGTGAAAGCCTAAACCCTCGGCAATTCCATTTCGAGACCGCGGCGATGCACAGTAACTCTTCAGGGTCGCGCGCGTGTTTCGCCGCGAAGAAAAGAAGACAACTTGACGTGCAGGGACAGGGCGACCAGCGCTGCTCAGGAACGGAGTCCACAGGTACAGAGTACCTGCTGTAGACAGTTGCGATACCTCTTAGTAGGTATCCAATGCCCCGCGTCTTTGACAGCTGCTCTCGCCCAAACAGGTGGAGGAGCGCTCGACAGATGTTCCCTTTTGCGAAGTGAAGTGCAGTACTTGATAGGACTTTGCCCCTGGTGGACACCAAAGGACACCGGATAAGCTCAATGCAGCGTATGTCGACAGCGTAGCCGCATTCGTTCGTGCGTTTGTACAACTCAAGAGCTCCAGCTCCAGCTCCAGCTCCAGCTCCAGCTCCAGCTCCATCACCAGCCTGGAGCCGACGGCAAGCCCACACAAGAGACAAGACAAGCAAAAAGCTGCACAGCTGTCGTGCGTTTTGGCGTATCTTGGATGACAGCTGGCAGTGGGTAAGGAAGGGTACAGGTAGGTTAGGCCTGGCTGGCCTTAGGGAGCCACTGGGGGCAAAGGCTCCGCTGAGCATGTCGCACATAAACATCGGCTGCTGTTAGTCGTAGTGTCCCCGCCACCTCACCTCTTGTTCTTCTGCGCGTACCGATTAGGTACTGGGGACTCTGTGTGGGTGCCGTACCTAAGTGGTACCAGATACATATGCACGTTATCCTTTAGGCGATCCAGTTTTTCTTCGTTCCGTCAAGGTCCGTCATGGTCACTGAATGAGAGCGCGCGATGCGCTAGGCAGGAAGCGGAGACCCTGACAAGACGAACAGATGTCAGTTGACGAAAAGAGGACAAGCCTGCCACTGCCGCCTCTGAGCTACCAGCTCTTCGTTTGAGGGACTCGAACAGGGTGTGCTTGGCTTCGGGGAGATAAGCTAATATTGAATGGCCGGAAAAGTCGACGAGGGCGAAAGAGAAAAGAGAGAGAAACAGCAATAATGCAACCCACCACTACAGTTGTACAATGCTACTGCTACGGCTACGGCTAAACTTCTACCTCCGCCACAGCTTGAGGTCCTTAGGCCAGAGGAGCATTGAGGGGCCCGACGTGGAGCCCTCCAAGGTGTTCGCCATAGTAGGTGCGTTGTCGTTGTACGGATAACAGTCGTCAAAGCCGTCCCGTCCGTCATCATCCATCCCCCGTGCTCCATCTCCATCTTCATCCACAACCGTATCCGTCCATGTCCACTCCCACTCCCGCCGCTTCAAGTTCAATTCGTCAAGCTCAACAGCCTGGTGCAGGACCGGCCCTGAGGACTATCGTCTCGAGTCGGGGGTTCCGTCGGCGCCAACAGTCCTCTCAACCAACCGAGACGCGCAGAACCATCCTACAACCGCCGAGGAGTCTCTCAGTCGAAAGTCACAGGAGCATGCTCACTCGAAACTCGAGAGCCGAATCATAAACCCACCCCCTTGCTAGTCCTATTCCTCTTGCTATTCTCAAAGTAGGGGGCTACTACTTCTCGAATCGGGGCCCTGGTCGCCCGTCCGTCTTTGTCAAGTACGATAAGCGAGTGGCAAGCGTGCGGGGACTGGGACTTGCAAGGGTTGTTTGATCCAACGTCCTCGCCGCTAGAGTATACTCAAATATTGTACAACATATGCTTGTGATGAACAACTTGAATGGGGGAAGAACGGCAGACGATCGTCTCCTCTCCTCTGTCCGGATCCGCATCGTAGTTGTGAACCCCTCAATGCTCTGCTCTCCTATCAGTCAAGTTCCCATTGCGGCGTGCTGCTGCTGCTCGGCGATATCTTGTGCACACTAACTACACCCTATCACCCTGGCAGTCCATCAGCCCTGATGTTCTTCAAGTTCGTCAATATCACAGTAGAGTCAAGGGAATTCTATGCCATGGTTCTGGTAGAGGTCATCATAGATTCTCTGTAACCCGCCTATATACCAAAGGAATCGAAAACCGGTTCTCGATCATATCATAGTATCTAATTGTACAAGTCTTTTCCATCCGTCGTCTTCCAGACTCCTCCTCCTCCTCATAGCATGTCTGTCCTGTAGACCTTTGACTGTATTCTGGCATATACACTGGGGTGGTCCAACACCGTATCCTTTGTGGGGTATTTCTGTACATTGTAGCCTGTAAAATATGCATCCATCATAAAACCATTGCCATCATGAAAAATCTCGAATCGTCGTCCAGCATGCCTTGCCCTTCAACCCACACGGTGACCATCACGGTCGGTCAGACGCCACATAGAAACAAAAAGTAATCAAAACTGCAACTCATTCATGCCCGGCTTTGAATGGCCTTCGCCCTTTTCAGCTTGAGAGCAGGAAGCTGCCGCCGACGAGCGTTGATGAACCAGTTGCTGATCTGCATGCAAAAAGTCAGTATAATAAAATTGACAAGAGACCAGTTCAACTAACCTGACTGATGGTCAAACCAGTGCGTTGGATAAATATTTGCTTCTGTTCATCGCTCGGGTAGGGGTGATCAAGATGATCTTGCAGCCATCGTCGAAGAATGTCCGTGATGGGTTTGGGGAGGTTACCTCGCCGCCGTCTGCCATTGGCATGGGCAGGGTATCCCATGATCGGGTAGGACAACAGCTGGCTGTATTTCATGTGGTATGGAGAAGAGTCCAACGACCGGTAGCCAGCATCGTAGCCCATAGGAGTTCGGTATTGGTCGAATGGCTGGCCATACCGCCCATAGTCCATGGGCTGGTTGTAGGACCGCTCAGACATGATATACGGGTTATAACGGGGAGCAGTGCTGACTTGAGGCGTCCGCCACCGAGAGTAGGAATCGGGGCTTTCATTCGCAGCTCGCATGGAATATGTCGAAGAGTAGACACTTTCTTGTGTGTCTGATGGGATCATTGGCTGGCTCATGGCAGCATATGGCTGGGGCTGGCTTGGAAGCGCAGGTGTGGTGTTCATGGGCACGGGAGCCTCAGTATAGGTGGATGAGGAAGACCATGGCGAGCTATATTCAGCCGGGGTCCTGGCCGGCGTTTGCAGTTGCTGGGCCTGAGCGAGCCCATTCATCTGCATTTGATTTGTCCCATCCGCAGGGTATGCCATTGGGCTAGACTGGGGCTGCACGGGAGCCGGAACAGAGGCGACGCCCATACTCGTGGTATGTTGGGAGCTAAGGTATGGCACCATCATTGGTCTGCCATTTGAAGGCAGCTCTTGCACATTTGATTCCATGCTCTCGTTGCGTGGAGGAGGAATGACCTTGTATCACAAGTCAGTCCCGATGTACTGGCCAAATAGCCATGGAAGGTGAGCTTTACCTCACGAATAGATGGAAGTTGCTGGTCCTGTTGCGTAGGATCCAGCCTTGCCTGTGAAGGAACTGGGGCGTTGTGAGAAGGATAAGGCCGGGTGGCAGTCTGGTTGTAATGTTCCATTGTCCAAATGTGAACTCTGTTGCTGTGTCGAGATTCGAAGAGTGCTTTGAGATGAAGGATAGCAGTCTGGTTGCGAAGGGCAGAGTCTGAGATAGATATTCACTTGCGATAGTGGCGGGTCCGATCGAGTCACGTCTGTCCTTTGACCGCGAAGACGCCTGTCTGCCAATCACCAGATGTCTGTGGGGGAACGCTTTGTCCAGCTGCAGGAGTACTGCTACTGCAGGCACAGGGAGAGTTGGACGAGGTTGACAGAGCACTGACAGTAGCAAGTGGCCTGGCAAAAGACAAAACAGAAACGCGAAAAGAAGTCCATGCGTCCAGTATGGAGCCTTTCATGTCGTCTCGGTCAACCGATCGCGACGCAAGATGATGGCCGCATGACAAAATCGATGTCGGCAGCTATGCCTGATTCAATATCTCCCCTCCAGCACCACGACTGGAAGCAGTAATCGCTGCAGGCAGGGTGGATGTAACACGTACAGAACTGGTGAAAAATGTATGCGTTGGCCGGCTTACCCTCGCATTGCTGAACCTGGATGTTCGAGTAAGCCGAGTCGCTTCGGATGATATCGAGGGTGGCGTAAGCATCCACTACCGTCCAGGCTACCTCCACCAACCGCGTTGATACAGGAAACGTCCAATGATACTACTGGCCTAGGGCCAGGGACCGTTCGAACTGGCCTCGGGCTAACTGGGGTGGGCCCTCTTGGTGGTCCCAATATGGAGCCCTGGGACAAGTGGAGGTCGAACTGTTTGTGCCTGCGCCGGCAAAGGCAAGGCCAGATGCCACTGTGCCCGTTTTCGACCCCCCTGCCACATGAATTTGGCAAAGTTCGAGGACCGACAGCACCTGCCAGTTTCAGGGAGCACCGTTTGGTCCTTGCTGAAGGATAGGTCGCCGTGGGTAAATTGCCAGCTGGCACGGACGGAGAATAGGGGCGCAATCTTCAGCGGAAGATGGTCGGATTCTTCAGCGCGCAGCCAAACCAGGCCATTTGTCAAAGGAATAATGACGATTGCAGCCGCCAGGGTACGCTCGCTCGCTAAATCGACGCGTATATCACCTTTTGGGAAACCGTATAGACGATCCTCTGAATCCCTGATTTTCTTCGGATGTGGCTGGTGGATCATCCTTTGCTGGCTACACGGAAGGCTGTGGCCGTACCGTGGTGTGTAATCCCAGGCCAAATAATCCCAGTTCATACCAACTACTGTCTTTGGCTTTTCGCCTAACAGCATCCTGGTCGTCCTCCGATGCACTCTGATAAAACTTAACCAACTTCTGGGTTGTGGCTGGCTCGGGAGTGACCCAAGCAGGCAAAACTCCAACCTGCAGGCATTCAGGATCGGGAAGTGCCAGGTACTATCTAACGCGTTCTGTTTCTTCACGTCGACGAGAGCTCGAAGACCAGACCCGGGGATAGCAGAATCGGGTTACTGCTCTAGTTGTACGTTGGCTGCTACCCACAGTCGCCTGATGGCGTTATTCGGCGACCAGGCCTGGGCCGCAACTAGCCTGGTGAGCCTCTGCGCGCCACATCCGTTGACCCAGCTGGAGTCGAGTCAACAGTATTAGGGTGTGAAAACAACAACATGGCCGGAACATGATCCTGCAAGGCATGAGTATGCAACCCAGTGGTAATCGCGCGGGCTCAGCGAGATGAGTTAGCAGGCTGATCCGCATCCTGCAGCTTGTCGTAGTATCTACAACTTACCCAGCTACAATGCCCACGTCACTCGAATTCTTCACCAGGTCTGAAGTGGGCGTTATGCAGCGTAGACGCGAAGCTACTCTGGTCGGGCTGCAGTAGTCCACAGAAGAAAGATCGATTTGATCAAATTCGGGCGAGCTGCATGATATCGTCCAAGAACAGTAATTGTAAAGTCCATCCCGTGAGGTTTCAAATTCACTGGCTCGATCTGATATCCTGGCTGGCACTTGAAATCCCTGCTCACCGAAAAAAGCCCAGTAGTGGACGGTACTGCACCCCAGAGCTGAGCCTCGGCAGGGGTTTGTGAGATGCACATCCCAAATTTGTATCTTGAAGGCGGCAGTCATCATGGTCCAGTGGTCATCGCCAGGCCAGAACAGTAATGGCAGATGTAGGGTACCTTTCCTGAGCGCACAGTAATAAGCCTCACAGTGCGTTTCGCCCACACGTTCCTGTAATGCTCGTACAAGCAACCCTTTGGGTAATTTCAAGGTCGAGATCCTTGCCTCTACTTACCGCACTCTGCTTACAGGAAGCGAGTGGCGAGCCAGCCCGTGCACAAATATACCGCGTAAGCTGCAGCTATGAGCGGCATTCGGCTGATGTTCTGGCGAGGCTCGACGTAGTATGCGTCTTTGGTGAAATCTCTGAGCAGCAGGCGTGGGCCTTGTTGGGTGGGAAGCGAGGGGTTGGAGGACGAGGTCCTCGGATAGCATCCGAAGTTTCGATAGAGAGTGAGCCATGGTGCGCGCTCACTGTTGTATTTGGTGGTACATTGTGGGAAAGGTTTGCCCGCCGCCAGGCAAACTTTCCCTGAAGCGACTAAGCTCCAAGCAGCCAAGAGATCTTGATCGAGATACTTCAAGACTGCAATCCCTGTGGATTACTGTATTGTGTGTATTCTTTCATCCATACCTCAGTAGGTCAGAGCCACTAGCCGGGGCTCTTCAGACCGATTCGATCAGGGCCCTCTGCCGAAATAACTGCAGTTGTGGCTTGGCCTCAACAAAGTGTGCAGCACTCTTTAACTTTGTAATCTTACAGATCCGTTCCTCCCACGGCCCGGGTAACCCTGGGCGAGTTCCAATGGTGTTATCGTTATTGTACGTACAGTGTGATTCCAAAGGCTGAGTGCCCCAAGGCATCGGCGTGCAGCGGTTGCGGTGAAGTCGAACACCTCAGGATCCGGAGGCTTCAGAGAGGGGAAGGTGGCTGCGAATACACAGCTGGTGCGTTGATCGTTACCCAACTTGGGGTCTGGACAAGATAGAGCTCTCTGATGGCTTCATCTTCAGGCCCTCGGGGACCAGGCGCTGGGCTCCTGGAGGAGGGAGTGGAGTGGCAGTGGTTCTTTGCCAGAGCGTCTTGAGCTACTGCGACTAGTGAAGAAATTTAAAATGAGGTTGAAGACAAATTAGAGTTTGCATATGTGGAGCCGCTAGGACGCTCCGGGTGGCTTGAATTGACAGATTCCGTTCATGCGCTAGTCTTTATACAGCTAGATCCTACACCGGCGCACCCCCATACAATTGCAAGGCACCTGTAAGGCTTCGACACGGGGCCCTTCATCTGCGCAGCCTGAAGAATCTGCTCGGACAGTCGGCTAGGTACGGTAGTCAACACTGGGCACCACAGAGCCCCGGAGCTAGGGATCGCTCAACGAGCTAATGCACGACAACGATTCTGACAGCAGTTGTTCAGCCTCTGACAATCCTTTGCAGCTATCGGTCCACCTCTTCCGGGCCCTCTTCATCACGTACAGCATTTGCTGACGACCACCTCGTCTATCCGTTGAACCCGCCGGGCACAACCATGCCCCCGCACGATGTCGTTGCCCCTCGACCCAGGAGGTCCATCGCTGCGGCTGCACGGCCTGGAGGCTTTGTGTGGCAAGGCTCGAAAAGCATACCAGCCTCTCCAACCGTTGATCAACAGGGTTGCTGGACGATAGACCGGTTTTGATATCTCGGCATGACCCTTGCAGGAAACTCAGGATTTTTCAAAGAGCTTTTCCAGAGTTTGGGCTTCAGCCTTTCGCAAGAGTATGGTTCTGTCTTCTGCGGCATGCCGCTTGGAAAGAAAGGTGAGGACCGCGCCTGGATTTAGAGTATACCAGCCTTTGGAGAATCCACCAAGTCTGCCTCGGAAAACGGGTCCGACTCCAATCATTTCAACACAATCCGGCTTCATTGATAATGGTTTGGTGCACATGTGAAGACCTTCGCCAACTTGCGTGCCTATTTGGGGTTGGATGTCTCTTCTTCGGAAGCGCAGGAACATTGTCTTTCACGACCCTGTCTTTTGCGTGAAGAAGGCGCTGATCACCGCCCGGGGAGTTTACGTAGTGGCCACCCTTCCCAGCTACTACAACTGCACGCTGAATTGTCAAGGGTGCGAACTGCAAGTGGCGGGCAGCGCATCAGCAGACTGCCATGAACTAATGGATACAATTGTTCACAACCACCACAACCAGTAGCGGTTGACTCCAGAGGCAATCTTGGGGCACTCTCAGCCCTTCGGTTGGAAAAGTACTTCGTTATCCTTTGGTTGTAGGGGTCAGTTTACGGAAGCTCTCTCCGGAGTCTGTCAACGGGTACGATATTCTTCATCATTCAGGTTATATCGTGCGCTGGTACATGACGGACACCGCCAGGCTTTGACACACGGCGTCGATGAACGACGTGCAGATCTTCGAAGGATTCTCAGTCAGCAAGGCTTTATTGTGTTCAATGCAGGGGTCTGGTGGTCTGCACTCTCCTTTCTCGCTTAAAGTGCAGGGTTCTTTAGCGAGTGTGTGAGTGCCGACATATTATACGAACGATGCTGACTCTGTCCTCCGATGTTCGAACAACAGGCTTCAAGCCTCCAGCAAGGGTGGCCGGAAGAGCAAGCCGGGTGACACCAAGCCATCTCCAAGCGGCACAACGTTGGCTGCCCGCAACGCTAAAATCCCTGTATCTCCGCACTGTTGCTGAGGCCGTCGCCAGCACCGTCTGAGAGCGGAGTAATACAAGCCAGCTAAGGTAATGGTGTCTCTTAGCAACATCGCATTCTTCTTCCTCACCTATCGGAATGGGCATTGTTTCTTCACCATACTGAACTATCGAGCTCGGTCTCTGAACTTGCATAATTGCTTCTGCAATAAAGGACTAATGAGGTCCTGCACAATCAGGATCTCCATGGACGCCTAACTGCAGCTTTTCCTCCAACGCCACGCCGTGACACTATTGATGCAGCTACGGGCAACGCAGTGCTGTTGAATTGCACTTTCCAGATATGTCCAGACCAAGCTGATTTATTTCAGCCACAACGTCACGCATCATGTGTTTCTGTTGTCTTCACCGGCTCTGCGTGCAGTGTGAACTGGACAACGGAGAGGTATCGCTCCATGAAGTGGCAGCCATATGCCTATAGCCAAAGCTTTCCAATCTTTTTAAAACTCCAAGGCCTCTCTTTCCCTATCTAGCTCTGTGGCGAGCTCTTCAGCAGACTGGAATGACTGTGTCCAACATTTCTCGATGAGGTAGCCTAACCATATATTTTCGGTGGAGGGAAGGCTATCTCGTGGTGGGCAAACGTACAAGTCCTCGTGCCCCTTCCGTTCTTGTCTCAGATGGAATCTACTTTTAAGCCCAGTGATGATTTCGTACATTACCGCACCGAACTGTCCAATATCGGTCAAAATCGAGAACCCCAGATCATCAGTACCACTGAGATCCCAGTCAAGAGGCATCAAGGCCGATTCGCTGAAGTCACAGAATTTGACAGCTCCAGTGCCGTCAAGCAAGAGGTTGTCTAATCGAATATCGGCGATCAGAACTCGATGTTCGTGGATGTATGCTATAGTATGTGCTATTGTGGTTAACCAAGATAGTTGTGTCTTTCGATCTGGTCGCTTTTCCTCTAGGTAATGCCGAAGGTCATACTTCATCAAATCCATCTGAATCGAAACATCATTCGATGAAAGATTGTAGCAGCGTACAATTCCGTAGTGGTCGCCCAGTCTCTTATAAATAGCCTTTTCGGTCTGGATCGATTCAATAAGAGGAGGGCGCTCATCATAGTCACCTTCCTTAGGTGTTAAGGACCCGACTTCGACAGGCACTCCGTCAATCTTTGTATATCTTGAGATTCGAGGCAGCTTGAGCGCATATTGTCCCTGCTCAACGACAATGCCTGTCCCGCCTTGTCCAATAACCTTCTCTGTGACTGCGGTACCGTCGAGATGTAGGAGGATTGATTCATTCAATGATAAGTATGATGACCAATCCCAGGTCTCAGATTGCGCTACTTGTGACGGTATGGGTGGGGAAATGGTTGTAGGGGCGCTGGAATCTCTATGGCGGAGTGTTAACGGTGAACCAGAATTAGCGAGGTTCTTTCAAACTTACATGACTGCCATTGAAGATTCCATCTTCTTGAGAGATTTTATGGGGACTGATTAGGGATATATGGGGTGGTGATGAGTAATCGTCTCGTTGTTTGGCCTCCTTGGACACGATACCAGGTATCTTCCGGAAGAAGGAGAAGGGTGTCGGGGTTGGATCACGAGAAGTACTAGGAAAGTGTGCCGGAGTCGCTGAGCAGGTGAATCACGTCCCGACCAACTTGAAACTCCAGGGACCCTCCCCAGAAAGGATTATCCTTTCTACTCTTCATTTCCCTATGTCAATGTTCGTTCAGTATCATTGCAGGTGCCGCCATCGACATCTTTCTGATTGGGAAGAAAAACTCCAGTGCTGCCTGACCCATACCCTATGGGTTTTAAAGGCTCTGTTACCGTACAGTGTTGTACAACTCTCACAATACCCGCCTGTGATATGAGGTCTCAACCATGACACCAATAATGGTTGATCCGCGGACATTCTCTCGGAGAAACTGATGTATGGTCACCATACAATATTGTACGCCGTTCCTGGATTGCTCAGACTACCGCTGATCTCTCATCACAAGAGTCGAACAGATCTGTTTTTGCAATGGGAACGAGGATTGAAACGTTGAGCCCTCACGGGTCGCCATATCCTGTTCACCGACTCTCACAGCCCAACTGAAAATGGTAAGGTTCATTTCTCCGATCCTGGAGCCCGTCACCGCACGGCAGCCCTCTACGGCCGAGATGCGCTCGAGCATAAGACAGCCTTCGCACTGCAGGAAAGCTTCATATCTAACATGTGCTTGTGGCCTTTCAGCCGGGCAACCGATACCTAGTCATGTCAAAATCGTCCTGTGCCTGGGACCAGTCTGCTTCCAATCATTCCCAGATTGCCTGCCTTTGCGTACCTCCAGTTTCCTGAATTGCTTTTTTCCCTTGAGAAAGGAGGAGGAGAAAGCTACTATTACGCTGCCTTCACTGCCAACGTCTCATCGTGTCTTTCGTCTTGTTGTCTGCACTGTATGTCTTCGCCGAAGCCAGCGTGGTGGAAAGCGAGTACGTGCTACCAGATATGGCCCGCTTCGTACAAAGACAGCAACGGTGACGGACTTGGTGATATAAGCGGAATCATCAGCACGTTACCATACCTGAAAGATCTAGGAGTCGATACAATATGGCTTTCTCCAATGTACGATGCACCGCAGAAGGACATGGGCTACGACATATCCAACTACGAAGCAGTCTATCCGGCTTATGGCACCCTTGCCGATATGGACAGACTAATCAAGGAATGCCACGACCAGGGCATGAGACTGATTCTGGATCTGGTCGTGAATCACACCAGCGACCAGCACATGTGGTTCCTTGAATCTCGAAAGGACCGGACCAACCACTATGCTAATTGGTACATTTGGCGGGATCCCAAGATAATCGATGGTCAGCGCCACCCGCCCAACAACTGGAGATCCATCTTTGGAGGCAGTGCCTGGGAATACTGTTCGCAACGGGACCAGTACTATCTCCACCTTTTTGCCCGAGAGCAACCCGACCTCAATTGGGAGCACGAAGCAACTCGACGCGGGATCTACAAGTCGGCCATGGAATTCTGGCTCGACAGGGGCGTCGATGGGTTTCGCGTCGACACCGTCAACCTGTACTCGAAAGACATCTCATTTCCAGATGCAACAATCCAACTTCCGGGAGAAGAGTCCCAGCCCGCATTTCAGTACTTCCTTAATGGTCCACGAATGCATGAATGGCTGAAAGAGCAAAGGGAGCAAGTGCTTGACAAGTACGGAGATGTACTCATGGTGGGTGAGCTTCCAGACACCGAAGCGGCCGAAGTGCTCCGGTATGTGTCGGCCGAGGCACGGGAGCTGAGTTGCGTGTTCGACTTCGACATTGTCAATCTAGGCACCAACAAGCACGGGGGTGCGAAGAAGCACCATACAACGCGGCATACGCTACCAGAATTCAAAGAGGCCATCCGAAAGGTGCAGGACTTGATTCGAGGCACGGACGCCTGGACGACGGTGTTCCTCGAAAACCACGACCAAGGCCGTAGCCTGTCACGTTTTGCGACAGACAAGCCCGAGTTTCGTGAGCAGGCGTGCAAGATGCTCGCCGTATTGATGTGCTGTCTCACGGGGACACTGTTCATCTATCAGGGTCAGGAGATTGGCATGTACAACCACCCCGGGCACTGGACGGCTGAGGAACTGCGGGATATCGACTCGCTAAACGCATACAACGATGTGGCAGTCCGCCACAACAACGATCCGCTGTGGTTGAAGAAGGCAATGAAGGGTCTGCAACTCGTCGGTCGCGACAACGCCCGCTTGCCTGTGCAATGGGACTCGTCGCCTAACGCGGGCTTCACCACTGGCAAGCCTTGGATTCGGGTTCACGACGATTATGAGCAAGTCAACGTTGCCGCGCAGCTGGCGGACCCATCCTCGCCGCTGAACTTCTGGAAGAAGATGATCCGTCTGCGACGTGACTATGCAGACATCATGGTCTTTGGGGAGGATTTCACCGTGTGGGACTACTTTGACCAAGACGTCTTCACCTTCACCAAAACAGACGTCAAGGCTGGCCAAAAGATTCTGGTCTTTTTGAGCTTCTCCGACGAGCTGCAACCTCTCCATTATCCTACTGGGTTGGAACACGTCCATAAGGAGCTCCTGGTCAGCAATGTGGACAAGCCTGGTCAGTATCTAAGCCCCTGGGAAGCCAGAGCGTATTTGATTAGAGAGTGCGTCCTGAATGGACACTGATTGATCAGCTTGAGGTAAGCGAGAATTGGATGGTTTCAGAAGAAGCTGGAGAGAAATCGTGTTACATTAGATTTCAAGTTTCATGCCTTTTGGGTATAAATACATAATATACAACGTCTGGTTCCCACCACAAGTAGATCTCTCTCCTGTCGTCCAACGGGCCCATTTCCGTGTGGCTGAGACAGAGTTGTCTGAGAAGATGACAGACTCGAGGACAACAAATTTCATACAAATGATAAACGTTGGAACGACTCCCTGGTCACGGGGGAAACCCAGAGCAGCTCACCAAGGGCAATGCCAAAGTATCATGACGAAAGGACTTGGGCGTCAGATACCTTAGTGCAGGCTTGACGCTCCCGATGAAGTCTCTACGGTCTCCAGCAGACCACCAGAGTCATGCAGACGTAGCCGCGCCTCTATGCAAGGGAGTCAGCCTGGCTCTGGGAGGCGCGACACTGGCTCAGCTAGAACGCGGCTCCTGGCTGCTGTTCTTGCAACAGTTTGCGCAGCCTTTCACTGTCCCAAAGCCAGAGTGGAACAGAACAGGTTATTCAGTCGCCATCTTTTGGTCTTCTTCAGCTCTTTTCGGATTCTGGCTGCTGCTGCTGCTGCTGCTGCTGCTGTGGATTGGGCTTCGCCCCAGAAACAGGAGTATGGAGGGTCTCTGTGCCGTCTTCCCAGAACTCAATGTCCTCTTCGCCCTCGTTTCCGACGAGTGCGCCTGGCCGGATGCCCAGTTTTCCCTTTTTCAACAGTTTTGTAAAATCCTGGCCCTTCTCGGCCCTTTCTCGCAGAATATCCTCCAGTGTCGATTTAGTGTCGAGGAAAACCTTGAGGTGGTCGGCAATAACGTGTCGCGCTTTGCATGAGGGACAGGTGATCAAGACGGTGCCGTGATGATAGCCATGCTTGGTCACCTTGTGAGTGGAGCGGAAGAGGCAAGGCTTGCAGGTGAAGCTTAGCTGGTACGACGGCACGTCTTTGGCCACCTCTTGTTGTGGCTTTTTATCCTCGGGAATAGCGAGGGAGGATTCGCACCGTCTGAAGGAGGTATATGGTGATGGTGACCTTGGGAAATCCCGTTGGTGTCGAGGGGGGTGGAATTGGGGGTTCAAGAGCGTAGACTGGAGGCGAGACTGGGTTCGGAATGTCGCCTTGATGAGAGGCGGACGCGAACCCAACCGCCTCAGGAAGGGTTGCATGGTGTCCGGAAAGGGTATGTGACAGTTATATGTAGATGCGATGGTTTATCGAGGGTCTATAGTTCGTTAAGTGTGTACATCTTTCTATTGTCACTTTGCGACAGACTGCACATAGAGACAAGCACTGGCGTGAGATCTTCAACTCCGAGTCCAAGTCACTTTATTTTAGTATGACGCAGGCTTGGCAGGGACTTTTTCGCGTTACGCGAGGAAACTTTGCCGAAGGGGGACTTGCCTGCGACATTCAAGTTCAGTGATGAGGCGACAAGGACAAGGCTGAACAACTTCTCCTTGACTGATTCGGACTTTTACAAGGTCGAGGAGCGCGGCGTGGGACTCAATCTCATGTCTGAGGAGATGTCCCAAGGTCAATGATGCCCTACAGCCTCTTCTAGCCTCCAGACACGCTCGGCGTACTTCCCCGCTGTTCCAATTCAAACGAAACTTGACGCCTCTCGTGGTGCGGGCAAACGCGGCGCGCGGCAGTGAAGATGTTGGCAAAGGGCCGAGGTGGAAAGATCAGGGCGCCTAGAAGGGTGAGTTATGTTCCCTCGAAACAGAGCTCGGAAACAACAGTATCTGCCCAATCCCGCAGAGTATCGACAGGAACGAGAGGCCGATCTCATGCGGGCCGTGTTTGGGACTGCCTTCAGCCATGATGCCTCTCCATTGCACACCAATTGATCAATCTTCTGACTTGTTCGTTGCCATAGGGTCTCACCAAAGACGATGTGGATTTCGACTCGATATGGGACACATTATCGACTGCTTTTCTCGAAATCCACAGCAAGAACGCCTCCAAACTGTCCTTTGAAGAACTCTTTCGGGGGGCATACAAATTGGTGCTGAAGAAGAAGCAAGACTTGCTCTACGACAAGGTTGTCCAACTAGAAGAGTCGTGGCTGCGAGATAATGTCCGGCCCAGGATTCTGTCGCTGGTTACACCGGCCATCACCGTTGACGCCCTGGAGCAGACAGCGGGGACGCAGTCGAATGAACGAAGGACCGCGGGCGAACGGTTTGTTCGCGCCGTCAAGGATGCTTTCGCGGATCACCAACTGTCAATGGGCATGATTACCGATGTGCTCATGTATATGGTGAGTCCCCTCTCTCTACCAATCACACTCTGATACGATGCTTATAGGTCCAGGACCGTGTCAATAGTCAAGATCAGAGACGACCTTCCATATTTGCAACTGCTATGGCGTTGTTCAGGACACAGGTGCTCCGGAGCCCTATCGGCGATGAGACCACGTCCGATGTCCTTTCACTGCTCGAATCCGTGCTTCTCGATATGATCACAATGGAACGGAACGGCGAGGTTATCGACCGTCCTCTCATTCGGGCATGTTGTTACATGCTCGAGGGCTTGTACGAAAGTTTCAATGAAGACGAGTCGACCAAGCTGTACCTGACCTCCTTCGAACCCCAATTCCTGGCGGCGAGCAGGAACTTTTACAGAAGTGAAGGCCAGGCATTGCTAGCCGAAGCGGATGCTAGTACATTCTGTATGCATGCGAGGAGAAGATTGGTTGAAGAAAGCGAGAGATGTCAACAGACGATTTCCCCAGTGACGGAAAACAAAATCAAACAAGTTCTTGAGAAGGAACTGATTTCGACTCATATCCGCGATGTGATCAACATGGAGGGCACAGGTGTCAAATACATGCTGGATAACGAGAAGGTCCGAGACTTGGCCATTGTTTTCGACCTGATTGCCCGAGTCGATCCAAAAAAGACGGCACTTAAGGAGGCCGTTCAAAAACGGGTCATCGAAATCGGATCGGACATCAACAAGACCGCCAGTGCTACCATCGGAGCTCCAGCCCAACCGAGACCGACCACCAAGACTGGCGCTGACGGAAAGCCGGCACCGGAAAAGACCCTCAACCAGCAGACTCAAGCCGCCATCACGTGGGTCGAGCAAATCTTAGAATTGAAAGCAAAGTTTGACCGCATTTGGGTCGAGGCATTCCAAAAAGATGCTGTGATGGAAAAGGCTCTGGAGATATCGTTTCAGGACTTTATCAACGCCAATGACCGGAGCCCGGAGCATCTTTCACTCTTCCTCGATGAGTACCTTAAACGTGGTGGCAAAGACAAAACCGAAGCCGAGGTGGATGCTCTTCTCGACAATGGTATACTTCTGCTGCAATACCTCGCAAACAAGGATCTCTTCGAGACATATTATAAAAAGCATATGGCCAAGCGGTTACTCATGAAGAAATCGGTCAGCAGAGAAATGGAACGACTGATGCTGTCCAAGATGAAGATGAAAATTGGCAGTCAGTTTACGCAGAAACTGGAAGGTCTGATCCGAGATACCGAACTTTCGGACAGTCTCAGTGCACAATACAAGGAATACGTCAACCGACTCGGGGATCCCGATCCAAAACGCATTGATCTGGATTGCAGAGTGTTGACCACCACCGTTTGGCCGTTTGAAACCTTGTTCAAGGCAGACAACGAGGGAGAGTCGAAAGCCGAGGTCAAGTATCCCGCGCCTGTGGACCGAATTCGGCAGCGATTCCAAAAATTTTATCTGGACAAACACACAGGCCGCAAGCTCACGTGGATGCCCAGCCTTGGAGATGCCGACTTGAGGGCTACATTCACAACTGGTGGCAAGACGCGCCGGTACGAGATCAACGTTTCGACCTACGGAATGGTGATATTGATGCTTTTCAACGACCTGCCATCTGGTCAGAGTCTCTCGTTCGAACAAATCGCTGCCGAGACCAATATCCCAAAACATGACCTTATCCGGAACCTTCAATCTTTGTCTTTGGTATCTAAATGGAAGATGCTGAAGAAGGAGCCTATGAGCAAGGATATAAAGCCCACCGACCAATTTTACTTCAACGAAGATTTTTCAAGTCAGTTTCTCAAGATTAAAGTCAGTGTCGTGGCTGGTGGGGCGAACAGGATCGAAAGCAATGATGAACGTCGCGCCACCCAGAAGCGGGCGGATGAGGAACGTGGCCATGTCATTGAAGCTGCCATTGTGCGGATTATGAAATCCCGCAAGACTCTGTCGCATTCACAATTGATGACCGAGACTCTGCAACAATTGTCGGCACGGTTCCAGCCCGACGTCAATATGATCAAGAAGAAGATCGAGGCGCTGATCGAACGGGAATATCTGGAGAGGGGTCCGGATCCGGCAAAGCCGTCCTACAATTATTTGGCTTGATTGTTGTGTGTTCAAGTTCCGCTTGGGGATGAAATCATGATGGAAATGAGGCTTGAAAAACGATCTGCGGGGTTTGGCGTTTGAAACCGTGGAGATGTCATGAAATGGAGTAGCTAGCGAGCACTAGTAGTAGCATGGCGTACTGGGATCATGATACCTGCTAGGAGTGGTGCTGGGGTTGTTCACCACTCAGAGAGCAAGGGAATTGGACTGTTCGACCTGATGTAGATTAATTCAAGCGACTGCGGGACATGTGGAGAGACCGACTGTAATCTCCTTACGATTTGTGCAGGGCATTGAATGAGGCAATGAACCTCGCTCTGACTACCTTATCCGCATGGTATTGCACAGGTCCAAAGAGAATACATATACATTATGGTTGGGTGTTTGTCGGTGCTATCCACGAGTTACCTTTAGTACTCGTAATCGGCAAGGCTGCGAGGCGAGGCTGCGGCATCCAATGGATCTCACTCAGCCTTTGTGCCAAGATTTCGGCCCCTTTTGGACCTTGCGTCAACCGGACAAGGCTTTCATCACTACTCGTATATCAGTAGAACGTCAACCCATCGCCGCTCCTTGAATAGATCAGCTAGGGTAAGCCCGCTTATACTCTGGTGGCAGGTGATTCTCATACGGTAAAGCAAAGTCGCAAGCGGGAACCTAACTGTGAACAATTTTACACCTCACCAATTATTCTAGGGGTCGATTGAAGGAAAGCCCCATACATACAACAATCCCGTCACAACATCAGGGCGGCTGGGCAGGCCCAGTTACGAACGACGCCTGCAAATTGAGGCCACAAGAAAGAGCACACCAACCAGAGATCACGACACCACAACACAATCTAAAACGACATTTGGACTACTGGCCAGACCAATTCAGGACGACATTTCGAACAGAACACTCCATCGGGGATCCTGTGCTCAAGCCCAATCTACCCAAAACCAGTATACTATTTGAACCGAAAGAGAGAGCGCCTACCCACTTTCCTTTCATTCCTTGGGTGAACAGGCGATCAAGCGGACAAAGCAGCCAACCGCAAAATGGACATCGACATCGACATATCCGACATCCTAGCCGAAGTCTCGCGGCCTACCAACGCCAACTCGCAATCCCAACCATCATATTCCGACACCGACGCCTTCACCGACCACCAATTACTTACACGGGCATGGACATCAGAACGCTGCGCGCCCGAATTGCTTCCCTACCCTAGCGACTTGCTAGACAGGGTGATGGCCCGTATTCAAACCCAAATCACCAAGATTGAAGATCTCGCTTCTAGCGGTGCCATGACGGAACCATCGTTAGCCTCCAACACCAACGACTACTACGGCGGCAGAAGCAGAAATGTAACATCATCAACGCCACAAAATACAAACCTCGTCCTCTCCATTCTTCAGACCGACCTGTCCCGCACGCAGTTTTTGGTCCGGAGTTTTTTGCGCCAGAGACTACATAAGATCACCAAGCATGCTGGGTGGTATCTTGCGCAGCTGGAACAAGCAGAAAGTGGCGCAGAAAGTGGCGGAGGTGGGTATGGGTATTTGAGTCCCGCCGAAGCACAATTCCTACGTGCTCAACAGGCGTTACTTTCTGATTTCTACGGCGCCAGCTTTCTCAATGCGTTTCCAGCCGCGTTGAGACGACTTGATGATTCGACGGGTGGTGTGCCGATGGTTGAACGGCCTGATGCGGATACTGCGGTGGTGGTGCGGTGTCTTGCGGAAGGTAGAAACAGAGACGAAGGTGAAGGCGTGTGGAACAATGAGCGAGATCTTGATGATTTGTCACAAGATGACCAAAATAAGAGAGGAGGAGCCACGGTTGAGTTGAGGATGAGAAGGGGCGAGGTTTGGGTTGTGAGGTGGAGAGATGTAAGGGGAGGTGTGGAACGGGGCGAGCTGGAGTTGTTGTGAGGTGACTGTACTGCAAGAGAATGACAAAGCCAAGTGATATGTGGTGCATATTGTATTGTGTGCGGGTGTGCCAATGCTATGGATATTGAAGTACCTAGGTATGTGGTATGACTGTTATGATTCTTGTCACTACAATTCACTACAATTCACTACTAGTATGTGCAAGCAAGTACGCGACTGGCCTGTTTAATGGCTTCAGCCTAGGTCGAGGTACAGTACGTTCAAACCTCTCTTGACTTCCGTACTGCCACAGACCTGATCTGATGAGGCTTGTCACCGTTTTCTGTCAAACTGTCACAAACATCAGACATTCACTAGACGCATGCAGTGACATACGCGCTCGATCCTTCTTTAAACCCGGCAAACCCAAGGAACTATCCGCGTTGTTTTCTAGTTGTCCCCGACTCCGGTTTCTTTCGCTGCGTTTGCAGTGCCAGTGCCTCGTTCGACATCAATCGCGCCGTTTGCCATCACCTCGCTTCAAATCCTCAAAAGATCGTGCGTAGTAGACGGACTTGGTATGTAAGACGTCCAATACCTTATATTGTAAATCGACTGGTTTTAACCTTTGATATATTACAGAAGGGCAAGGACTTGAGGCTCTATTAGCCTGGTCAAGTCAATACCGACGAGAGGACTATTGTATCCATAGGTATACAATATCACATCCACTTCGCCGGCAGATCGAGTCCACAAGTATGGCTCCCATGGCCAAAATCGTTCTCTTGTTTTGGCTAGCCGTCAGCCTGGCCAATATGGTTCAAGCACGATGGTTCGAGCGAGCATGGGTACAACAAGACACCATCTCAAATCCACCTATGCCTCCTCCCTACACGCCGTCAATGGCCGCGACACAAGATGCCACTGTACCAACCGTTCCATCATCAGTGTTGCAACACACAACACCACCAATCAACCTTACTTTTCCCAGTACCAATACCACCACCAGCAACTCCAGCCACCTCCACCTCCACCGCCGCCAATGCATCTGGAACGAGCACACACTCCAATGGGACTGCGACTTCCGCCTTCCCACCATGTACGAGCTAGTATCGCACTACCGAGACGGACACGACGCAGGGCGAGCAACACGCGAAAGCTCAGTCTGGTTCTACACCAACCTGCCCATGCAACCGGCCGAAGAGCGAGCGCAGACCTTCCTAAACATCCTGGGGTATCTCATGAGGAGCGGGATAGACGCCTACTCGGTGATCGACGGAACCAATCGATTCTGGCTGAGGACGCAGAGGAACCATATAACTTCCCACTTGGCGGAATATTGGGCTGCAAACGCCGTTCTGCGACCTGGAGAGGACGCGGGGAACGTCTTTGATTGGTGCTATTACCAAGCCGCGGCGGCTGCAACGCTCAATCCGGATGCCTATCTGTTCACCCGTTCAGACCAAGCGTGGCGCTGGAACAGCGTCTGGCAGTGGATCGAGTATCCGCAGCTCGCTAGGAATCTTGACGTCCAGAGAATCTGGAGAATTGATCCACGGCCGGAGTCGCCTAGTTTCTGTGAGAGGCGGTTGCTTTGGAGTAGAGAGAGGAGAGATCCGTTGCCACCGATGCCGTGGGTTTGTCCTGTTTGACTTACTCCTTGACGACGAACGGGGTAAAGAATCAACTCTGCTGTTGGGGTTCAAGCGTGATGGGATGCTCTGAGAAACAAAGACGCAAGGCGATGGGATCATCCATCAAAGGTAGATTCGAAACTTGTGGAATGGGCTGGAATCTTGTACAACAGCAACGGCGCAAAACAAGGACTATGGGAGTTAAGAAATTAATGCTGGAGTTGACGGTATTAGACGGGATGGTGGGCTTGGTATCACATCATGTATGATACCAACGGTGAAGCTGTGGCCTGATATCAAGCGGATAGCAAAAGTACAATTTGTTTCTTCGTTGTGTATTTTGTCGTCACAGCGGGCGGTAGCATGTTGCGAAAGCGCCATTCTGGCAGCTGGGCAAGTATATGCATGATGGGGAAGTACACATGCATCATAGACCGGACTGTATGTCTGTCCCGATCGGGTGCGATAGACTGGCCTGAGCTTTAGGCCACGAGACTGCCCTGAAAAGGGGACGTGCCTGTGTGGGGGCATCTGTTCGCTGACAAAGCAACTCAGCTAGGTTGGAAGAATGCCAACCGAACCAGGCCATCCACGCGGATCGACGGAGACCGTTCCGACAAAGGAGACTGGCATGATAACTTTGAACGAACCAGAAGCCGATCGTACCGACGACGTAAGGGCATGCCGAAGTACTGGGTTTCCGGGGATTTGGCTGATAAGCGAATTTTATAGACAGTTCTGGCGGAAGTGTAGATGATGCGGTCCATGGCTGATTTGTATCAATACCGGGACCCCCGGGAAGCTGCGGTTGACTCATCAAGATGCGTCTGGAATGGAGGATGGACCAACACCTAGTAGCCAGCTTGTTCCCCTCCGCTCCAGTCTCGAGATCCACGTCCGGAGCCAAGCTGAACCAGCTCTCAGAACGCTTCCCGGATCAGACGTTGGAGACTGTTTTCCAATGGATGTAGTAGGAGCGTCTTCCCACGGAACTTGAACAGGTGGTAATGCAGCCAGCAGCCACTCCTGACTCACCCAACGTGACTCTCCTTCGTTCGCGCCGGAGGCCTCCTCGTTCGTAACCCGAATCAACCCTCCCCTTGACACCAAGCCGGTTCTCGTCTTCACCGCGCACATTCTGCAGCACGGGCAAAACAACAAAAAAAGCCGGCAAGAATCGACCCAAAAAGAAACAAAAACTTAACCTTGAAGCCCAGTGGTTGATCAGGCCACTGAGGTCCAAGGGAGCGAAACCCCGGCCTGCACAGAGCTGTTACCCTCCATGGTCTAAGGCTGAGATTTTTCCGAGCACCCGTTCTCGAGTCACAACACTCTCTGCTGAGGTATGGACACCAGTTGTTCAGGGCTTATACCACTGCGCCACCCCGAGGTGGTGTCGGATGCAGTAATCTAGAGGCCGAGGCTGGTCAGTGCTGGTAGGAATTTAGTCGTCGAAAAATGTAACCCTTGAATTTTCGGAGCGCAGCCCCCAAGGTCAGCTGACCAGGTGGTATTCACTGCAGTGCTGGGTCACCACTTATAGTACCAGCTAGGGCATCTCAAGGATTCTTCCACGCCTTTAGTCTCTTCCCAGACACAGGTAGTTGTTGTTTTGTCCTCCGCTGCATCACTGGCTGCACCCTCCGGCTCACGCTCTAAGCTCGAACAGCAACGACAAACAGACGCGGATAAGGAAGACACACCCTCCCATCCTCGAGAGTTGGATAAAGCCGTTGAATTCTTTCCAGGTAAGCATTCAGATAAGCTTCTCTCTGTTCATTGTCCAGAGGATCAATGTACGGACGAAGTCCCGTGCTCTTGACCCATTCCACAATTGCCTTGTGGTCGTCCAGGATATGATAATAAAAAGTATGCCAGATATTGATATCCGAGCAAAGAGGTTTGAGGCTGTTATATATCTCTTCGGGCGATTGAAAAGGTAGGCGAGGCCTCCCCAGAAGTCCGAGTCGCTTCAACGTCTGATGCCAGGGCCCCTTTTCGTCTTCAGCGACCGTCCGCATCGCAACGTGCGAAGGCTGCGACGTATTGTCCGGAGACTGGAATGCAAATACGCCACCGGGTTTCAGAGTCTTGATCATCTCGGCGAATATTTCAAGTCTCTTTTCGTGCGGCAGCCAGTGGTAGACGGCATTTGAGAAGAGAAGGTCCGCTGAGGCTGAGGCTGAGGCTGAAGCAGAAGTTGAACCTAGAGCTGACGCATCGGTATCCTCGTCTTTGTCTTTGTCCTCGAATAAGGACCTCACATCACTCACATCGCCCAGCCGAAACTCTACACGACCGGGAAGCCGTCTTTTCCTCGCCTTTTCAAGCATATCCGGTGAACTGTCGATCCCCACAATATGGGCGTCGGGAAACCTATCCACCAAGACCGCCGTCGAGTTTCCCGGTCCACAGCCCAAGTCGAAAACACGTTCGGGCGGTCGAGTCAGAGTCAATGGTACTTGTCCCAAAAGATCTAGCGCTGGTCGGGTCCGCTCCCGTTCGAATTTCAGGTACTGCGCTGCATCCCAGTCTTTGTTGGTCGACATGTTGACGTTTGAGGAGCAAAATGGTCGGGACGGATGTACTAGTACATGTGCCCGCTGCCCCTGAAGTGGGGTTGGTGTTCGATGCTGATGCTGAACCACTCGCCGTGGAAGATTGTTTGCCGGCCGAGCCACAACAGAAACCTCATTCAGAATTGACAGGCGTCCCATGGCCATCATAAGACTGTCCTGTCAGCGTATGTACAGCCGGGCCCAAGAAGAAGCAAGGCCACTGGCAAGGCAAGTCTTCAAGACCTGGTAACGAGTTTACGAGGACCTGTCCTGTCGGCAATAAATGGTGGACGCCGCTCAGTCGCCTCAGGGACATGTGATTAAGGTACAACTGGACTCGAAGCACTCAACACTGGCTTTACAGCATGACCAGGACCAGCGCCAGGATGATGCTTGGATCGCTGACACTTTAAATCATGTGAGAATGGTCACCGATTCCTCAATCAACGGAAGGTCGAAATTAAGTGTGGATCATTAGTCATCCATCTTATCCACCCACTTCAACTCCGATCCCGCTACCAGCCACGTACTATAATAATCATCCGGGTCAACAACAGAGACTGTCACGTGATCACATATTGCATACAACTACAACTACGACCGTGAGAGCAGTGACAAGGACAAGCGTCGCCGACACCAGAATGAGAATTACCCATTCTCCAGACTTCACGTTGGTTGACTCCAGCCTCAAATTGCCTCAACCGAGGCTCAAGTCCTCAGCCTTGTGGCGCTTCCCCCCAGGTTTCCGGTTTCCCCGCAATATATTCAACCCTTCTTGACATGGGGACAGCGCTTACGCTTACCAGACCCGATGGTTGGTGCCGCCCGAGGGTCTTATTACAAGTGGGTATTTACATACTGTATGTCAGACGGAGATAGGACTCAAAATCAACGCTTGATTCTCTTTGTCGGGATTCAAGTTCTCCGTAGACCTCCTTGATCTCCTTCACGAACGGGTATCCGGCACGAACCCTAACACTACCTACTCACGCATACGCTCTCGCTCTCGTGCTTCATAGACTATCCAGACCAAACCCTCGAAGGGCTGCCTCGGGCTGGGCACCCAAAGCTAGGTAACCGAGGGATAACCGGCCGAGTATTACAGACCTAAAAACATCAGCAGAAACCATACTGTACACGCAACATTAAGGAGAAGTTAATAAGGCTGCTTGCTACAAGATCAAAGGGTGCAGAAATAAAAAGCCCGCTCCAATTATACTTGAACCGTTGTTTTGTTACCACACCAGGGAAACAGTAGTTCCGTTCATTGTAAGCGGAGTTAATTCGAAACAGATTCCAATTTCCAGCCAAAATGCCCCAAAAGAAGCTTCATGTTGGCATCTGTGGTGGAGGCCTGGGTGGTCTCACGGCTGCAATCGCAATCGCCCGGACAGGGGCAAAGGTCACATTGCTTGAGGCTGCAAAAGAGCTCGGTGAGATAGGAGCGGGAATCCAGGTGTTTCCAAATGTGTCCCGGCTGCTCATTAGATGGGGGGTCGACGAATTGATTGGAAGAAACCTGATCTTGGTGGACGAAATCAATACTTGGAGTGCAGACAATCAACTGATTGCGCGCTTTGATCCAAAGCTCGGTGCGAAACAGGCCGGGTTTCCACACTGGTAAGACAAAAGCATCACCTACCTCAACGCTGGTCACCATTCCTGATCGCAGAGCCGCAAGAAGCAACCACAACCAAAACCGAGGCAAACTCACTTACTAATGGGCCATTTCGTTGCAGGCTAGTGCGTCGAGACCATCTGCATGCAGGACTTACCGAATTTGCCCGTCGTCACGGCGTCGAGATGAAAGTCGGCTCCCGCGTCGACACCCTCGAATACTCCGAAGACACGGTCAAAGTTCGAACAACCAGTGGCGTCGAGCATTCATTCGACCTGCTGGTTGGATCAGATGGCATCAAATCAACCATCCGGCGGACCCTCTTCCCAGATGTTGTCCCTCAGGCTGCTTCGACAGTTGCAGCGTTCCGAGGGATTTTGTCTTATGAAGAGGTCTTTGCTCAGGTGCCAGAGGCTAGGCAACTCTTGAGAAACACCATGGATGGGTGGATCGGTCCGAACGGATATATCCTGCTATACCCTCTTTCAGCCGGCACCGAGTTGAACGTGGTGACACTGTTTCAAATGGACCACATCGTAAAGGTCCCTGAAGTCATGGAGATCGGCGAGTTTCGGCAGCTATACAAGGACTGGAATCCTGTTGCACGCAAGATCCTCGAGCTGGTCAACTACACGCAGAAGTGGCCCTTGCTCGTACTGCCTCCTATGAAAACATGGTCAAACGAGCACAAGAATGTTGTGCTTCTGGGTGACGCGGCGCACTGCATGCAAAACCACATGGTAAGCCTAGTGAAGTGTGAAAGTAGACATGTCACTGACACGGCCCAACAGGCGCAAGGAGCAGCCACGGCCATGGAAGACGGCGCTTTCCTGGGCACTGTCATTGGCGAAGTCGTGCGAGGTACCATCAGCCTGTCCGAAGCCATTGGATTGTACGAAAAGAAGAGAATCCCTCGTGCGTGGACCAAACAACAGGCCTCGTTTGTGTCTGGCACCATCAATATGGCCGTGGGCGAGGAAGCAGAGAGAAGAAACCGAGCATCTGCTCCCGAGGTGAAAGCCTGGGACCGGAACATCATCTATCCTAGCGATCTGTTGCCACCCACTTACCGGTCGTGGCAGATGTATTGTACCCCGACGAGCGTTCCGGGAATATTATATTATGATCCCGAAGGGGACGCAGATAACGCCGTGTGTGAGTACCTGCAAAGCAAGACAGAGATGGACCCCACCACCCTGGTTACCAAAGGCCTTTGGGACAAGTGGTGGGGAGTGATCGATGACAATGGTCTTGGTGGTTTCGAGGGTGATATCAATGGTGTAAAATCGCAGTGATGGCTTGTGCAGTGGTTTTTGCCATTGGTGCCATTCATTTCATGCCACCCCAGGCGTCTTTGATCCGAAATCAACGTGTTCAGAATTATCTATTTGGGTAGCCCTGGGATATCGACGCCGTTGTTCTGCAGTATATCGATGGGCGGAATAACATATCTCATAGCGGAACAGTGAAACATCTCCATTCTGCTGCTCTTCTTGTTCCTCAAGCCACAATAGTTAGCCTCGATACTGGAGAAGAGCTAGCAGCTGTTCCAGTGCCTTAACTTTCGAAGGTTCCGGTCCGATTGGAAGGCCGTACAGACTTGGTCCGACGGATGAAGCGCTACAGGCGCTCACAGGCGAATGGTGTTTAGCCTGACACATCATGCCACGGTCCGCGAAGCCATTGACAGCGAGCGATGGGAGAGGCCCTGAGCATGATTCTCGCCCCAGCGGCTCAGAATCTGTGTTGTAGCCCAGACAGGGCAAGGTGTGGTTTCTTCCCAGCTGTCCGTGCTATACCTTGAGAATGAATCAGACCTGTTGTCACGGTATGGGTCACATCCAAGGAGGGATTCGACCACGTATTCGACCAGTGTCGAGCCATGGACGCGACGGCCTCGTTTGTATCGGCATCCATCATGTCACGTCATCCTCGTGCCCGGCGTCGTCTGAACGTGGCATATATAGCATGCTTCTGAGAATGCGGAAATGCCCCGGATGGACTGATATTTACTGAAGCACAGCTGGCCAGGATACCGCCTTCAGGTCGATTGCAAGCAGGGGGCCATGCGAGAGTAGACCAGTGCCTCGCCCATGTTGATCCCCTGGAAATCAAACAACTCATCAATGCCAGGGGCTCAGGTGAGGAACATATTAGAGCATATCAAGTACTGCCTTAGTAACGAATGAGTAGCGCGGGTAGTAGCGGATGACTCGGCGGCCTGCAGTGGCCTTTTGATCGGTAGTTCGTGGCCTTGAGATATGAGTTCGGGCCAAGGGGGTTTATCTCCACGGGATCGAGTGCCAGTCGACAGGCTGGCTCATGAAGACATGAAGCAACATGGGAGGGAGCAATGATAACCCACACACAAGTGCAGATATGCATGATTACCTAGGTAGTGTCAAACCCAGGAAATGATGAAGTACAGCGATGACCAATCGTGACGGAGTAAAAATGATAAGAAAAAGCAAAACTGATGTGCTGGGTCACGATCTGCCGGGATGGAATCGATCATCAGCAGGACGATGGACCGTCCCACAACGTTCACTCAGTAAATGGCAGCCCCAGAGTCACGGTGAGAGTGTTGGGTGTGGCAGGGATGAGCCAGGGGGGTTTTGGGAGACGTCTGAAGCCCGAGGCTCGGCCCACGAAAACGAAAAGGACGCCTCTGACGCCTGTGTGATAGTGATAGCTGTCTGACCCGAGTCTCCCCCAGCAGCCCAAGGCAAGAGTCTCCATGAGTGACGTGCGTGCCCTGAGAAGCCCTACGTAGCCTCCCCGGGCCAGCGCTATTTTCAACACGTCCGGGCGGCTGCCACGCCTATTCTGGTCAAGGGCGCCCCTAGGCTACCCACCCGCATGCCTAAAGCACCGTAGCTGGCGCCCGAATCTGAACGTTGGCGCCGTCTCTCCAATCCGATCTTGCATCACCAACACCATGCGGAAAAAAATTGTTTGTTGAGAGGCAGCCAAAAGGTCGATCCTGGCAGCCTCATACAAAGAGTAGAAGTGGCCTCGCTCTTTCTTCTCCTCGTTGAGGATTCATGCCACCTCTGGCTCTGTCCAAGTTACACATGCGCTGTCCGGTTTCCTCGCTACCACGTTCTAATCTCACCACTTCAATTCCTGTCCGCCTGAGGCGCAGCCTTTGCCAGCACCAGCACCAGGGCTCGTTCTTACAGTTACAGCGGGCCACGAAGCCGGGATTTCGAAGCTCTGGCCTAAAGCATCGCCCATCCCTGCTCGAAGGTGTCCCGTCATTTTTATCGTCGTCAATCCCATCTTCTACCACCTCGTTCCGTCGACTTTATTGTTCCAAGCACACTGCGACGCCTACCACGAGCTCCAACGACTCAGAAGAATACAGAGACGCGAGGATAGACATCATGCCTTCAGGTGCGTTTGCGTCATTAGAACCCTCCCTCTCAACCTCAGCTCGTCCCACCCACCCAACCGTCTCTGGACCGGGCCCACGTGACAGATCAGATTATTGGGCCAGGGCCCGAGATCTTGGGGACGGACGTGACGCCGGCTCAGTTGCTGAGATCAGATCCCAAGTCCGGTCTTCTGTTTTCGTCAGAACCACCGATACGTGTGACGGGTCCAGGGGGGCTAGTAGTGGCTGACCAACGGAACTGGAAACTAGTAGCCAACCTGTCCCCCGACGATGCCTACGCGCGAGCATTCAACAACAACAGCGAATGGCGCCGCTCGCTGGCCGAGACGGAGCCGGAGCTGTTTGAACAGATGAGCAAAGGTGAGTGCAACGCATTATCGTTCATCTGCCTTCCCTATCGATCTCTCCCGTCACCTCTCGGAGTGGTCATGTCTTACTAGTTAGTACACAGGCCAGTCTCCACAGATTCTGTGGATCGGATGCGCTGATTCGCGGTGTCCCGAAACCACCATCCTCGGCCTGAAGCCCGGCGAGATCTTCTGTCACCGAAATATCGCCAACATCCTCGTCAACACCGACATCAACTCGCTGTCCGTCATCCAGTATGCCGTCCAGTACCTCCAAGTTAAGCACATCATCGTCTGCGGACATACTCAGTGCGGTGGTATTGCCGCCGCCCTGGACAACAAAAAGCTCGGCCTCATCGACACCTGGCTGATGCCGCTGCGGGCTCTGCGGCAAGACAATCTCGCCCTCCTCAACAGTCTCAACGAGGTCGAGCGGGGCTTGAAAATGGTCGAACTCAACGTTCGCAACAGTGTCAAGCAACTGCTTGCCAACCCGGTGGTCATCGATGGCATGCACGAGCGAGGCTTGCAGGTCCACGGCTTGATTTATGATGTCGGCTCCGGCGAACTGAGGGAGCTGGATATCGAAGAGGACGAGGAAGTCGTCAAGAGCCGCGTCGTCGCTTTCAAGACGGTGTAGAAGTGTTGGGCTAGTCTTTTGTGCTGATTGCAACCTACCTAGGTACTGTAGCGTCAGGAGTTATGAGATACGGAGCCAGGCCAGTGCTGTGAGTTGGGGCTGTGGGTAGAGAGGTATTAAGTAGACTACAACCGGTGTCTGTCTACTAGGCTTCAAGCCTGCTCATTTATAGTATACGTGCGTCTAAACTTGGGAAGAGATATGAAATAGTGTTTGCTGTACGACTAACTAAAACAGGACACTTTACTACTGGTAAGATAAACATCGAAACACCTGATAGTAGACTCGGAGTCAAATGTCTACCCAGGTGTCGGCGGCGGTCAGTTACGGATTTGCTTCAATTCAGAAGAGCATTTGATTCTAGAATTGCTGACTTTAATTATCTCCGACAGCAAAGACCAGACAGTAGCTTTTTAACTTTCACAGTTGGGAACCTGGCGCGTATCGCACAAGCGGCTACATGGCCAATCCGGGTCCTTCAACACGAAACTCTTCAACATCAAGCCCCCTCACCGAGTGATCAGGCTCTCGTCGACCGCCGTCTTTGAGCTACAGTGGCCGAGGACGTCGTCGTTCAGTTACTACAGGAGTGCCATGCGGTAGCTTCGAGGTTACTAATATTCATCCAAGCGCAGCTAAACCATACGATCGGTATTGATACTGATACTGTCTTCTACAGTTGACTTGTCCGTTTACCTAGGTTTTGGTGCAAGGTTAAGACCTCGACTGACGCGCAATTGCTCTCTCCAACAGCATCAGTCATAGCATCAACACTCGCCTTGCAGCCAAAACTTCAGACCCTGGATTGCAGTGGCTGGCCATTTACAACTGGTTGGCAGTGTTGAAATCTTTCAAGGCCTCGGCAACACGGGCGCTCATGGTCTTCTCACCCTCGCGCACCCAGACACGTGGGTCGAAATACTTCTTGTTTGGCTTGTCCTCACCCTCAGGGTTACCGACTTGGGTCTTGAGGTAGTCGGCCTTCTTGAAGATGTAGTCGCGGATACCGGTCAGGTACGCCCATTGCAAGTCGGTGTCCAGGTTGACCTTGACGACACCATAGCTGATGGCATCGGTGTACTCCTTCTTCGAGGAGCCGGAACCACCGTGGAAGACCAAGAAGACAGGCTTGTCGGTCTTGGTGCTTTCCTTCTCCTTGACATATTTCTGGTGCTTGTCCAACAACTCGGGGTGGAGACGGACGTTTCCTGGCTTGTAGACACCGTGAACATTCCCGAAGCCCGCGGCGATGGAGAAGTATGGCGAGATCTTCTTGAGGGTGGTGTAGATCTGGTGAATATCCTCGGGTTGAGTGTAGAGAGAGTTGTTGTCAACAGACTCATTATTCACCCCGTCCTCCTCCCCGCCCGTAATGCCAATCTCCTATAAACCGTATTAGCATGTGCTCTTCTGCCCTGAGGAAAACTTCTCAAATCATACCATCTCCAGCCACTGCTTCATAGGAGCCGCCCGCTTGAGGTACTTGGCAGTGGTCTCAATGTTCCAGTCCACTGGCTCTTCGGACAAATCGATCATGTGAGAAGAGAACAGAGGCTCGCCGTGCTCCTTGAAGTAGGCCTCATCGGCGTCCAACATGCCGTCGAGCCATGGAAGGAGCTTCTTCGCACAGTGGTCGGTGTGCAAGACGACAGGGATGCCGTACAGGGGGGCCACGGATCGGATGTAGTGGGCACCCGCAATAGCACCACCAATGGATGCTTGTTGCTGGTCATTTTTAACACCCTGCAATTGCGGTCAGCTTCGTCACCTTGCGACCAACAGCTACAGCTTCACAAACCTTGCCTGCAAAGTATGCAGCACCACCCTGGGACATCTGGAGAATGATGGGGGCATTGTTGTCTCGTGCGGCCTCGAGAGCAGCGACGGCAGTCGAGGAAGAGGTCACGTTCTAAATCATGGTGGTCAGTAACTGAGACTGACGATGTCGGGACAAGAGAAGCATACAATTGCCGGAATGGCGAAGTTGTGCTCCTGGGCATACTTGAACAGAGCCAGGACATCATCACCGGTGATAACACCCTCCTTTCGAGAAAGAACGTCCTTGACACCCATGTTGAGATCTCGCGCAAGGTTTATGTTTTGGTTGGGGTAAGAGTTGGATTGGATTCAGATAGCTCGAGGAAGTTCTAACTCGTTCGGTTAGGCTGAAGCTCAGGCAGTAGTGACAGTTAAAGGAGTCTTACAGTAGACCGAAGCTCGTGAAGGATGTGAGGAAGTATGAAGACGAATGTTATGGCAATTGAGAATCGATTTCGAGACGACGAGAGAAAAGTAGTCAGACTGCGTGGGCTGCGAGGAGGGGCAATGACATAACTTTAAAGGAGCTGCGACTCGTGTTGCGGCCAATGTTTGTGTGCAGTGGCAGTACTACAGAGTGTCCATTCCGCGTTTCACTCTCTCCGTCTCTCTGCGCTTCTGTTTCTCGGCCTTCTTCGTCCTTCACCCATTTTCCGATCTGGCCCCTCGAAGCTCCCCATCCGCCCATGTCTATCCAATCCGACCGGACTCTGTGTCTTCCTCTCCTCCACCAGCCCCTCCGGTTTCTCCCTGACTTGCCTCTCCATCGATCGCTTCTCGTCGCCTAAGCGCACCTAAGGAATGCCACCGCCCCCGGGACTTCACGGGATGCCGCCTCGAGACTTACCTAAACATGCTACTTCCCCACGTTCTCGGTCAAAGGCACCGAGATGCCCCCGTTCAAAAGGCGGATGTGCGACATCTACTCTGGTAGGCAAAGGGCTACTGTGATCGTTGCCGCTGCCGTTGCCTCGGATGCGGCATGAACGCTAGTTGTAGCCCATCGGTTCTTGGTTCGGAGATGCACTCGTAATCTTTTTTAATACCATGAGCGTACCGACAATATCCAGCTATAGCCCGTATCCAAGGCCAGCAATGCAATAGAATCCCCAAACGCCCGTTGACTGCCACCACAGTCCGGTTTGAAACATGCATCCCGACCGGTCAGCCTACAGTTCTGGGTTGAACCAGCAGAATCAACCCCCAACCACTGCAGTCAACAAATCTTGCAAGCGGGGACCGTCATCGTCTCAATCCATCGCATCATCACCAGGCCGCTCCAACTCGTAAAATAGCAGGTATACCTCTCGTTGCATAGACAGGACATCAGACGTGCGTGCCTCTTTGATCTTATCATCTGAGATGCGCCACCAGCGATCATTAGACTTCTTCCGTCGGCGAAACTTTCCCGTGGTTGTGGTCTCGTGCGACCGAATCTGGGGTTTTGACGCCTGTGTATCGGTCCTTTCGACCACGGACATGTCTAATAATCCCTCTGCTGCCGGTGGCTGAGGCGACGAGGCTGGAGTCATGCCGTTCGAGGTCGGTCTACTGTTTGCCGTACTTGGGCCCAGTGAAGTTGTAGACAGCGAGGTGCTGGATTGCTCATCACTGGGGTCAGCCGGGGTGTTGGTGCCGTTGAGACGCATCGCACTAATGCTGGGGCTGGCATTGATGGAAGAAACCGTGCTAAGATTGCGACTGGCATCCGCATAAGCACGGAAAGGATCTGGGGTTGCAAACGGCGGATACAAGTGATTCCGTCGAAATGATTCGTAGTGCCCGCTGTTATGGCTTCCCTTGTGACACACCACGCTCAACAGCTTGTACCACTTCTCGTTGAGAAGGCCGCCAAGACGCAGTCGTTGGGTGTAGGCCACTTTGGCCATGTTCTTGGTAGAATAGCTTCCCGGATCGAACACTGACCTGGAAAGGTGAATAGCGATAACTTTGGGGAAAACAGTAATACGGGTCGATTTTCGAATCTTGCATTTCGGCGCAAGGCTTGAGTCAGGCAGGATGACGCCGTCAGGAGCCTTTTCAGGATCTTCCCGAAGCGCCCGCTCGATCAACGAGATATCTCTTTCTAGGGTTTCGCGGTCCGTTTCCGACACAGCGGCGGCGAGTTTATTGGTCTTCCACTCCAAGGCATGCCTGAGTCTGCATTTGTCGCACTTGAAGTCGTCGATTTCCTCACTTTTCAACAGGATATCAAAACAATTATCCAAGGTGGTCGAGCTTTTCTGCGGCACATTCAAGGTCAACGACACAAAAGTCGTGGCACTGGGCTTCGTCCTGAATCCGCAACGCTGACATTGAATCTGAGACTCGATGCGGCCTTCAAAGGGGAAGCCATCACTGGTTCCCACCGTCACCTCGCTCAAGGTTGGAGTCAAACCCGCAGGTTTCTCGACAGCTTCCTGGTCGCCGGGCTGACCGTTGGTTGGCGGCCGCGACAAGGCTAGGCGTGCTCGCTGCGCCGCATGGTACTCATCACACAGTCTCTCAAGGAGAATCTGCAGAAACTCCTGCGCATCTTGCTGGTTGCGACTGATCCGTGTCCGAAAAGCCCGTTCTAACGCTTCAATTATGGGTCGTGCAGTAATGGTCTTTTTGTAGATCGGTCTTTCGTTCAAAGCATCCAACATCTCTTTTAGTGCTTTGGTGACGGTCCCTTTCTGCAAACTGACAATGTTCTCGGCCTTTTCACCCTTTCGCAAGTCCGCCGGTGGCATGTCATATATTTCCTGGTTTTCCAGCTGTCTTCTATGCAGTTCTCGGATGAGGTATAACCTCAGCTCCCCCAACCCGGCGAGGGCTTGTAAAACAGAGTTGATGAAGCAGTCGTTGGCCGGGTTGGCCAGCCCGATAATTGTACGCTTGCGGCCATCGTTGGTGTTGTAGGAGTTCTCGCCGTCGAGAAAAAACGTCGGTCCGAACACGTAGAATGCGGCAACTGCTGCAAGTGAGGCTCCGGCCGCATAAGCGACGACCGTCGCTGGCTTATCAGGCATTCGGACGGGTTTGAGTAACGAGCGTCAATTCCATGATGTCCGACGACTCGGTCTGCTTGTCATGACTTTGGATAATGTCCGGGGGTTGCAGTGTGCGAGGGCCGGGGTGCAGTGCTGTGGGCGGATTCACAGGCAGAAGAATTGTTAAGTTATAGCAACAAAAGAAAAAGGTTCTGAGAAATCCGGGGTAAGGGACTCGGGCAGTAGCCGTTTGCACAGTCCCTTTTTCCAAGTTGAATACCGGATGTTCTGCCTGGCGGCGGACTGCACAATAATGACAATCCCTGTACAGCACGGTAGCCGGTCTGGTACCTTTGTATCTATCAACGTCTATTCTTGAATCTGTGTCCCATACAGGCCTCAATAGCAACTTGCTACCTATGCAGTGCCGGACAATAGCCGCCAAGCTAATGATTGCAATTCTCCGATGTCGCCATTGAAGCTCATCAATGATTACAATGGCATTATGAGGGATTCCCATCTTGTGCCCACTACTGCTGTACCTGCCTAGGTATACAATTAATGTTGTACACACTGTATTCCGGCATGGGTTGCATTGTCAAACTGAGCCCTCCGAAGGATCCGGATTTCTATTGGCGTGAAAGCCACGGCAGAAGAAACGCCTCGGGACCAAATCGCCAATGGTATCTTGTCCGCCGATCGGATAAGCACACCTTCGCTTAAGCTAACTAGAACAAAGAGGGAACATCATCGCTTCGCCTTTGCGATGCGGGGAGATAGAAGATAAGCCATGTAATTGACACCGGAGTTCTGCCACACTGGCAGTGGCGCTCGGCTTCTGCTGGCTTCTAGTTTTCCTGTTATTCCAGCTCGAAATGCATGTTGTCGTGGAAGAATACGACCCCGAATGAGCGGTGCAATTCCAAATGCTCAAAGAGGAACTTGAAGGCATCCTACAGGAAGTGCGGTATTATCACCATCGATGCATTCTGAGAAGCACTTGCATCCCTCGCTTACCGGCAAAACCAGTCACTGATCCCTCCGTGATCAGCGAATGGGGAGATGTCGACGCTGCCATTCAGGCATTGATGTCAAAAAAGGGTACAGATATATGGGAGAGCTGGGAATCCCAGATCGTCATACCTTCCGAAAACCTGGGCGTTCTCCCAGCTCGCCATCTGTATGAGTCTGTCAACCACTGTCGATACATTCGAAATCAGCCCGCACTGCGAGATACCTGCCGTAAAGACAAAAATGTTAGGGATGCATATGCAAAAACCAAGCTGGAGTTGGCCCAACGGGACTGGAGTAGTGTCGACGAATATTGCGAAGCCAAAAATGGGATAATTGGCTGGGTATTGGAACAGGCTGGTCTGAGCAGAGAGGACCGGAAAGAAATCAGAAGATTGAACCCAACGGTATAGCACGCTCGTAAAACTTGAAGGCACAATATGTTCATGTTCTTTTTTTCCTGACCTCCGTTCAACCCGTCCATTATTGAAGTTCTAGCCCGAGGTCCAGGCCACTTTTCTGTTCTGGGTCTGGGGTGCACTAGGAGGTGGAGAGACTGTGCTCGGGATGTCGTCGTGTGAGGGTCGAGCTGCATAGGCTAGAAAAAGCCGCCAGGATATCATGCCTATCCATGGGCCATTTTGTCAAGGAGTGGAACGGCATTATCGCGAGTTATCACGGACATGCTCCTTGTTGCAATGCAAAAAGAGTATTTTTCCAGGTGGATATGTCTTGCCTGTATCAGCCGTCATAACAATATGTGAATGTCGACCTAGTGAAGGCCTGACGTGGGATCGTGTTCGCTGCTGCCGTGGTTGTACTCTGGTGGAAAGATGACGGTTGATGGATGAGGATATTGAGACCTGACGAATGGAGAGTTGCTTGATGGGGACGGATTTTAGCAGGGAAAAATGCTGTTGGCGGGCGCCGTTGGCCTCGTCAGCATGTCTCCAATTGTCTCTCATACCCTCACGGTCCCTTTGTGCATCGGCAGGCATAGCCACCGTCAACTCGGGTGTAGCGCTGTTGTAGTGCTGGAGCGAAGGATGCAAGCTTGTGAGCACCGCGAGATGGAGCAGAAAAAGCAGATCGAGTGGTTGTTGTAGACCGCAGGTGGCTTGACGCTGCTTGGCTGCCATTCATTCCATCATCGCCCGTTTCGGTGCATTTCTGCGAGGATTCGATCGAGGCCGGTGAGTGTCTCGTGTCCCTGCGCAGCCAAAAGTCTCATTGTTGACAACCGCCAGTCTCAACCAGAAGATAAAGCATCGCTCGCTTACTACTGCATCCTCAGACGCGCCCGATTGGAAAGAATCCTGCTATCCTGCATGCAATAGCCTTCGACAGTTCTATCTACTTCTTTCAAGCCTCTTAAACACTTCCATTGTCACTCGTTCAACGCTCACGTTCGACCCTGTACCCTTGTTCAGTCTTCTTTGTGCCCAAGCCGCACATTTAGTACACTAGACTTCGACCAAGGAAGAGCAAGCATACGGAGGCTCGTCAAAAGATTTCCAATACCGCTGGGGGTGATACTATGTCCATCAACTGTCAGATTCGTGCCTCGCAGTGACAGACATTGACTCGGTCAGAATGGATGTTCTTCAAACAATACACCGTCGACAGACAACAACCGGGCAGACGAACACGAACGGGGGGCTGTCGACGGGAGAACAGGTTCTGCAATTACTTTCCAACCCCTTTCAGGCTTCTGTAGGTGCTGCCCCGAGCAGTTTAATGCATGAACTGACATGGGATAGTTGCAAACAAATGCCTTCTGGGCGTCCCTTGCGACTTCGATAGGCATCAGTGCCGCCCTCGCCCTCCTGTTCTGCTTTATGCGTCCGAGAAACACCATCGTTTACGCTCCAAAATTGAAAAATTCGGATAAAGACCATGCACCTCCTCCGCTGGGGAAGGGCCTGTTCAGTTGGGTCAAGCCTGTCACTTCCGCGAACGAGCCCTTTTTGGTGGCAAAGATAGGGATGGACGCGGTCATCTTCTTAAGATTTACACGCATGCTGCGCAACATTTTCGTCGTCCTCGGCTTCCTTGGGCTGGTCCTGATGATCCCCGTCAATGTTGGGCTGGGGAACAAAGCGGTGTCTCGTGGATCCTCGGGATTTGCAATCATGACGCCTTTGTTCATTTTCGGCAAGGGTCTATGGGCGCAAGTGGTCCTGGCATGGGTGATCGATGTCGTGATAATATACTTCCTATGGCACAACTATCGACGTGTTCACAAACTGCGACGAGGATACCTCGAGAGTCCCGAGTATCAGGCGAGCCTTCATGCACGAACACTCCTGATTCGAGATATTCCACCCAAATTCCGGAACAATGAAGGCATTGTACGGGTCATCGAGGATGTCAATCCGACAGGCGTTATCCCGAGGACAACCATTGGGCGCAATGTGAAGATCCTCCCAGACCTGATTGAAGAGCATGAAGAGGCTGTCCGAGAGCTGGAATCCGTGCTTGCCAAATACATGAAACATCCAGATCGACTCCCTCCTTGTCGGCCCACAATGAAGGCTCCCAGCAAGTACAAGGGGCCCACCACGAACGGGAAGGTTGATGCAATCGATTATCTCACCGACCGCATTCGAGAACTCGAAACCAAGATCAACTACATTCGCGAACGTGTGGATACCCGTGATCCCATGCCATACGGATTTGCAAGCTGGGATGAGATCCAAGATGCACATACTGTGGCATATCTGGCTAGGAGTAAGCGCCCTCACGGCGCCAGGATCCAGTTAGCACCAAGACCAAATGACCTCATCTGGAGCAACCTGAAGTTATCCAGGGGAAGCAGAAAGAACAAATCGGTGATGAACGCTGTCTGGATCACTGTGCTCACCATCCTGTGGACACCACTCAACGCCGGCATCGCCGTCTTCTTGTCCAATTTCTCGAATCTCGGGCTCGTTTGGAAAGGATTCCGAAACACGCTGCAGGCACACCATACAGGCTGGGCGATTCTTCAGGGTATCGCTGCTCCGGCGATCACTTCACTGGTTTACCTGGTGCTACCCATCATCTTCAGACGACTGCAAATTCGTGCCGGTGACGTGACCAAAACCGAACGCGAGCGACATGTGCTGCGAAACTTGTACAGCTTCTTCACTTTCAACAACCTGATCGTCTTTTCCATCTTCTCTGCAATTTGGCAGTACGTGACCGTTGTGATCCAATACAACCGGGAGGGAAATGACACTTGGACATCTTTGCGACAGGGTCGCTTCTTCCTGGTCATCACAACTTCACTCTGCCAAATCTCGCCATTTTGGGTCACCTGGATCCTTCAACGCAACCTAGGGGCTGCTGCAGACCTGGCTCAACTTTGGCATTTGACCTGTGTCTGGTTTGCTAGGACATTCATGGCTCCTACGCCCAGACAGAATATCGAATGGACGGCACCACCGGCATTTGACTATGCCAGTTATTACAACTATTTTTTGTTCTATACAACAGTGGCGCTCTGCTACTCTACGCTTCAGCCGATCGTGCTGGTCGTGACGGCATTGTATTTCACCATTGATGCTGTCTGCAAGAAGTACCTTTTGATGTACGTCTTCGTCACCAAAACCGAATCTGGGGGCCAGTTTTGGGTGACTATCTTCAACCGAATCGTCTTTGCGACCATCCTTTCGAACGTTGTTATTGGCGTGGTTGTCAAGGCTCGGGGAGGTTGGGATCTGGTCGCCGCCCTTGTGCCATTGTTGTTCATCATGATCGGGTTCAAGGTATACTGCATGAAGACCTTTGATCTGGACCTGAAATACTACGCCCGCGGTCGCATGCACGACACAGAACGCCTTCCTTCGAACGGAAAGCCGAGGAAGGTGGAGAAGATCTCATCGAAATTCGGGCATCCTGCCCTCTACAAGCCACTTATGACACCCATGGTTCACGAAAAGGCCAAAGATGTCTTGGGACAAGTCTACCGAGGCCGGCTGAACTCCGAGGGCGGACAGTCTATGGCATTTTCGGATATTGCAATGCAGCCGATGCATCATACAGGAAAGGTGGTACAAGACGTGCCCTTCGAGATCGTGCCCGAGGCCCAGCAAGACTTTCAATTCTACAAGAACCGATCTGACTTCCGCGGCCAAGGAGGGGATACGCCTTCTCGTACGGCAACGCCGATTCCATTTGGGGGCACGGACGGATACAATTCTGCAGAGAGCTCACGACCTCAAACGCCTATCGTGTACACAGGAAAAGAAGGATACAGTTCACCGGGAAGCACGCGAGCTCAGACCCCTGTCCATTCCACGAGAAAGGAAGAATACAGTTCCCCAGAGGGCTCACGAGGAGGCAGTCATTCACCCCGTCTGTCACAGCAATACCATGGCGTTGGCGTCCATAGAAAGCCGGTTGACCCGTCTCATGTTCCCCCTCAAATCAGAGCCGCTGCACTTGGAGTTCCCGAAGCTGGTGATCTTGGCATACAACACGGCTACTACAGTGACATCACTGACGACCGAGCCAATCTGTTGCATGGTGTAGGCGACATAAGAACACCGAACGGAGAGTTCATGTCGCTTGATCGGTGGCAGACGCAAGAGGACGGTCGAGAGGGAAGCGACACAATTCCTTACCGGGATTACAACTATAGTGGAGGCCATACACCTTCCGAAGAGATGAACACTGGATACGACTACTTCCGAGGAAGGAGGTGATTCTGATTCGAAGATTTCTGTCTCTTTGTTGGCTAGAAAAGAAAAGGTTGCTTTGGTCAGTTCTTAATGTTCATTTGGACCAAGCCTTGCGCAGAGCAAGCTATGAAGATATGAAGCTCACTAGATAGATAATGAGTATGGCGAGGAATCATGTTCCTCTTGAAAAGAGAAGTCCTGGACACATTGCAGTTTCCGGACCCCTGACTTGTATATCTTCAGCTGCGTATTTTTGATTCGTGCTCGCTTCAGCCATGGTCGTGGCTCATGTCCACAAGTCGAGAGCAACGACGATTACGAGGACACACAGCAGTTGGGACAGAAGGACTACCGACAGGAGGTATCACAATGAGAAAGACCAAAGAGTCGATTATTTAGAGTCACCGAGGGGGAGACTAACAATGAGAGAGTATCAGACCATGGAGAGCATAAAACAGTTCTTGTTAACATTCTATCTCGCTTCTTTACTAATCAGTACGATTCAATCTGCAGCTTCAACTGCTAGTACAGGACATTCCAAACGGGAAGTGAAATCGAGTCAGCCTGCTGATTTCGAATCTGTTTCCCCGTCCACCATGTCTGTCCACTTTGTTCACTGTGGGTCTGTATCTCGATCAGTTGGTTCTCGATCAGTCGGTTCTCGATCAGTTGGTTCTCGATCAGTCGGTTCTCGATCAGTTGGTTCTCGATCAGTCAGTTCTCGACCAGCTAATTAGTTCAACACAAGACACATCTTATGAGTCTGACAAAAGACATCATACCGAAACACACCAGCCTTGTAGCAATGCATACACATGCCACCCATGGAAGCATACAAATCCATATGTATCTCTTCCAGGCTGATATCCGCGTATCGCAATCGAAATCTCCCACAGGGCAACTCTTCCCTTGGACCACCGCCAGGCGAGTGCTGAGCATCATCCAAAGACGGGATCTCGTTGAGCCAAGTACTCACAATATCACCCAGACTCATGAGAAAAATGCTGGAGTCGTCCAAGGGGCATTTTGAAATGAGTTCTCTATTCCATCGTTCCTCGTGCGTGATGGCAGCGCAGTTTTCGCACCACCACCGGCCTGTGTGTGTCGAAGAATGAGGATCCGGCCACAACAGTTTTGGAAGTTGAGTCACCAGATGTTTGCTGAGGCGCTCGGCTTCCTCGCGGAAGTTCCTGACAAAGTTGGGTCGAAAAAGGTCGGTCATGGTGCACTCTGCATCAAAGCCGCCGACGGGGGGAACTGGTAACACCCACATCATGTGTCGGGATGCTTTTGTGAAGATCTCGGATAGGTTCAAGATCGATGCAACTACCATGATGTCGGGCAGATGGTACATTGCACTTCCCTCGTGGTGGTACATTAGCCGGGATGGGCGGATGGTGAGGAGTTTGTTTAGGGGGTTAGTGATCCATGAGGGGGTGGGGCCTGAGTACATGTATTTGTCGCATACGCGCGCGATGATCTTGATGTTGCGGAAGGTGAAGTTGGTTTCCTGTGAGGATAGGTCAATGTCGTGCGCGAGGGCGAGGAATATGGCTATCCCGTAGAGACTGTCGCCTTGGAGAATTAGCGGGCTGTACCTGGACTTACCGGTGCCGTTGTCACTGGTGTTCCATCGTGGACCGAGCAGAGCGGAAAAGTAGGACGAGCGTTGGGTTAGTGCTGTGCTGGAGACGCGGAAGGTTTCGATGTTGGGTGAGATGGGGAGAAGGCCGTTGGGAATCACGCGGATGAATGTGTCTCCTTCAGGTGCCCACGAGACGACGCCGTCTTGCTTGAGGTAGGGCTCTGGGACTTGGAATAATGGCATTTTTGGGGTTTGTTTTGGGTGTTGTTCTGGGATCGGAGTGGATGGGAGATGGATAGGATGAGGATGATGGAAAGAATTGAATGCTCCATCTGTTCGTTGTGGGAAAATATATAGCTCGGTGCTCTGTGACTTGCGGCATCTTCACGGGGCAGTATCAGGCAGCGATGAGGCAGTTTTTAAATGTGCCATAAAGGGACTTGGAGTTTTGACGGTTGTTCTAAGGCTCGAATGCCTGGCAACAACTGCCTGGTCGAGGTGCTTCATGCCATGGGGATTGTCGGTGTTTCTGACTGCGTTTATCTTACCTCGGGTAGTCTCATTCACATTCGTGGAGGCAATGCGAACTGGCAGCATTGGGCCCATTGTCAAAAGGGCAGTCACATATTAGCATAGTATAACTGATAGACAGAGGTACAGCATGCAGTGGACGACGAGGCAGCGATTAGCCCCTGAAATGAGGCAGCCTCGTGAAGCTTGTGAAGCTTGGCCAGCTTAGTGATTCCGGATTCTTTGTCCTGCTGTTCTAGTAGCTGGCACTTATTTGTACGCTGTTCACCGTTCACCAGCACTACCTGAAAGCCACCTGGATCTTCTTTGTGTCCTTTCTTTGTTCTGTCGGACATTTCCCTGGGACTTTCTTTGTTCCCCGCATTCGCTGTATCAACAGAACCATGGGACCTCGGCAACAACTCGGACGGAGGATGGAGTACAGAGTATGGGGCATGGATCTCCCCCAGTTCCCAGATGGCGAACAGGATCTTTGCTGCCTTGCAGGGGACATGCTTTTGAGACTAAATTGACAGCACACTGGCGCGGATTGAGGACAAGGTAGTATTTGTGGCAAGGACTTGGATCTGTCGAGTCGTCTGGCGAGTGCACGTTGCAAGCGCGGAATTAAAGGCGTGAGGCGACGTGGATGGTGCCACTCTCCCCCACAATTTTATATCTTCTTAAACCACATCCAGTTTAATCTGGTCCTGAGGTTGTCCATTTCCCCGTGGAGTAGCGGCCTGAAGCATCTCTGACTGTTGCATTGCGCAGAAAAGCACCCCACAAAGCTGGAGTCCCAACAGCCACCAGTGGCGATCAGTACCGATCTCTCCCCCAGACTTGAAGTTGAGGCTCGGCTGGTACAACCTGCTGTGTTATCAGGAGTCGGGTAATCAGCTCCCATTGGATCCCAAGTCGCCGTTGTGTATCGGCCAGCCACGGCATCCCTCGGCGTGACATGCCAACCACCGCCATATTTGCACATTGCCATATGACTACTATGGTGCCAGTGACACTCTCTACGCTCACCGGTGTTCATCGGCGTCGCGCGTCGGGACACTTTGGTTGGTTCTCCGACTGCCCTGCGTACGCCTATCTATCTAACCGTCTGTCAATCCTTTACCGCCCACTGTATTGTGCCGATCACGGCCATGGCCGCTCGGTAAACAAAAAGCCTCCATGTCCCTGTCCATGTCCTTTCCGTTTCTTCATCCATCATCCACCTCGCCCTCGCCCTTGAGCACCTCTTTCTCTCCCTTTCTTTCCGGTGTTTTCTTCCGAGCCGCCGCGAACCGAACCGAACCCTGTCCAGTCGAGGCTTGCCTTGAATCAAAATATAATCTGTCGCAATGGCAAAGTGGTCGATCGACGAAAAGACCAGCTCGGTCGAGACGGGAGAACCGATCCACGTCGAACAGCAAGACATAGGCGAACATGCAGGTCTTGATGATTCAAATGCAAGAACACAAAAATCACAGAGACCCCAAATCAATCCCTAATCTTTTCTCTCTAGCTCCCCCGATACGACGATGCAGAAACCAAGCGGATTCTACGCAAAGTCGACTACCGCCTATTACCAATGTTGACACTATTATACGTGCTTGCTTTTCTGGATCGAGGCAACATCGGAAACGCCAAAGTCGCCGGGATGAACAAGGATCTCAAACTTACGGGAACACAATATAACCTGGCATTAACTGTACGAACGAAGCCCTCATTCTCGACAATTCGAACCATTTGAAAATTAGATGGCACGGCTGACCAGGACTGACCCACAGGTCTTCTTCTTTCCCTACGCCATTTTTGAAGTCCCGTCCAATATCGTTCTCAAGCTGATGCGGCCGTCGTGGTGGATTTGTATCCTCATGGTCTCGTGGGGGACGGTATGTAATATTTCCTCCCGAAGGACATTCTGTTCTGTTCTCTTATCAATGCTAACTCTCACCCCCTTTTTTGGTTGTGTAGGTCATGACTCTTCAAGGCATTGTGCAAAACTACCACGGCCTCATCATCACGCGAACATTGTTGGGGTTAGCTGAGTCCGGATTTTTTCCTGCTGCAAGTAAGTAACGACTCAACTCTTCCCTTCCTCTCTCCTTTATCGAAACCACTGCCAGCGCCAGCCATATTTATCCCCCCATTCTAACCATTTTTCGTGCTTCCAGCATACCTCCTAACAACATGGTACTGCCGCTTCGAAGTACAAACCCGACTCTCCATCTTCTTCTCCGCCGCGTCCATGGCAGGCGCCTTTTCCGGTTTATTAGCATTCGCCATTGAAAAAATGGACGGAATAGGCGGCCTAGGCGGCTGGCGCTGGATCTTCATCCTCGAAGGGATCTTCACCACCTTGATCGGCCTCACCCTTCACTGGACGTTACCCGACTCTCCCGCCACCGCAAGCTTCCTAACCCCCACCGAAAAATCATTTATCAACCGACGCCTCGAACAAGACGCCGGCACCTCCGCAGGCAAAGTCCGCACCGGCGAACCCTTCCAATGGCGATACCTTAAGGCGGCCCTTACCGACTGGAAAATCTACTTTGCCGTCATCATCTACTGGGGAAATAGTATCGTCTTATACGCATTCACATATGCCGCGCCCAGCATCATCCTGGACCTAGGTTACACTGCCGCGCAAGCCCAATTGCTCACCATCCCTATCTATTTCCTGGGCGTGATTTCCACGATCTTCTTTTCGGTCTTGGCCGATCGCCATCGCACTCGGTGGCCGTTCATCGTGGCTCCCTTTTCCATGGCTCTGATCGGATGTATCGGCCTCCTAGCTGTTCCGCATCCAAGATTGCCTGGACTAACTTATGCGTTTCTGTTCACCATCCCTGCCGGAGTGTATCCGCCGTTGATTGGTTGTTTGTCTTGGGTGGGCAACAACTTGGCTCCGACGTGGAAGAGAGCTATTGGGATGGCATTGCTCATTTCGATCGGAAACCTCGGTGGTGCGATTGGTTCGAATATCTTTATTGCGAAGCAGGCTCCGCATTATTGGTTGGGTTATGGTATTGCTACGGGCATTGTGGCTGCTGCTATTGCGTCCACGTTCGTCCTGAGGATCGCTTACAGTATGCTCAATAAGAGGCGCGATTTGATGGATGAGGAGGAAATCAGAGCAAAGTATTCTGAGGGTGAGTTTTGCTTTTTGCTTGTTGCTTGTTGTTGGAAACAACCACTTTTCTGCACTCCTTTTCTCTCTCCCTCTCCCTCACACACACTGTCTACCCGTCATCGATTCCAAACCGAAAATTGATGATGATACTAACGGTCCCGCTTGTGCAGACGAACTACTGGACTTGGGTGACAAGTCGCCCTTGTACCGCTATGTTATTTGATGCCTAAGATCCAGTCCCCGGCTTGGCTGGAACGTCACGTCGCGAAACTAGAACGGCGAAAGACACTTTTGTTTGCAACTTGGTTGCTTTTTGCGGCTAGAAAAGCATACATAAACATTTCTGTCCATTCTTGGCCAGCGTGTATGGACTAGACTAGATCCACCCTTGTCATCAATTTTTCCCATTCTATCCTGTATCTACGTTGGCACCACGTCGACCACACGTGTTACTTTGAAATCTGGAGCTCGTGATTGCCCTCCTTCTGACCTAGACTAATCTTGTGACGGACTTACCATTCTATGCGGCGGCAGAGACTTCGTTCTGTCATCTCTTTGGATCCGGGTTGTGTGCTGTGGACACATTCTGCAAACGCATCACGAGTTCGTCGCGTTATGCTTGACACCCGACTCTAGGTAGTCATGTAAATGCCAAGAACCAATCAAACTGCCGAATCGCGCGTTCCAAAAGGGTGACTTCAAGTTTAATGCTACAACTGTACATGGCATTTCAACCATACCTAGGTACGGCTTGTCGAACAGGCCCGCAGTGCATTCCCCGCCCCGCTTTGGCGGCAGTGGTAAGGTATGCTTCTGTATTACTTTACGGAATCGGTCATCATCATATCCATGCCAACAGATCAAAAAACCTGTGTGGTACGGTGACTTGAGAAATACCGCCGAAGCACGTTCAGGGGTCAACTACTAGAATCATCATCACTGGCAATCGAGCCGCAAAAATATACCGTGGCAACGACGAGAATTTCCACCGAGAATGCAATGTCCTGCGGCGACTAGGCAGGCACCCCAATGTGGTAGAATTGCTTGACGTCCAACTTGAAGACAGAACACTTGTTCTGCAGGCTGGACGATGCCTGCGAGAGATACTACAAGAGGGCGACCGTGACATGGACATCTCAGATAAAAGGCAAGAAAAATGCGTCAGCGGACTTGCCTGTGGGTTGCAGTACGTGCATGATAACAACATCATACACGCCGATCTCAACGCTGCCAACGTTATTATCTCCGGAGATGATCACGATGTTGCCATGTGGCTGGACTTTGGGGGCTCTCAAATTGACGACCAAGAGGCCCTGGCCAACTATGACGAGTACAGTTATCGGCCACCAGAGTTTCCAGATGATCCTCCTGTTAGCCGGGCAACTGATATCTTTGCTTTTGGCTGTACCGTGTTCGAAATCGAGACAGGCGCACCGCCCTTCTACCACGAGACCAAGCACATGTCGCAGGCCGGAAAAATGTCATACCTCGAGGACAAGTATCGCCAACGACTCTATCCGTCCGTGGAAAATCTACGCTTCGGCCGCATAATCATGGGTTGTTGGGAGGGACGATACGAGTCGATGAACGATCTGAATCAAGATTTAAATTCCATGGATGTACAGCGATCCCAGCCATTATCGTGGTATGATTCAATCCCAGCTATGAGGACGGCAATTCGCAACGGCCTCCGGCGATTTTAGCTTTGCCCAAACAAACAACGGAGCAGCTATTGAGGGAATGTGGTCATCATCAAAGTCATCATCAAAGTCATCATCAAAGTCATCATCAAAGTCATCATCAAAGTCATCATCAAAGTCATCATCAAAGTCATAACCCATGACCATCATCTTCCACCTGTGATCAGCGGGCGGCGTTCAAGTTATTATCCATCTGGAAGAATGTGTTAGAACGTATTAAAATAATCAGAAAAATGTGTTATGGTAGCGATCCCCTTACATTCTCAATTTGAACTGTCCCCACGGACACTCCCGGGTCGCGGCAGGTCGAACATTGGCCGCCTAAAGGAGTTGACCCGAAACGTGCTATGTCGGTTCTCTCTGTGGCATCGCTGCAATAAGGCTTCGAGTCTAGGGCTTTCGGGCACCTGTCGTAGTAACGCTGCTCTACTTGGTGCCGATTTGGTCGGCGGGGACAGTGTCTGTAAATGCGGATGGCTTTAGTGTATTGGCACATTACTGTGTAGGTACAGGTAGTATAGGGTGGTACAGCTGCGAAACTTGAACTCTGAGACCCATTCCATTCCGATGTCGTGTGGCCGGAGGAAGATTACTTTATGCTGCAGTGTCCGTCGTTCTAGCAGATACACAGTCATTGAGCCAACAATCAATAGACAAGCCCTCTTAAGGACCGTCATTAGGTATTGAGCCAGATCATCATTATTGCATACCTACCTTACCTACCAAAACCTTGCACCTGTAGTAGGAACAAAGATAAAAGGCGCACAACTTGAAAAGGCACCCAATAACATTCCAACACGTTGATCAACTGCTCTTTGACAACTTTAACATACCTAGACTGTGTACATAGGCCTCCTTTGAAACATCAAATGGTTCCATCTGAGTCTGGGATATTCTCACAAGTGTACACTCCACCCGTGTGACTCTACTCATTATTGTATATCTGGTGAAATTGTCCTCTATCTTGAGAAGGACCGGGAGGGACTTGATGGGCCTGCAATATTTTTCTCTGGGATGCCTTGGGCCTTCGCCCACAAACAGTACCCGGACAATGCCTCACTTCATGCGTACAGGGTATCTGGCTGGGCTGCATACTTACTCTATCCACCAGTAAGCTCTCTGGAGAAAGAGAAACGAATACGAGTCAACGACTCAAAGTACCTTACTTATAAATGAAGCGGTCTGTCGTGTCCAAGTCTTGGTCCATTATTGCTTACCTTACTCCTCGCAACCAATTCTCCCACCAGAAAGAACTATCATACCAGACTCTTGTTCTTAACAACCAGTCTAGTAGTATAAAATGGCAGACTCTGGCGCTAGTCAAGATCAGTCGAAACTATGAAGCCAGTGATGTGTTGTAAAAGAGTGATAATCATTCTCAACGATCTAGGAGGCAGGAATGTATCTAAGTAGTCCTCCCTGCCTATTTGCCTGTTTGTCTCTCTCGATTATAAGGAGCCCTTTATACTGATCGTCCAACTTGCATACAAAGAGTACTCCCGCCTGATTGTCCAACTTGTGTATCAGGCGCCCTCCTGGTTGATTGTCTGTGTTGAGTACCAGGAGGCCTCCATGAGCAATGGGCGGGTGGTGGGATCCTCATAATCAACTAGATCAGGGTTCGGGTGGTGGTGGCCATCATCAGTCTGGCAGCACCACTACTAGTACAGGTAGCTAGGAGGCGCAGTATGGAGTACAAGGAAATGCAGGCCAATTAAGCCAAGTGATCTCGTCAGGCGAGGCTGCGCACAGACGCCGCACCGCGAATAAAGACAAGAAAGAGAAAGAAAAGGAACCCCAAGACAAGAAGTGAGCCGGTACGGTAAGCAAGACTCTATCTGTCATCGAGATTAGCTCAAGACGTAATATTTAGTCCTTCATCATCTTCAAGAAGGCGCCGAAGCTCTTCCTGATACCTCTCTTCCTCAACAACTTTCGTCTTCACAATTTGCTCCACATTCTCTTGCCATACGGTCGACACCAGCTTCACCTTGGCCACCAAATCTCTGTCGGCGGAAAATTTGGGAAGAAGATGATCCTCAAATATAAAGGGCCAGGCATTGAGAGATCTGATGCAGGCCCAGAACCACACTCGCTTAGACACCCAAGAGTCTCTCATTGTCCTTGTGAGCTGGATGTTGTTATGCTCATGCTGCAAATTCTTGGCCTCTTCATCCTCCATGATGCCCAAGAAAATTTGTCGCGCCTCATTGAATTTGTCGTACCGTTCGTCAATGATATCATCGATACTGCAGTTCGTAAGCCAGTACGGCACTGACAGAATTTCCGCGGGGAGAGCACAGATCCACTCAAGGTCGATCAGGCAAGTGATATTCCAGTCGTCGTCCACAAAGATATTGCTTTGATGGAAGTCGGTCAGTTGGAGGATGAAAGGACCACTTCGTTGACTGCGATTTATGAAATGATGCGACACGGCTCGAAGTAATGTCCTGATGGCCATGCGTTCGCGGGCATCGTCCTCATCCCGCACCGCGTGAGGATCATGGAGTAAATGGTTGTCATACTGCGTGAGCATATCCGAAACAAAGCTGTCTGTATCCTGATATGTTTGGAACGGCTGAATGGTTCGCGGAGTCCCGCTGTGCTCGAATATCATCGTGTTACACATCAGAGGTCGGTTCGTCAATGTAATGGTGGAATCACTCGGGTTGAACACGAAGGATCCAATAGTCGGTTGTGGGAGACGCGCGAGTGAAAGTATGATGCGGGACATGCCTTGGAAAAGACGAGCTCGTCGCATCGAGTCGTGAAGATGCTCCGTCCACGTCAGGGAAAGCATTTTACCCGTCTGCGGGCCGATATATTCGAGAAGCATGTACGCCATAAGTGTATGGACGGCCGGTACTACCCTTCGATTCTGAGTCGGAGCGTAGTTCGAGAGGAGCGGAAGACCTAGGATACGGTGCATCCATCTCCAGAGATATCGCGAAATACGCGTATAAAAGGGTGCTTGCTTGATATGGGTAAACTAGGTCGGGTCACGATAACGTGTGAGTAAATATTAACGCCGAAAGAAAGCAAGAGCTTCGACGACGAACCTGACTACCATCGACGAAACCAAAGGCATAGAGTCTCGGTATTCGAATGTCGGAACAGTACTCTTGCATCCATATATAGGCAGCGACTTCACATCGCACCTTTTCATCGATTGTCCCAGGATACTGGGCTTCCGCTAGTTTGTGGGGCATGGGACACCGGAAAACAAGTCTGGTCGGGCTACCACCAACTGTGATATCGATCAAGACACAAATATTGAATCCGCCTTGGATCCACGAGTCAGGTGTGAGAACCGTGCAGCCATCGTCTTTGCGCAGGTGAAGATGGCTTCTGACCAAGTCCGCGATCGACTCTCTCCGGGACCAAAGCAGATGCCGGAAGCTCTCAGCCGCGCGCTGATGTCGGATGAAAAGAACAAGATTGCTTTCATCCTCGGCGGCTGATTTCATCGACAGCAAACGACCATGGTACAGTAGATTGGGCGGCATTATATTGGCGAAATCTGATTACCGCGTCAACTGTAAATACAGACCTGGCGCGTTTTTCTAGAAAGACATTAATACATTCCAGCCAAGTCGACGTCTCAACTTATTTAGTTTAAAGCCAGAAGAAGACAGACCCGGGGGGGAATATTTTGGTTATTGATATCATCGCACTCAACGGCATGCCCAAGGCCGCACATTGCTGGTTGAATGGAATGATACAGTACAGTTATTGAGGTACGGTGCACCTGTCTCAGATAGTACTATGTAGGTAGGCTGATGGAAAAGTGGCCTTCAAAGCGACTCCTGAACCAACAATAACCGAGTGGGAAGCCCGGAATTTGGATGTTCCGAACTGGGAACCCAGGGGGCCAATTTATGCGACTCAGGATCGCACAGCCACAGCTCAGGCTTGCCAGCCTTGCCAGGGATTAAAGGAGGATGGATCTTCACCAGATATCCGCCAGTACGCATCGTACAAGAGATCATGCATCGACGTGTGAGGACAATAGTCCGGCATCCTAACGGAGGCTTTCAAGCAGCGTAGGCAAACTCCCGGCTGGTACTCTTCCAGTTCTCGAGCTGCCTCCCGCATGTGCCATGTCCAATTCATGCTGCATGGCGCGCACTCAAGTTCTGGCGCACATTGGGAAGTGTTGCCTGTGCCAAATGAGTCTATGACTTTCCCAAGGTCACGAAGTGCACGGTTAACCGACACTCTCAGTCTACCAGGGCAGTGTCCGAACGCGCACAGACGCGCAAAGAGGTTTGCTGCGTTCATGGCTTGGCCAACACAGAGTCGAGGAACTTCCACTTTGTCGTCGTCATTGTCGTCGGATCTTTCCATGAGGCGAAACGGTTGCGAGGCTTGTGAACTTCTCACCCCAAGAAGCATACAAATGATTCTGTGGCAACTATGATGAAGCTCGTCCATCTTGGCCTTGTACAGGTCAAATAGCCAATCTGGACACACAGAAAGTCAGTCGCACATCCAGGAATCATGAACGACCGCGGTAGACAGCTCACCTATGAAATGTTGTTCTTGCACCTGGAGAGGAGGCTTGCGTAAGGCAAGCCCACTTAACGCGTTGTGGTCTACATATCGTACTGCGCTTTGAGAAAGTCGGTAGAATGCATCTTCGTCATTGAAAAGGTATGCGGTGTTGACTGTATGGATCCAGTCGTACATGGTGATTTCTCTCCGACCGGAATAGAGGTGTTGCCTAAACAGGGGCTTGATGGCATTGCTGTAGTCGTACTTATCGCTAACAGTTGCAAGTGCGTATATTCCGTCAAACGAGACGTCCTGTAGGGCCTCATTGTCGTAGTGCAGGACCCTACATAGAAGGCCTGTAGGCCCAGGAGCGTCTTCAGGCAGCCTCAGGATTGGTGGGCTCTCCTTGCTGAATGGGAGCTGAGCCTCGCGGAAATTTCCAGAGAGCATGGTCTTAAACACCGGCGATGACAGTGTAAGAACCTTGGTTGATACCAGAATTCGTGCCATTTTCGGTGTCGACTTTTCCTGTTCTTGCACCTCTCCCTCTTCGTTTTCATCACCCTGGCCGTCCTCTTTGTCTACTTCTAGGATCAGGTCGCCGTCTAGGTCGGCTTTGGTTTCTTCATTCTGAGTGTGCTCTTTGCCGACTTCCAGGATCAGATCACCGTCTGCGTCGGCCACGATAGTGCGCACCTCGCTGCTGGTTAGTGACGCCATTGTCAGAACAGGGCAAGGGATCAGATAATGTAGAAGACTGTTGGGGACACGAGAGGTTCCTGGCAGAAGGAATAAATATGAGTGTGAGATTTTTGTCTGGTTAAATACTTCAGGCAATAACAAAAGCGCGACAGAAGTGAATAAAAGCGTGACTGAATTCACCTTAGGAGAAGGAAACGCTTCACTCTCCGGCGCCCTTGTTTAGGTGACGAAGTTTGAAGTGATGAACCGATGACACTACCAGGATGTAGTTATCACCCAGAAGTTGACTCAGAAGACAGGCAGCACTTACCACTGGGTGATATATCATATACTGACCTTGTCGACGAGGGTACTGTCTCTTATCGACAACCAGCCAGGCACGACATCTTCTTCCGTCTTGACCTCATCATGGTGCGTTCGTCTATTTGCAAACTGCTCAAAACTCGAACGGCATCCCAATATACACTCGGAATCCCGAAACAGCAAAATACCAATCGAGGAACTGCCTTTCTCTCTGAGTCAAGGGTATTGATCTTATCTTCTGCGGTTTCCTCTCGGGCTGGTGAGAGCGGCAGGTCCCGTTGAAGAGCGATGGCCGTCTCGGCCTCGATAACAAAACATGTAATCCACGACCTTCATTCTCAAGAGTGCCTTTTTCTGTCGTCGAACTGCCCAGTAGGTCCTCGTCTGGCCGGTGTGCTGGGTGGAGATGCAAACGACCTGCTGGAGAAGCCTGGCTTCGAGAGAAACATGCTATCAAGACTATGCAGCAGGAGAAGATATTGAAGGCGAATATATAAGAGTAAGATGGGGTTCGGTGTTTGCCCTACCACAAACAACCAAACATCGGCCAGTAAACATCGGCAAACACAAAACATTGCGCTGAATCCACGCCAAATATGGACTTCATTTGTTCTCCCTGCCACCCATGGCATCATCAATGGAAAATTACCTAGGTAGGTCAAGGGGCGGCATGGCATCGGGTTACAGCACCTGGTTTTGGGACTTGTTTACGGCGGGAAAACACCAGGATATATCTTCGGAGCCGGCCGATCGAACGAGAATATATCTGTGCATGCATCGCCGTCTCTTGTATACCAGGTATGGTCCCTCGCTTGGCCCTATGCATGGCGGGAGACTAGCGTGATAGAGTCAAGGTGAACAACTTGAACGGCATCGAGAAATCCGTGAGCCATGTTGGATCGCACTCGGCGCAGGAAAAGGAGGTGGAAGCTCCTTCAAGGCAATCACAGCCAAATCTTCCAATGCGATTCAATTCACTGGGAAGAAGTCTTCGTTCATCAATGGTGAAGGAGCTCTCGGCGAAGTTGGAGAGAGAAAATGTTGAACAGGTTCAGAAGAGAGATGTGAAAACGCCCACCTGTAAAAGGTGGCACAACAATAGCACAGCTGTTGTATTGTACAATGTTGTGTGTCCCTTGGCAAAGATATTCGGGTGTCTCTGTGGTGGTTATTGCATCGCCTCATCTATTTTTATGTGCATATGCAATGTAGCAATATTCTGAATCTTCCTGTTTCGCGTGCTACAGTCGGCTTTCTACTTTTTCAATAAGGCACCTAGGTACCTATATATGTACTTTTCACCGAACCTTCCCTGGCAGTAGGCATGACCTATAGTAGATCCATATATCACTGTACATTTCTCGACATAGAGCCGCTGCCAGTGACGCCCCTTGTCATCAGATCAACCCTGCGCCTTTCCTAAGGCTTTCTAAGGCTTTCCCTTATCGACATGTACTGCCGGTCCCAGCATCCAAACAGTGGAGGAAACCCTTTCCTTCGTCACAAAGAACCATATGCGACGCTGCCAGTGGTGCCGCGACATACTCCGTGGAACCTTTGAAGGTTTTCCTCTTCCTTTCTTCCTTCCTGTCTCCCATATCTGATTCTTCTCTCTCACGTCCAAAGAATCTCCTTCGCACTATCCTTATCCCCCTCCAAATCCGCAATCTCCTTCCTCATAACATCTGCACGGAACGACCTGAAAGCCTTCTCGATCCTCTTTTTGGCTTCCGGGTCTTCCGAAATCGTCCTCTTTGCCGCCCACATTCCCGTCAGGAACCCCGTCTCTCCACCCAAGAACAATCCTCCAATACCAAAAAAAGTATAGGTGATAATATCGCCCAGCGGCGTCGGAGCCAGCAGCGGAGTAATATCTGGAATGGCCTCTTCGCGGCCGTCGGCGAATCGCACGTGCGTGGGTTTCTCGGCGGCCTTGATGGCCTGGTACATGGCGTTGCGGTTGGCGCGGACTCGGAACGCGAGAAAGCCGCCGAGCGCAATGCCCGCCAGTGAGCCGATCAGGGCGTGTGTCGAGGCTTTGCTGGCGGCTCGTTGGAGGATGTCGCGGTCGGAATCTCGTAGACTGTACAGAACGACGATGTCAGAAATATGACACAGAACCACAGACGTAAAGATCCAAGTAGGTACAGGTTGTAGACACAGGTTCGCAACTCACTCGTGCTTCATATGCTCTTCCGCGAGCTTTCCGAGCTCGTCGCCCGCATTTTTGCGGAACGCAGCTAGAGAATCGGCGGACATTTTGGTGGCAGAAGAGGCTGATTGATTTGAGCTTGTGTGATTGAGGGATAAGGCTCGCCGTCAGAACTCAGGATGGCGAGGATTACTTGGTGTTTTTGAAACGGAGGTGGCCGGATGAAATCAATGCATTAGGTACTGAGTCGACATTGGAGCCGCTTTTGTTGACACGACGTCATAATTGAGTAACTGGATTTATTAGGTGCGCGGTAAAATCCTCTCCGAGTCCCACTGCGACAACCATATTGTATACCTACATAGGTACAAACGTTGTACATTGGGAGGGTAGGTATCTCACTGGGTCCCTACATAATACAGCTGACATACTCTCAAGGCTCAAAGGCTTGACGACCGGCTCGAACACTGCCGTGGACGACGCTCCCTGGGATCCTAGCCTCGGATGCCCACACTACCCCATCTAGGTACGGGTTGTATACCATCGTCGTTACTGCAGATATGCGAACGATTGAGATACGCTCCTGTGACTTGTTCCGTTCAGGCTTTTGACTCGGGAGTCCGAAAGTGAGGAAAAGCTGGCACAAAGGACCTCTAAAGGGCGCCAATCCTGACTGCGCGCGCGTTCATGCCTTGTGGTGCGGTAGTCGGTCGACTTGCATGTTCTCTGTTACCTCCAACCTCAAACGATGACTTTTCACCGTATCCCGTAGGACATGGATGGGTAGGCATTATTCCGTCGAGCAACTTCTGTAAAGCTAGCTCACTCACTGCATCACCTATGGCGCTAGCAGACTGAGATTGAGTTTTCGCAAGAGGTGTCGTCTGCCATTAGAAATTTCTGGCTCACTTTTTTCGAGAGTTGGCCTGAACATCGACTGTCTCATATCGGAGACCAAACTCCTGGGTCGTGCAATGCGATCAGGTTTCCAAGGCACGACGCAAGGGCCGCAGTCACTGAGAGTGTCGATAGCTTTGGGCTCATCTGGTAGATCGACAGGGTATATAGAGACATACCCGTTGAGATCGGTACGTGGGGTCGCTCGGTAAGCTGAGCCCGGCGGGCTGAGCTGGGACGGCAGCTTTGATGCTCCCGACACGGGAGAGCCATCAGGAACACCGATCGAAAGCGTCAATTCCACACACCCTCAATGTCCAGCGAGTCCAAGAATTTGTCGGCCTGAGCTTTGGCTCTCTGTTCAGCGATCATCTTGCGACGTTCTTCAATCTCCTTCCGTCTCTGCTCCTTCTTCTGTTCTCGTTCCTGGCGTATTCTTTCTGTTTCCTGTCTCTCCCTTTCCAAGGCCTCCATCTCGCGCTTCCGGGTGTCGGCATCGTGGCTGAATGCATAAAACCCAGTGCCTTTGGTCCTGACCTCGGCCTTTGCATCAAAGTGGGTGTCTGGAGGCGGAGTAGGTGATTTATCTCTCTTCTTCGCCAGCTCGGCCATTCTTTCGGCAATGACCTCATCCGGGTTGAACGCCGCATGTTGGATCGTGTCTCCATGAATGACATTGGTGGGCATTGAAGGTCTGGCCGAGAGCCGTTCTTCTTCCTCGGCCAGATTGGCTCGCATGCGCTTGAGTCTTTCCTCGCGGGCCGCCTGGGCCTTTGTGCCTTTGCGCAGCCGTCCGAATTCGTCAAAGTATTCGACCAGCTCTTCATCTCCGTCTGCGGTGCCGGCGCTATCCGAGTCCGAGTCTTCGGCGTCGTCATCGTCGCCGTGTGCTTGGGTTTCGGCCCATTTGCGGTCGAAATCTACCAGCGTGCGCTCGTCGTAGCCCTCCTTGCCAATGTACTCGCCGCGCTTCATGGCGTTGTATAGTCGCACCTTGTCCTCCATTTTTCTCTTTGACCGGTGTAGCTCGGCGGCATCGACGGAGCCAATGTCGTCTTTGGTTTTGTGCCGCTGCTGCCCATCGTGATCTTCGAGGTCGGCGGCCGACCGCTTCTTGACATTCTTGTTGTGCGCGGTAAATATGTCGTTCTTGTCTTTCGAGGGCCGAGGTCGCCCGGTGCTGGCTTTAGTTTTGCTGGAGGATGAGTTCGAGATAAGTGATGCAAGGGTTGTGGAGAATGCGAGCGAAGTCGAGGACGATATCTCTTTCGCCTTGGTTTTGGAGGATGGCTTGATGCCGTAGAGACTATCGGGCATGATGACTACATGGGCGTGTCATGAAGGTGCGATACAGGCATAGGTATCGTCGAGAAGGCGTTAGCGGTTAAACTGGGAGTGTACGGGTCAAGTTGTTCAAATCGTATCTATGTCGTTCCAGTGATGGTGAGCCTCAGTGGTTCCGAGGAAGACGGCGAGGGACACGGAGTTAATGCCGGAGATAATTGCAACGGGATATTCACACTTTGCCCGATTCGGATGATCAAACATTCAGCCTGATGCAGCCTTGTCGGCGGCTGTTCACCTTCCAGTGTATTTGTTCAAGTCCCGTAATACCTCACCAGCGATCGTCACCTGTTTAAATGATACTATACGCCGAATTTATCTCGGATCGAGTCTGGCCAATGGCCCGGCGTTTTCGTCCAAACATACGGCTACCTGGAATAAGTCCGAGGAGAACCAAATCTATGCTTTCAAAGCGTCGAGGATAGCACCAGTCATCTCAAGCGTCTTCTCTTCTTCCAATCTTCTGCCAATAATTTGCAGCCCAACCGGCATGCCATCAACGGCTGCTGGGTTGTCTATCACGGCGAAGTCAGCATCACTCACTGTCGGCTGGCTCGAGCAGACATTAAACTCACATTCACTGTTTATCTCTTTGTCAAGCTCGCTCAATGGTGAGAAATCGGCCGGCACCGTGTCCTGGTTCTTGTCCACTGCAACGCCTGACGGGAAGTTGACGGCGGAATAGTCGAGGATGTTCCAGATGGCCGTATACGCCACATGTTTGTACTTTTCATGTTCCACCGTGCTGAAAGGAGTGGTTGGGCTGAGGATGCCGTCGATGCCAGCTTCCGCCCAGCGGTCAATGTACTCCTGACACAGCTTGTTGCGTTCCAGATGCAGCTGCCACAGGTCGTAGCAGCCCATCTCGGTGGCCTCCTCGTATGCCTTCATCTGAGGATGGAAAGGCTCGCCAACGGGCTCGAGTGCCTTGCGGCAAGATTTGCCGCCATCAGCGACAAAGAAGCGAGACTAAGTAACCATTAACTAGCTGTCAATGACTAACCCCCGAGAAAAGGAAACGTACCAGAATGTTCAGAGCCTGCGGATGGCTCGAGGAATCCCAGTCGACGACTTCGTGTCCGGCTTTTCGAAGCTTCTCCACGGTCGTCTTTAGGGCTCTCTGGACAGGTGGCGTAGGGGTCACTTGGCGATCGTTCCAAATGACACCAAACTTCAACTTTTTCGGCAGCTGCACGTCCCGCCAGGGGATCGGAAGCGCTTTGGGGTCTTTCAACCAGGGCTTCGAGTCAACGACCGACTTGGCGAACAATTTCAAATCCGACAGCGTCGGTCCCATGGGTCCTGCAATAGCGGTCAGCATCGATGGCATAACACAGACTCAAAGCTGCTATGTACTTACCGTTGACGCTGTTGACTGATTCTTGTCCAGCAAGGCCCGAGGTACATCCCGCGGTTGGGAACCGGCCAAGCGATGGCCGTAGAGTGAAAATACCGGTGCACGATGCTGGAATGCGCAACGAACCGCCAATATCTGTTCCCACGCCCAAAGGACTGCCGTGGAATGCGAGGAGGGCAGACTCGCCTCCGGAACTTCCGCCGGGCGTGGTTGTAAGTCGAAGAGGATTCAGTGTTCTATACCTGTTAGTTCAAACTACTTTTGTCGCCACTGGGACAACATGACATACCTTCCAAAAGTGTTGTTGACGGTCTCGGCCATCATCATTGCCGTTGGCACGTTGGTCTTGACGTAGATGACGGCACCAAGAGACTTGAGTAAATCGACCAGGACACTGTTTTGCTTGTGTGGCTTGTTGCACCACGACACAAACCCAACCGTCGAGTCCTTGCCAACGACATTGAAGTTGTCCTTGATCGAGATTGGCAGGCCATGGAGAGGACCAACAACAGCTCCAGTCCGGCTAAATGCTTCGTCCAGGGCCTCTGCGGCTGCCAACGCCTCGGGAAACATGGTTTCACTTAGACAGTTCGTCTGTCAAGGCAAACATGACATCAGTACGGATCATTCTCAATGTGAAAAGTGCTTTCTTACCAATTGGTGTGCTGCTGCTGCTCTCTTGCAAAATGCCGATGTAACGGCCTTTGCACTCCAGGTCTTGTCCCTAATACGCTCGAGGATCTCTTCTGACGTGCTTGAAGTTATTTTCAGCTCTTCGGGAGTGAACCATCCGGACGATTCGGGAAACGAAGTAACATCTAGCTGGCTTTTCGATGGCAACACTTCTGCTGGGACCAACCACTCAGGAGGAATGCTCTTCATCAAGGCTGCCCGTTTGGCAGCAGCAATGGATTCCCATTCTGCCGGTGGTGAGATGGCCATTGTGCTTGCCGATTGAAAATCTTTGGGGTTGACAACGAGTACAGCTTGAAGACACTACAGTTTCAAATGTAGGAAAGAAAGATACAGTATCAGAAGCGACTGAATGTGTTACTACCATGGACACCCACGGACACCTCCACGGCGACGGCGATTGCCTACACAGTATACCCATTGCTACTCCACACTGGACGCTTGGGCCACCCTCCAACCAGTCTGGCGGACATTTCGGACAGTGTGGCGAATGGCCGCCCTCTCGGTCGCGTGCGCTCCAGGTCTCCTGAGCCAGTTGAGGGGGCGATATTGACCAGTATCAGACCAGAATTCGGCTCCTGGAGGACGGTCGACGACTCCATAGCCGATAACGCGGCCCAGAGTGTTGGTCCGCGGCTGTTAGGTCTCCTGTTAGGGGGCGTTCTCGACCGGGGTCAAGTTGATATTCGGCTGATGGTGCCGGGTTTCGGCGCTCTTCCGCTTCGACCAAGAGGACTATCATTTGCCGCCAGGACAGACTTTTCCACACACAGCATTAGCAATCCACAAATCCTCGATCTTGCCCAGGAGGCTCTGCAGCAATCTCCCCGCCTGACCCTTGCACCTCCGCAAACAGGTCAAGGTTCCTCTTGCCCCATCCCGGGCCATATCATGTGGAGGACTGACAAGTGACACCGATAAATGTGTGATAAGCCAGTCAGAGAGATACTGAAATCGACAACGCTCGGTTCGGCTACTTGTTGGCTTTGCGCTTGCCAGACGCCGACCCACCGCAGTATTTAGAAGGAGCCTCCCCAGGCCGACTTCCAAATATCCTGAACCATCCTTTCGACCTGGGATTGTGAGTGTGTGTGCGCGCAAAATCCCAAAAATCCATCACCATGGCCAGAGCCTCATCTTTCAGGGCCTACCTGAGGTCCGACAAGTCACCACAGGAGAAAAAGTTGGTCCGCAAGGTCGACTTTTTCATCCTGTCCTTTTGTTGTCTCATGTACTTTTTCAATTATTTGGATCGGTCCAACTTGACCCAGGCCTATGTCTCTGGCATGAAAGAAGACCTGAACTTTAAGGGGAACCAGCTGACTCAGATCACGACCATTTTCACCTGCGGCTACATTGTGTAAGTTTGCCACAACAAGGCTGTCGCCTATCGTTTTCTATCGCTCAGCAACTAACTGTTCTTCAAGCGGAATGATACCCTGCAACCTTGCACTCTACTACATCAAGCCCAGGATCTTTTTTCCGTCCATGTGTTGTTTCTGGGCCGCTCTGACCATGATCACGGCTGCCTCCTCGCACCCTAAACATATCATGGTGATCCGGTTTTTCGTCGGAGTTTCCGAAGCCAGCACCTTCATCGGCACCCATTACATTCTTGGATCATGGTACACGGAAAAAGAACTCGGCAAGCGAAGCGGCATCTTCACCGCCTCCGGACTTGCCGGCACCATGTTTGGAGGATTCATCCAATCGGGGATCTACAAAAGCATGAACGGACTACAAGGCCTCAGCGGCTGGAAGTGGCTGTTTATTGTTGACGGCATCATCACTCTGCCCGTGGCCTTGTACGGGTTCTTGCTGTTCCCCGACACGCCATCAACCACATCCGCCCCATACTTGAGCGCCGAAGAGCGCCAGCTCGCCATCTCCCGAGTGCCCGAGGTTCCCGAACAAAAGCCCATTTCGCTGGCATTTGTCCGCCGCGTGTTGAGGTCATGGCAGTTCTACGGCTTCGTCATCCTCTGGATCATCGCCGGCGAAACCGAGAGTTTCAGCTCCAACAGTCTGCTGGCACTGTACATGAAAGCCACGCCTGATGCGCACTACAGTGTTGTCCAGCTCAACAATTACCCAACTGGTGTCCCCGCCGTGGGCATCGTGTCGACCTTGTTCTGGGCCACGTTGACTGATTACTTGGGTGGCAAACGGTACTTGGTGGGCTACTGGATTGCCGTCACTGGCATCGTCACGTCGGCCATTATTTTGTCGCCTTCCAGTTCCGTTGCTGCCCATTTCGGCGCTTACTACTGGGCCGGCTCGGTGTATGCTTGTCAAGCTACTTTCTTTGCTTGGGCCAATGATGCGCTGAGATACGAGGAGGATTCCCTGCGTGCCATTGTCATTGCATGCATGAATCTGGGGAATAATGCCGTCAATGCCTGGTGGTCGATTCTGTTTTACTCGGCCGATATGGCGCCCAAGTTCACGGTAAGTTTGATGATTGTGTCTGAGTTGTTGAATGTGTATGCTAATGTTTGCTGTAGAAAGGGATGTGGGCCATGATCGCCATGAGCATCGCACTGGCTGTCTGGACGGCCATGTTGCAGATTGTCGAAAGGAGGACGGCTAGCAAGAGACTCGTGTCGACTGAAGAGGCACCGTCGGAGAATGTGGAAAAGCAGTCGTTCAGTGAGCCTCAGAAGGCGTAGAATATTGGTATCTTATACATATACCAATTCTACCTAGGTACATACGTCTACTGGGTAAATAGGCTGCGCTGGGTCGTACAGTATATGAACAGAACAGGCTCTGGATTGGAATGCAATGGAATTCACAGTTACAATGTCTCCATCAATTTACAGTAATATATATTGCTGTATTGATTACACGCTTGAGTGTCCGTGAGTCATGTCCAGTGGTTGCAGTGCGCCGCTCGTCAGTGTCATAGTCGAAGTTCAAGTTGTTCCTTGGCACGAACTGTAGTATCCTTTTCGATGCTTCAACCTCACCCAGCCTTATACCGCTATTAATTCTCCCTAATGTATGATACACTACCTCAACATTCAATCAATCTATTACTTTATATTATCTCACGTCCAATAATGATGCGGTTTCGTGGTCCCAACGATGGACGTCGCAGAACGGGTCAAATTGGCCCTAGAAATGATACCGAGTCAGTCAGACCGACCCCTCTGGTCGTATTGAGATTGATTGATCGCAAGGCTGACATACTTTCTGTCCCTAGCATGTGAACGATGTAAACGACTCAGACGGAAATGTGACACCGAACTTCCCAGCTGTCGGTTGTGCAGAGCAGCGCATGCGAAATGCGAGTTTAGGGATCATGTTCTTGGAGAGATCGTTTCGAGGAGGTAGGTTCACCGTTCGTCCTGGACAGACTATCTATCAGTCAGTCGTGTACTAAGGATTTGTTCTGTTTAGTCAAGTCAAAGATCTTCTCGACCGATGGACGGCTCTTCGGCAAGTTGAAGTTGAACTCGAACAAGAAGCAGATTCACTCTCGCCCTCTTGGGACAATCACCACCAGAATCCGAGGATTCCTTCCCGCCTCAACTTTGACGCTCACTTTCCAGCTGGAGCCGGCAACGGCCATGGCCACGGCCACGGCCACGGCGACGATTTTGTGTTTTTCGGATCGTCGTCTGCACAGGTCTTGTCGACGGAGTTGTTGGCGGTAATATGCCCGGGGTCGACTTTACTACAGCAGCCACAAGAACCCTTCCTCTCAGGTAGTAGACGAGGAGGTCAAGGCCGTCGTCCTGATCTCAACGAATCAACAGTGGCAGTTGCTACGATCGTACCGACAAAGGCGCTGATTCTACGTCTACTCGACATTTATAACCGGTCGTGCATGGTCTTTTGGCCCATTCATCTCGAGTGTATGACTGATGATGAAGCAATCGAGGGGTTTTATCGGTATATGATACAGCAACAACAAACGGACTCTGAGCCAGAATCGCACTCACAACCACACTCACGACCTGTCGATCAAATTGGTGCTAGTCACGCGAACTTTCAGCTCGCCATAATCTGCTGTATTGGCTGTGCATGTGCCTCTGCCCACGGCAATGCTACAATGGCTCTCCGAGCCTACGAAGACTCATTCTACAAGATCGCCTCATCAAAAGCCAAAAACGTGCTCTCGGAAGCGACGCACGACTCCCTCCGCAGCCTGATGCTCGTCATTATTTACTTGTTATTCAGACCCCAAAAAGGCGATCTGTGGCTGCATCTAGAATCGGCCGTCCGCTTGGCCATTGAGCTCGGGTACCATCGAGAAGATGCACCATTCGCAGAGACCCCAAACCAAAAGGCGCAGAGAAGTCGCACTTTCTGGACCTTGTATCGGCTGGACCATATGGTTGCCGAGACGTATGGGAGGCCGACGGATGATTTGGAGGCTATCAGTACGATTGAATTGCCGCATCCGACTGCTGTGCCGACAACATCCCCAATGGCGGCGTCCCATCCTCATCCTCCCCATCCTTCTGCTGCACCAGCAGATCTCTCCTCCTTGCTGGCCTTGCTTAGCTATATCCGCTCCTCCGTCTTCAAGACCGTCTATCTCCCCGCTGGGGTCTGGGGTGCAGGTGCAGGCTCGCCAGTCACCGTTGACGACGCATACTATAAAGTCCAACTTGATGAGATTGAGCAATGGCGGCGGCAGACTACCACCACCGCAACGAATGCCGACGGCCTCAATACCTATAGTCTGGCCTGCATAATCGCCTACCACTCTTCGGTCTTGTTTCTATTCCAGAAATCAATGCTATTCGCGCTGTCCAAACTGACAGAAGACTCCACAGTGGAGTACAGTGTAGACGGCGGTAGAAATGTTGTGCCTGTTGGATCCGTCGCTGTCCAGAGCTTCAACTCGGCCATTGCGCTCATAGACTGCTATGAGAGGATAATTCTGTCTGACGACTCGGAGTTGTTTTCAAATTACCCCGTGACATTTGTGTCGGCACACGAAATCTACGTGGCTAGCCTGACGTTTGTGGCAGGATGCTTCTGTTTCCTTGATGGCCGAATCAAGCTGGAAGACTTGAGCACTGGGCAACAAGAGCTCCATACCAATCCCGCCGCCAGTACAAAACAGTCTTGGGTGTTGCTGGCGGGTATCAGGGGGCAAGATACAAGAGCTGATAGACCGCTGCCAGTGCACCAGATATCAGCTTCGTGCATCGCCCTGCTTACCTGGTGCACATTCCAATGGCCAGGCATGAGCGGGATGCTGGAGATCTATCGAGAACTCTCCTCGGAGGTTCTTCCAAAGATGGCCGCAAAGGGTATTGTGTGAGTAGCCGCTCGTTGGTGTATCGGTTCCAACAGATCCCGTGTGGCGGCGCATACCCGGCATGAAAAAATGGAAGTCCATGTTTATACATTGTCCCTCTCGATCTGGCACCAACTGGAGAACCGTTATCCCGCCAAAAAAGGTTCCGTCCAGTCGGGAGTGTGGATAAACCCGTCCAGAAAATCAAAAGTGGTCTCATCCCAAGCAAAGTCGTCAAACCTCGAAAGATCCCAATCAAAGGCATCGGCATTGGAAAGTGCCGTCTCCAAGTCCTGGATGCCCGTTCCACCGACACCAGTGTCTGCCGCCAGGGCTTCAAACCTAGTTGTCCCGGGGTACAACAAATGTGCCAGCTCTTCATCCTGTTCGCGACTGAAAGCAGCGCCCGGGTCGGTGCCGGACATGATTGCCTGAATCAAAGGCGCCAGCAAACGATTATATACTTCCAAGCACCGGGATACCTCTGGCCAATATTCCGACGAAACACTCTGGAGATTCCGCGCAAAGAGCGACGCCATCTCGGATATTTCGCGGGGGCTGAACTTGGTGAGGATGGCCTGGGAACCGTGTCGCAAACAGAAAAGAACAATCACGGACGAGGCAAAGGTGTGGTGCGCCGCCAGCCACGGACGTCGGAAGTAGCCGCCCTGAATGTCTCTACCGTAGCTGGAAGCCACGGCACAAGCATTCTCAAACGCGATCAAGAGACTCCTTGCAGTTGGTTTTGGTGTCAATGGAGATGGTCGATGGAGGTATGTTAGAGCATTGTGGTAGGCCGTCTCGGTCCAGCCGTAGGTATCACGGTGTCGATCATACCAGGTGCGAAGCTTGACCTCCATCCCCGCAAGCCACTGGTCCCAAGATCCGCCAAAGGACTTTCCTCGGAAATGCACCTCGACCATATCCGAATGGATCTGCCGATACTCCAGCCAGTGCAGGGCGGGCTCCTTGGAATGACTTAGCATTGGCGAAGAGCCGGTTAATGGTCCTGCTGAGGTAGAGATGCATTTGTCGTCCAAGACGGAAAAATGGCCTGTGCTGATGGCCGCATCGGACAGCGAGATCGGATACTGCAGCGCAGCGCAGACATGTCTGTCAAAACAGTAGCTCAACCAGAACAGGCGTCTTCTCATGTCCATTGAGAGGTCGTCAAGAGTGGGTGTTCCGTCGTCTGGTTCTCGGTGCAGTCCGAGCTTCAAACACATTCTCATTGCTGAGCCTGACAGCATCCAGACACTGGCGCATCTGGGATTGATGGTGCCGTAATGCAGTATCAACAAAATAGTCTGGAGTTCAGACATCTCGGAGGGGAACACGGCCGGATCGTCGAGATGTCTCGCACCATCTTGAAACAAACTTTCAGAGAAGGCCATCCGTTGCTGACCATGACCGCTGGAAGCGCTTCCTAGCGAGGCGGAGATGGCCAGCACGATATGAACAATGAGGAAGTCGTAGTCTGGAGCCACCGAGGGAACTCCTTGGTCGTGCACCATGCCAAGCACTCTGTCGACCTGTCGCCACAAAGTAGGTTCGTGTACCATGGGTAGTAGGGAGTGGACCTTTTCCACAAACACCTGGATCAGCGTCCTCACGATCCGCGGCGGTATGGCAGCCAGATTACGGACACTAATGAATCCCTGGGTTGTGCCGCTAGCTTTCGCGGTAGGGCCTTCATTGCTGTCGTTTCTAGTGGCATTGGCACTTGATGCAAAGACTCGCGAAGACGTCAATCCCATCGTGTTGCGCGGTATTTGCGATGCCGCTGACCGGTCAGGAGTCATGGAGCTGATCATCTTCCGCAAGCTGGGACACTGCCTGGCCTGAAAACGAGCTGCATCCGCCGATCTTGACGAGATGAATTGCATGTCATGTGTCCGAGTCTGGAACACATCACTTTCTAGGACTTTTGCATTGGAACTGTCCCCATATGTATCGTGGCTTGTAGAGTCGCCGTCTCGGAAAAAGAAGGGCCCCTGGGCTCCATGGCCACTAGTACGGCGTCTCTCGGGGCCGCGAGTCGAGTCTTGCAGCTTCGTCTCAATCCGCCTAATGTCTTCCATGAGGAACTGCGTAATGCTCCGCGGCACATCGTGGATCCCGTCCACGCTCGAGCTGGTGCATTTGGCATATGCTGCGACACATTGAGAACATGGATTTCCTTTGTCACACTGTCACACGACGCAACATGAGGTCAACAAGACCGCGCCAAAGAGAAAGAGGAGACTTGGGGCTTCCGGTAAAGAGAACCCTTAAACTCACTTTGATTTTCTTCGCCCGACAGCGAGCACATGCCAAGGATGCTCGCTGACATCCTGCGACTTTGCGCGGCATATGAGGGCTACCTTTGTAGTATTAGTATCACTGTCTGTTCTTCGAGTCCTTCCACTTCTCAGCTATCTCAGGCGCCATTTAATGGCCGAGACAGTGGATATAAATGTGCATGTCACCACCATTTCACGTGCATCTGTACATTGGTGCAGAGTTGAAATGGAGTATGCATTTCGAGATTTGAGGCTGAATTTGGAATGTCGTCGGAGATCGGATGATCGGATGGTCGGATGGTCGGATGGTCAGAGGTTCCGACCACCGGAGGATCGGAGGAATTCACATCTCCGCTTCAAGTTCATCAATATCATGATGCTCACCACTGGCACGGTGCTTGGTAAGAAAGGATCCATTCAGGATTCATTCTCTTCTGATCCTTTTCCTTCTTCTCTCTCTGCCTGGTCTATCATGTCGAATTTCTCTTCTGATACGCCAGAAAGGTCTTCACAGGGTACGAACTGTCAACGATGCAGTCGCCCGAGACATCAATAGAACCACCAGCAGAGCCACCGCCGTCTCTTCGTCTCCAGGACGAGTTAAAAGCAAACAGACGACGCCGAGAGAAGCCTCAGTTGTCATGTAATCTCTGTCGCAAACGAAAGTGAGCCCAGCACCAGCTTCCTGACTTTCTAGTATTATACCCAAGAAAGAAAACTCTCGTCTTGCCTCGCTCTGCCTGCTTTGTCATGTCTGCCCTCTGGCCGACCTGGTCATCCGTTGCCTGGTTTCATTTCTTACCATATCTGTCTGATATGAGACAGGTTGAAATGTGATCGAGGCCAGCCATGCCACAACTGTGCCCGGCGTGGTCTGATAGAGTCATGTGTCTACGCGAGCTCTAATGGAGCGAGGCCCACGCGATGCTACGACCCTCCTCCACAGACCTCTACCGACTTGAGGGTGCGAGATCGAGTGAGAATTCTTGAGGAACGAGTTGCTCAACTCTTGAACGCCACCGGCGGCGGCGTGAACGTAACACCATCTGATGCTGTTCAACCAGCGTTGCCCACACCGTCAGCGTCAGACACACCTCATTCCGTGCAAGGTGTCGCGACCGATCGTACGAGTGGCGGTAGTGGAGACCAAGACCACGACCACGACCATGACCAGGAAGACGTTCATCGGTATGCCTATGCCAAATTCAAGGTGGATTCGCCTGGTCTCTTCACACGCTCCTCCACGAGCGTCACCTATGTCGGATCTGCTCACTGGATGGCAATTCTGGAAGCCGTAAGTTGATACTGAAATTTTGGCAGCCGCTCCCCAGATAGGACCCATCAGAAAGGATTTTGTCTCTGACATTGAAACAGATTCCCGGTCTGGACGAGGTGCTGAATGCCTCTTGTATGACTGAGACGACTGCTGGCTACGGAGACACTGGCATGCAGTGCCATCAAAAGATGGACCTCCTCCTCCCGTCGTGGAAGACTCTCGACAGAGCGGAAATCCTAGCGGCCCTCCCGCCCAAGGAAACGGTTGATATCTTGATGGCAGAATGCATCCTCCACACTAGCCAGGAGCCAAGTACGTCGATTTGAGCTACAGTTGACTTGACTGCTGACGAGGAGTGTCCCCTGGCAGTGATTGTTCATGCACCTACATTCTACAAGGAGGTGAGACCTCAACCTTGTCCCCTTAATGCGCCTACACACAAAAATATGAGAAACTGACACATTGTGGGACGGTATACCTACAGTACGCCGAATTTTGGGCCGATCCTGCGTCCGCATCCACCTCGTGGCTGGGCCTACTATTCGCCCTGATGACGTTGGGAGTACAGTACCAACAATTCACACCAGGCCGGTCTCAGGAACAGCAACAGGCGAGCGACGAGAGGCAACCCGCCGAAACCGAAGAGATAATAAAAAAATACCGCGAAAAAACAATCGAATGCCTTTTGCTGAGCAAGTACATCAATGGACCACCCTACGCCCTTCAGACATTACTTCTCCTCATCTTCGGCGACTTCACCCGGGGAGATAGTACCGAAAATGTCAACGGACTATGGGTCCTCTGGGGCACCATTGTGCAGATCGCCTTGCGCTCCGGGTACCACCGTGACGGCGCGCACTTTTTCCCCAGTCTGACGCCGTTCGAAGCAGAGACTCGCAGGAGGATATGGGCCATCATGCTCGAATGGGACATGTATGTGTCGGTGTCCTTCGGCTTGCCCAGAAACATCAATCTGCAGCAATGCGACACTGCCGAGCCACGCAATCTCAGGGATGAGGATTTGTATATCGATATGACTGAACTGCCACCGTCCAGACCGGAAACAGAGTATACAAGACCACAATATCACAACGACATGAATCGACTGATGCAAGTGCTCTCGAACATCTCCGACGCGACATGCACTACATCCATCCCGTCCCTTTCCAAGGTAACGAGGCTCGACAATGCCCTGAACAACATTTACCACCAAATCTCGGCGAGATGGGCACCCACTGCACCCATGGATACTGACTCCAACGCCGCTAACCCTGACGCTGACTCGGACCCTGACTCTGACCCTTGCGACTCTGTCCAATTCACATTCATGACCCTGATGTATCTCCGAGCCAAAATCACTTTACACCGCAAGTTTTTGTTTCAAGGCCGCCGGCGGCGGGGGGTCCCGGTCCATGTCCAGTGCCAAGAATCGCGCAATACCTGCCTTGAAGCCGCGTTGGCAATGCTGGAGCATCAATGGTCATTATATCTGCAGACTCGCGTGGGTGGGCCCTTGTGTCGAGATAGCAGGAAGCTGTTGACTCCGCTGGTGCCGGACTTTTTGCTGGCCACGGCCGTTCTTTGTGCCGAGCTTGCGATGGATCTTGAGTCAAAGGCTCCAGTGGATGCGAGTGGAAGCGGTACTCGCAATGACAGTACCAACGGAGCTGCAACTGTCAGCGTCACCAACGACTCGAGCTCCTCAGACGACATGCCAGACCGCGTCTACCACGCCCTAAGCAGCGCATATATCGTCTGGCTTTATGAGAACGACGTCGATGCCTCGCGCGGCGTCAAGATGATTGTGGCGGCGCTGAACCACCTGTTGGGTAAAGCACAGGTTGCCGGCTATGGGACGTGGAAGGGTCCATTGTCACTTAACCGCCCGAGTTGGGCAGGAAAACAACAGCAGCAGCAACCATCACCAGCTAGGCCACAGGAACAGGCACCGACACATGCACATGCACATGCACAGCAACAATATGGCCATGACCCTTCCCCTGGTAATAACCCAAACTCATCCACAGTAGTGTTGGACGAGCGAGAAGCAGCCAGGCGCCAAGTGCCGTATTCTGGAATTGGCAACTTTCCCATCTGATGTGATCTGGAGCAAGTGCATATGGCACGATTGATCGTCTTCTAGTCGACACAGAAGAATGCCACTGATCTTTTCGGCACTTACACTGCAAGCTGAGGCGCTTTTTCACTCTTCTTATTAAATCTTTGATCTAAGATGTAGGTAGAGAAGTCAATTCTCAAGATACGAAGGGCAACCGGGTTCCAAGTCGTAAGTCTACACAGACAGACAGACAGACAGACAGACATGGTCCTTTAGGTACCTACTTAGATTGTACTTCGAGTTCATGAGTCATGAGCAAGGACTGTCCTCAGCATAGCCTTGCCGAAAGCCAGAAGCCAGAAGCCATAGAACTTGAAATTCAATGTGTGGGATGCTCCCTGCTCCCAGGCGAGACTCGGTAAACTTGTCCAAGGCAGAGTCAGGGAAGACAAGCAGCAAGCCTGAAGAACGACGACGATGATGACGAACTATCTTCCCTCGGTATTTTCCTCTCAATAGGAATTCATCTCTCCCAAACCATAGCGTCCAAGTCTGGCTCTTCTCTTGGTGGCTGTCTTTGATATCGAGTCTTGCCAGTCCTGTAAGAGTCCAAGGCGCAAGGGTGTGTGACTACCATAGATACCGTGCTCCGCCTGTACACTTCGGAAAAACACGATTGCTTGATTTTTGCTCTCCCAGCCATGTATGTGCAATGTGTGATCTGGTTCATTCTCGAGGGGCGTTCCCACTCCGACGATCGGCGGCGGTTGAGAGAGCAAAAGAGGGCAAAGACCATTTCCAACGAACGGCAGGTGAACCATGATTAATGACCTTGACCTCTGCAAATTCATGGCGAGCTGAATTGAGTCGACTTGGTTCCGAAGGATCAGGACCAGTTGCTGGATGATATGATCTGCCGTAGCTCACAGCAAGGTTCTTCTGCGATAACAAGATCTGGGCGTTGATTGAATGCTTGAATCCGCATCGCCTGCATGCAGAAAGACGCGATGCTGCACAAGGCGGTTACACCTTTCACGGCGTAAATGGCGTCCTCCTTTTACCGCTCTGTTGTCCGATAGGCTTATCCAGCACGCAGACGCATTCAGAAGGGTCTGGGAACAGAACACCAACTTGACTTCAACACGACCAGCTGTCAACACTGGACCGGAGACAACGGCCATTGCAACAATCGATAAAGAGGCGTTCTCACCTACCCTGGCTCTCCAGGTATGAAACGTGGTGCACTGGCAGTCAGTGATGAAACTTTCTCAAACGTGGTCCTGTAACACTGGCAGTATCGAAATGAAACCCCAGGTTGTGTTGTGCAGTACCAGAGCCCAAGTAGGCAGCAACAATACTGAATCGCCGATCCAATCCAATCCAATCCAATCCAATGGCCTTTTCAAGCTCAGCTCACCGAACTTGGCTTGTCGAGCATTCTCTCTCCACACTCATCAATGCGCATCCGGACGAGACACATTACATTCCATTCCGCATGGCAGAATAGAATATCAGACTTTGTCTGCTTCACTCCGTCTTGGACGTTCCAGTACAGTACAGTATTGTAAGGTTTCATTTCGTTTCGCTTCAATTCCCCTCACAACAATTTCAAACCCCCTGTAACCCGATCAACCACGCTCTTTGGCCCCAAAACACCCAAAACAGTCGCACTCCCCGCCGCAATCTGCGTTCTGCCAGCATCATGAATGATTCTCGCACAAAGACCCAGACTCATAGCTTGGGCTTGTAAAGTTTCCAATTCTTCTTCCGACTTGACCTGCACGGCGATTTTTGGTTGGCCGCCACGTTCCCATCTCTTCAAAAGAGGTGCCGATGTAGGATGCGACAAGAGGTATTTGTAGCAGGCGAGTGTGGCGTGTGAGCATTGGGCGGCGATTTTACCTAAACATACACCAAAGAGAGTGATTAGTCCGGCTCATGCAACGCTTTCAACGCAACGCTTTCAACGCAACGCTTTCATCGCAACGACAAGTGCAGAAACCAAAGCTTTCTCAAAGCTTGCTCAAAGCTCAAAGCTATCTTTCGCTTTGACTTTCTCACCTTTTCCCATCCCTAAATCCGTACGGACCGCCAACACCAGCTTGACTTCCTCATTTGAATCTCTAAAATCGCCTAGTTCTTTACCATCCCTTTCTTCGTCGTCCTCTTCTTGGTCTTCCGTTTCATCTTCCTCGTCATCGGCCTCCTCGTCGCTCGAGTCTGCATGGACTTTAACATCGTAACTGTTGGGCCAGCTCTTTTTGACTGCGCCGGCTGAAGTTGGTGAAGTGCCGAAAATTCCAATGCTGGATCCCGAGCCAATGAAATAGCCTGCTAGTAGACCTAGGATGAGGGAGGAGACGGCGACGGCGGTAAGTGAAGGAGGGTCTGAAGGGCCGCCAACTTTCTCGGCCATAATGGCAGAGACAGGGACTGGGGAAAAAAAAGGTGAAAAATGATTGAAGCGGATCGGAAAAGAGATCGTGCGGCGGTCAAATTAAGGGGGCTTTATGTTATCCAGGAAGGACATGTTCGTTTAGTTGTTGGGAGCCATGGTGACATGTACTGTATACTAAGTTCAGAAAATCATTGAGGCCTCAACTAATAAATGGTACCCGCAACAACGTCACTGGCAGTGATAAAAATATGCCAAGCCTCGCATCCTAAGTACCTACATGTTTGCAACAAGGCTGACTCAGTACGAGTTTAGGTAAGGCACGAGGCATATGTACATGTACCTAACACGGACCTGTTTGAGCCAGTACTCCCATTATTGACGCCAGGATCAATCAATCCAGACTGCTGCAAAAGGGCCGGAAGAACAATGATATTATAATAGTACTTGAAACCACGCAACCACTCTATCTATCTCACATCTCAGACTGGAGGGCCACTGCCGGCGTCTTCACCCTTCTTGTTGCCCTTGATAGATTCGACAAATTCTTTGGCCCATTCTTTTGCCTTTTGAAGTTGGCCATGTAGGAACTGCCACCAAGTGCTCTTTTGTTCTTGACCAGAAGAGTGGTCGCTGTCGCTGTCACCGTCAGCCTCATTATCTGTAGCTGCCGACTCTGACTCTCCATTTCCGTCTTGATCTTGCTCTTGATCTGCGACGATCGCATCCTTATCAGCATTTGGATTGTCAACTGGCAGACCTTGACTCTCAGTCTCATTCTCGTCTTCATTTTCAGGATCCGCCGGAGTTTCAAGCCCAGGAGCGCCAGGATCGCTATGCAACCCCTCCGGTTTCAAAGGAAGCCTCAAAGTGCCATTATTCGGATGCGGAGCAATCCCCAACGAATCACAAACGATATTATACACCTCGGTATTTTGGAAAACCGGCAGACGACTATTAGGTGTATGCGGGAACGCAGGGCCACGAGCGACAAAAATGACGCGCATAAGTGGATGTTCATGGTCATAGCCATGAAGACCTTTTGGCGAGTACTCTTTCCCCGTCTTGAGGGCGTCAGCAACATCAAAATCTTCCTTTGTCACGACGGCCCAGCCTGTCTTGGGGATGATCCAAAGCTCAGCGATCCGGGGATTGTGGGAAAAGTGGTACCGTTCCGGCATTGTTTCGCGGGTATAGACGTCAAAACCACTACCTGGTTTTTTGGCCTCAGCAGATAAATGTTGATACAAGTCCTCCAGGTCTCGATCAGGGTCGTTCAGGCGCAAGCCTCTCAGCGGCCAGCCGTCAATATGGTGGACCAGAGATACATCCATGATATCTTCTAGTTGGATCAGTCGGCTTGTTGAAGTCGTTGCCATGCCGTGGTCTGAGACAATCACAATATTGACAATTTCAGTCAAGTTGCGTACATAAAGTCCTTCGACGAGCATGGTCAACATACTGTCGACATCTGCAATGGTTGCTCTAATCTCGGTACTGTTGGGGCCGTATTTGTGTCCGTCTGCATCGACATTTGGCACGTAAGCCCCGATAAACTGGGGCCGTCTCTCGCTATCTGGTGCAGCTGTAGCTGCATCATCGTCATCACCGGGTAAGTCAAGCCAGTGTAGGATCCGATCGACCTTGCGGGGTAAGGCCTCTGAACCATTGTATTTGTCCAGATAAGTGGGATTCACGTCGGGAATATGTGCTTCGGACCCAGGCCACATGTGAATTGCAGATCTGACACCCTGGTGTTCAGCTGTCACCCAGAGTGGCTCGGCCATCCACCATTTCGGCTGCATTGAGACGCTCAGGTCGGTGTAGTAAAATTCTTCCTCCAACTCGGGATCCCAGAATTGGTTGCTGACAATTCCATGGCTTTCAGGATAGAGGCCGGTAACAAGGGTGAAATGGTTGGGGAACGTGACGGAAGGAAATGACGGAAGCATATATTTCGGAGACACGCCGCTCGCAATGAACGCATTCAAAGCCGGAGTGATGTTGCGATTCAAAAAGTCGGCGCGGAACCCGTCGAGAGATATCAGGATCGTCGTTGGTCTGAAGATGTGGGTGCCGTTGCTGAGTTTAGTGGGTTGGTGGACTGTCGGCGAGAAGGTCCTTCGGGAAGCCTTATAGGCACCGAAAACCAGGGCCACGAACAAAACGATGATGGCGACGTGTATCAACGCCAGGCGGCCACGGTGCGATTGGCGAGGGGGCTTCTTCTCCCATTTTGTACCATCAAGTTCGAATGAATCCAGGGAAGACTGCGAACTTGTGTCTTTGAAACCGCCTTCCATCTCGAAAATCATATCCGATGTCTCTTTGCCCCGTTTGGACCGCTTTGTCCGAGTCTTCCGACGTGTGGTTTTGGTCGTGCCATCTTTCATGCGATCTTTGAGCCGGAGGAGTCCTCGAGCCGGCGCAAACCTGGGGGGCTTGTGCAACAACGCCTCTTGTGCCTCGGACTCTTCCAGGACGTCTCGATCACGGTCTGTGACTGTATCCGCATCATCCTCGCCTTCGCTGTCGGACCCGGAAGTTGGATCGGATGCTACGATGGCGGCGTCGTCATCGTAATGTTTCTCGGAAAGGAGCCCATCGCGGTCGGCGGCCATTGTCATAGAAGCGCGTAGTAATAGGACGACAGGTTTGTCCAGGAAGACGCGTAGAGTGGCATACTAGGAGTAGTGCTAGGGAATAGAAGTTATCTGAACATCGCCCTAAGCGTTTGGGTTTGGTTCAACTGAGGTTTGTGGTTGCAGCGACACAAGGGGGTGAACGGGCGGCACATGGTGATGGCCCCTGCAGAGTCGGTTGAGTCTGGAGAGGGCCTCGTCCTCAGTCTTCACTATCCCCCCACTGGCACTTCAAGTTGGAGCCCCCTCGGCCCCCGTAACTGCGCCACATCGCTACTGCAGCCACAGTCACAGCCACAGCTACTCTTCTCGCTCCTTATAGTATTGGGACAGCCTCGTGCAGCTTCAACCGGTTGGGACTGCTCCCATAAGTAGTGCCTACTCATGTCCACGCTATATCCTACGATACTAGTAACCCACAGCCGGTTCTATGTCGACCGAAACTACTCGCTCAATTGCTGAGAAAGCTGGAACGATTCCTCTGCAGTAATGCCTCAGCTAACGAACTCGGCAAATAGTCCGCACCATATCATAAGTACTTTTGCCGCTAGAGAGACATCAATTGCCCCTGGCTACATCATTTATCGTGGTCTCCTCGCAAATACGGCTCCTTTAGAGCCAACTCGAGCAACCGACGATGTGATAACGATTAAGAGCCATGCGCACGTCGAACACTGGACTCCAGAGGAAGATATACAAAGGCACAATGTGAATGCCACACATGATTACATGCGAGAACGTATCATTTCAGGCTTTTCAGGCCCTTAACACCGAAGACTGCGCTGTTTATCCGTATAACCATGCGTTTGTCTTCACTTGGTAGTTTCACCCATTTCGAACTTGGCAAAAAGTAACGCTCATGACACGAAAGTTCGCGGTACCTGATACTCCAAGAGCTCCAGCAACATCGCTGCACCTCCAACGCCCAACGCTCCAAGAATATTGAATCAGATTCCACTGTAAGAATGGCGACCGAAAGGAGGGCCAGGTCCCGGCCAGTTGTGGTCAACGCCAACGAAGGGGTTGGCGTGGGGCAGCGGCTCGGAATGGCTCACATATGGAACTCCGTCACACGGCAGCACCGAGGCCTCAGGCCCCAGATGAGAGACCGGCAAGGATGCGGCTGATGTCTGAGGCTGCATCTGATCCGGCGAATAAACCATGCCGGTTGGAGCCGCTGAAACACGCATAGGCATCGCGCTGGTGATATAGCCGTGGTTCTGCCCCGGCATGCTGTACGGGAATTGCCAGGGAGATTCAGGTGGCAGTGTTGACGGAGGATGTCCATCGATGCTCATCGTCCCTGGAGATCTGTCATTCGATTTGGGACTCTGAGTGCTCGCTGCCGGGGCGAAGGATCGGCGTTCAGGCAATCGCGTAGCCGGCCCATTTGGATATTGTGGGTTTGATTCATCCAGTATAGGCGGAGTCAACCCCATGCTTTCGAGAATGGAACTGGTGGTTATTGAGCCATTACGCTCGAACTGGGCAGGGTTGGGTCCAGGAAGTCCTGATCCATTCCGACAGTGCCAGTATAGGCGATGAAGGGCTTCTTCCATGACCTCGTGCATTTCCAGATAACTAGAGTGGCGATGCAATCAGTAACGATGCGCGTCAGTCTCGACCATTGGAGGACGGCTTACTATCTTCTTGCTTCTCGTCCCTTTCGGGCAGTGTATACACATGGTGTCTGGCTGAAGCGACAATTTTCACACTCAACGGCGCCATCGCACTAGGACTGTCAGCATGCTGCTCACACAGAAGAAGCGAACACCACCCACCTTCGCCTTTTTCAGCCTACACCGATCACAGGCTCTAGATGCCCGTTGCTTAGCCTTGTCAGTAATCGAACTGCGTCTTTCCGCCTTGTGCTGTTCACTTGACATTGTCTGTTGAAGAAAACTTTGGAGGACAGGTTTTGAGTGGATAGCACTGGAAATTAGTAGTTTTAACCCTCGAGGCAAATAAATACAGGACAGAGCATCAAGCTCGATCACAGACGTAGTGGGAAGCACCATTTTGCTCGAAGCGCCACTTGGAATCATCGCTGGGCAAGGCGCAAACGCAATCAAAACCTCTGGATAAAGACTCCGGGCTGACCAGAGAGCACACTAGTACCAAACTTGATGGAAATTGTTCAACTGCCTGATCCGCAAGTGGTCATTAGCACACATGTCAGCACCGTATCGTCCAAGTTGCGACGATGGATCGTAGATGCTGGCGACATTGGTTCCGAGCACCACACGTAGGACCCTCGGTTCTAGAACAGGAACAAGAAGCGTTGATGGACATTCGGACCAACAAACAAAGTGGAAGCTGGAATTTATCTCCGGCCTTCGTATGATTGTGGTTGGGCGCCCGCTTCAACACGCCGGAATCCTCAGTCAGTTCCGCACACCAGGCGACCTATCACAACGCAGTCTCTGCACATCGACGTCACCTGTTGATCATGATCATGCCAGCCAGGCACACTACTACAACTACTACAACTACAGTGTACACCTAGTAGTACTGTGCAGTGCCGGTATTTCCTCGCGCCCACGCAGCTTCCTGGTCATGTCAGAGCCGACCTGAGATAATACTTTGTTTCTCAACCTGGTCGGCAATAACCCGGGGGCCACGCCTCGACGGAATAATACGACTTTCCGGGCAGGCTAAACGCAATAATAATGGTCTCGATGCCGGTGGGCACAATGCGAACGTACAACATTTGTACAACACTGGCACCTGTCGTGCCTCTCGGTTTCTTCCGAGGACCACTATCTAAGGTTGTCCAATATTTCGGAGGGTCACTCGCAAATAATGGCATTTTCCTCTGCTTTTCGTCGCATGATGGCAGTCATCGCTCCACTGTAGACGGCGTGCATATCCACGCCAATGGGCGCAAGATGATTGGAACTCAATCTCTGTTATGAAGCGGCGTGTTGTGGTGATCAAAGTTGTGATGACATAAGCGACAATTTTTCGCGGGGCACTGCGCCGCCGCAAGAAATTATTGCAGGTGCGGTCACCGCAATAATAATAATTTTTGCGGCTCGCCAGGGTCCTCGTCTTGTACGGTGCGTGCCAGTCCCGCTGCGAGACTCGGTCTGTTCAACCCTCGCTTGCCATGTCACTGCCCTTCAGGTTCAAAGCAGGAGGCTCGACAACAAGGACTGCCACCATGGGGCCGATCAATTCTTCCGGTCACCATCACAGGAGTACCACCAAGACTGAACACAAGCCCTTTAAATCCCGGTTCGCCTCCAAAGGCGCTCTGAAGGACAAGGCAAAAGGTACCGGAGACATACACCAGGATGTTCGGCTCTATACTGACACCGACGCAGGAAAGGTTGAGAGACCTGAAAAAGGCCAGAGGAAGACTCCACATCAACAAGTCATGTCGAAACTGGCCAGACGCAACCAGGCGAAACAACTTCGAATGCACCATAAGGACAAGAGGGAGGGCGAAGAGAACATTTTCCAAGGCACAGACGGCGCGGCAAAACATATTGCCATTATTCCCCTATCGAAAGATATAGATGCGTACTCTGCTATTCGTTCCCTGAACGAGAGTGTCGACGTTCCTGGGCCTGACTCTTCGACCGGCACTGTTCCTGTTCGAGTTGAACGATTCCGCCGAAACCTGCTATATCTACCATCATCCTTCAATTTGCTCAACGCCCTCGATGTCGCCAAATTGGCCGACTGGGTTATTTTTGTCCTTGATGCAGACCAGACCTTTGGCGAAGAGGAGGACATGTTTCTGAAGGCACTGGAGGGTCAAGGGATTACCAACGTTACGGCGGTGGTGAGAAACGTTGACGCCAAAGTGCCTGCAGCAAAGAGATCGCGACACCTCACCGACCTGAAAATCGCCATCGGCCGATACTTTCCAGCCCTCGACAAGTTGTCTAGTCTCGACAACAAATCCGATTGCGCCAATCTGGTCCGAAGCATCTGCACAGCATCCACCAAAGGAATCCGCTGGCGAGATGACAGAAGCTGGATGTTGACTGAAGATGTCGACTGGAGTCCACCCGTCGATGGCGACTCCACCACTACCGTTACCCTCACAGGAACCATAAGAGGAAAGGCGCTGAACCCAGATAGGCTTGTCCATGTCCCGGGATGGGGGGACTTTCAGATCAACGCGATAAGAGAGCTGTCAGGCCAAGGGCGGAAACGCAAAGCCGACGAGATGGATGCAGACGAACCGCTGAAGGAGTGGAAGCCAACAGCGGACCAGGACGATCTAGCAGAACTGGCGCCAGAACAAGCGGAAATGCACGACATTTCCAGCACGGTAGCAACCAACGAGCACAAGGGTGTCCTTCTCGACGACCACCATTACTTCTCCGACGACAATTCGCACATTCCTCCTCCACCCAAGAAACTACCCAAAGGAACTTCCAACTACCAAGCGGCGTGGTATTTGGAAGACGTGTCCGATTCGGACTCGGATTATCTTGACGAAGACAACGACGGTGATGTTGCCATGGATGCCGAAGATGCAGCTTCAGCTGGACCAGAAGATGGAGCTGTATTCAATAGAGACGCCATGACCGAAGCTGGCCCATCAGAATACCCCGAATCTGAAATGCACGTTGATGCCGATGAAGAAGAGGAAGCCCGCCAGCTGCAAGAGTTCCGAGACAGCCGGAAAAAAGAGGCCGAAGAGGATCTGGAGTTTCCCGACGAAATCGAACTTCATCCCGAGGTTTTGGCACGAGAAAGGCTGGCGAAATATCGCGGCCTCAAAAGCTTACGGACAAGCGAATGGAATCACGCGGCCGACCAACCCTACGAACCACTGGAGCACAAACGCCTCCTCCAAGTCGCCGACTACAAGAAATCATACAGTGCCGCGCTGAAAGAGACGTTGGCCGGCGGAGTTCTGGCCGGCACCAGAGTTCAAATTGAACTGCGCGATGTCCCCGTGTCTCTCGCTTCGAAACCCGCTCCTTCAGCTTTATTCTCGCTTCTTCGCCATGAACACAAACACGCAGTCATCAATTTGAATCTCACGCTGCACTCGGACCTCGAGGGTCCCGTCAAGTCTAAGGACGAGCTCATCGTCCAGATCGGTCACCGGCGGCTTATCATCAACCCGGTCTTTTCGGCGTCTGGCCAGACTCCCAATGACGTGCACAAGTTTGATCGGTTCTTGCATCCCGGTCGCACGGCCATTGCAACATTCACGGGCCCCTTGACATGGGGTTCTGTGCCTGTATTGGTTTTCCGCCGCAAGACTACGTCCGCCCAAAAGAGCGAAGCTGATGAAATGGACGAGGCACCCGCTCTTGTCGACTCTACCGCCAATTTGACGTCGGCTCTCGAATTGATCGGCACAGCCACGACTCTGCCACCCTCTTCGTCTCGCGTGGTTGCCAAACGAGTCATTCTGACTGGTCACCCATTCAAGATCCACAAGAAACTCGTGACGGTGAGATATATGTTCTTCAACCGCGAAGACGTGGCTTGGTTTGCCGCTCTGCCGCTGTGGACCAAGCGGGGCCGTCAAGGGTTTATCAAGGAACCGCTGGGTACACATGGGTATTTCAAGGCCACGTTTGACGGCAAGATCAATCCCATGGATGCTATTGGTGTCAGTCTGTACAAGAGGGTGTGGCCTCGACCCGCGAGAGTGTTGGAATGATCGATCAGATTACCATTGGATCTGCCGCTAGAACTAGCATTATGGTTGCCAACGCTGGCTGCCGGGACGGAAGGATTGATTAACCAGCCTCTCTCTTCAACCAGGCTGTTTTTCACGCATTAACGAACCGAACGGATTTCTTCCACGACAAGAAACGATTTTACTTTTTCTTTTGGGTATAGAATAGACGAGACTAGATCGTCTCAATCAATTGAGAAATACAATCATCCACTTTGGGCAGACAGCCAGTATGTTTTCTGCAGCTCGTTGCTCTGCTCGCGGCGAACATGGTCGCTTGCAGTGCGTCAAACCCCCTCTCTGACGCCGAAGTCATAATCATCTTGAAATTTCAAGGTAGAGCGAATCCTAGTAGTCGTCCAGGATGTAGGATTAGTGGCTGGCGTACTAGTGTTCAAGTATCGAGTTCAGATTCCTCGTTCCACAGGTCGTGTTATGTTGTGACTTCGGCAAGCTTCTCCTCCAGGATTCGCATCGTTTCGTCCATTCTTGCCCGTCTCTCAGACCGGTCCCGTTGAATTGCCTCCGTTGCCGCTGTCCCTTTTTTGTATTTCTGTAGGCGACCCATGCCTTCACGAAGTCCAACCATGCTTTGCCCACGGACTGTGATAAGTATATATATAGCTTGCGCCATCGGTGATGCCATCTTCTATTTCTCCTAGACCGTGTTGTTGTTGCTTCTATAGGCCACTTCGTAGTTTTCGGCCGAGTCAAGTGTCCACAGTGCCTCGCCGGTCCACTTCTTGAGTTCGTCCCAGGCGACCTCGACGGCGAAATCGAATACTTTCCTGCTCCTCAATGTATTTATCAACATCCTTTATACTTGCGAGGTATAAGGTCGCAGTGCCGACAGCTGGGGGACAATGATGGCCAGGCCAGGCTTTCCAAGTGAGCGAGCATATTGTTGATTGTTTCATCTCTGATTCTGTGTGATGAAAGCATGATTTCGGCCAGGCTTTCCAAGTGGGAGAGGGAGAGTCGGCTGTTGACTGTGTGGCATTTCATTGTCTGGTGATGCTTCGTTCAGTTCGCCACGCCACGTTCTCGCTGGTCCGACCCATGGATGGGCATAATGCAATCTCGGGCGTTTTGATCAAAACTGTTCTTTAGATCTCAGCTTCCCACAATACAGTCGACATCGCATTTCTGCCGTAGTTGCTTGGCCATGGAAACTAGGGCTTTCCCTGGCAGACATAACACTGGTCCCCAATGTTGTTCCCAGTGTTGGCCCTGCAGGTTTCTCCTCCACTGCTGGGTGCGTACCGTACTCTGAAAGGCCTCAGGCCTTTCGAGTTCGAACATTCCAATGTGCCCGTACTTCTTGAACGGGGAGTTGGAGCATCAAGTGGGGCATCTCATCCCATCCCATCCGGAAGGATTGAATTTCCAAGGGAGCTCACGCCGTCTATCTTGACGCCGACTTATGTGCATCATATGCCTTGATTGTCGCCCCATCAAAGACGGAGCGCGCGGGCTGTTGCTTTGCCTTCGGCCTCCGGTTCAGGGAAAAGTGTATATGTATATATAGGGGATGTAGATTGTTGTGACCGAAACGGAACCAACCATGTCGTGGTAGTTCGCTTTGGACGAATGCAGTTCACGTTCGTGTTCTTTCTGACGACTGGCACACAGAAAAGGCGGGCCCGGACCCGCGAACGACAACTATGTCGACTGCAGAAGATGAGTTGACCACAAGTGGGTCAGAGGAGATTGGAACACAATTCACTCCTCTCCTCGGGCAGTGCGTAGGAAGGCAAGGGGGGCCCCAAGGATAATACTCCATGACAGTCATGTCGACGTGGTCGGGTCTCCTACACCAGGTACATGAGGTGTCGATCTCTGCCAACTGAATCCGACGCCCACTTCCTCCCCCTATGGCTGGTGCCAATCATATGGATGCGTCGACCGAAATGTCTCAGTGTGCCGGTAAAACGACCGTCCACTCATCCACTTCCAGGCCTCCCTCCATCACTCGGTAGAGTTTGAAAGAATCGCCTGGGAACACAGCTGCGATTGATCGAGCAATGCAATCACAGGGGTCGCGCTAGTCCGACACAGCTTGTTTTGGCAAATCTTTCTCTCCCCGATCTTCAAAGTAATCATGTGTTGTTGTTGGTTGGCGGGCGACCTTCCCAAGCGTGAGCTTGAGACCCTGCAAAGGGATCAGGTCGGCGTGGCGGGCGAACAACATGATCACGCCTTGTGCCCCGTGGTGTGCATCTCTTGACCATCGGTGTTGGTTTTGTTGCACCTTGGCGTGTCTCGTGCAGGCGGCTCCAGGCTTTGATGATTTCTCTCACTCACTAATGTATGATCGAGATGGTGAGGGGAGGGGTGAGATTCGGATGTATAAATATGTATAATATCTCCAGAGCCTCCGGCTGGGACTGCGACGGGGAGCAACAAATGAGTGTATGTCGCCTCAACAAGACTGGAATGTTAGTATCCAGTCTTTCTGGCTTTGTAAGTGTCATGCTGCTCGTCAGGACCGACCGACCCACTGACCGACTTCGTCATAGTTATAGTTTCTTTTCTTTCCCTTGCTGCACATGGAGTGCCGTCTGTAGTGACCCCCCATTTCGCCGGCGCCCTTGAGCCTTCTTCTTCAATTCGTGTCCGTTGACCTTCAGTTCGGCTCGCCTTGCCGTAGTCCTGCCTGGTCCGAAACGAAACCATACCTCGACCTTGCCTCCATTCCGGTCTTAAACAAACTGACGTATAATCGACGACCTGGTGACATGGGGACATAGGGTCGGAACGTGCAGTACAGTGCGGCCAATGAAAGGAGAATAAGTCGCAGAGCCTCCGGGTGCATCCAGTTGCTGCCGGCCCGTTGGTGTGGCTGGTGTTGCCCACTTGCCCTGAAGCAACCGACTCGGCCCAAAGCCTCCATTCTTGACTCTTGCCATCGTGAAAGATGAAGTCTTCGTCTTTGGTCCCAACACGGCGGAGACTGCGGACGACAAAACGTCACTTGTAGGAGGGGGAGGAGGAGGAGGAGGCAAACCCTCTGCTGTCTTGAAACGGCGAGTCCCCGCGGGCGGCGATAGCAGGGGACCATCGAGGAAGCCAGCAGTGTCCCAGAACGAGGAGTCCTGCTCCTGGTCACCAGGTGCAGAGCGACTATGCACATATCATTTCTCCGACGTTGAAGACTAGGGAAAGACATGATTTCGAGTTTATGTCGACAAGGGCGGACGGTCAGCAATGTTTGCCTCCTCCCTGACACTTGCAGTTCCTCAGCCTTCTCCTTGTCCCATGGCCCACTCCTTCCCAGCCGCGTTCTTTGGCCTCGTTGATCCAGAAGAGCCCAATTTTCAGGCATCATCTTCAAAAATTATTTCGGGACAACCAATTTTCAGGTCGCCACCTTTATACAGTATATACGTCGTGTTTGATCCATAGCCGGCCCAGCGGCCGATTCCACTCTCCACGTCTTCGGAAACACATAGTTTGACTATGCGGAGAATTCCAACCGAGGGGCCATGTGAGCAGGGTTGAGCGACCGCGTCGACCGCGTTGCCTCAAGGCCATATTTCATCGCACAGCGGATTACTCGATATGCCTGAGGTGCGTCGTGGAGCGTGGTCTGTATCAGACCAAAATTCCATTTTGTAGGCATGCCGTCAGACGCCACGTCCGGTTTGGCCTCCATTGATCAAGCAGGATATTTCAGCTGGGAGTTTGTCGTCCTGAGACGGATAAGAACGCAAAAGGATGTGACGCTAAAGTTCGGTTCGTAGACTGTGCATTGGTGCCTCCGGATGGTCAGGTGGGCTGAAGTTGTCTCCTGTATGGAGGTCTGGTCAACACCCTTCTGGGCGGCATTTTCGAAGGCGACATTTATGTGATCAATCAACAGGCAATTCAGCAGGAATTTATCCAAGTCCCTCAAGCTTGCTTCGTGAATTTCGTGTTCGTGACTGGATGAAGAGTAGCATGTCATCGGAACCGATCGATGAAGCAGTTGTGGCTCGTCGGTTTTCCAGCGGCAGACCTCTTCCATGCAAGGATTTGCATCGAACAGCAAGGGGCGAGACAGGGGGCGCAAGAGGATTAGAATGCGAGGACGGCTGCTGTGTCGCCCCAACTGAAGGAAACCGAGCGCCAGAGGAGCCTCATAAGGTGTTACCCTGTTGAACAACGATTACCTCTCTCAATATAACCCTCCACCCACTCCTAGTACATCTTGCAGTTTGAGTCAAGGGGGTCTCCAATGAGGTCAAAGAAAGGCCAAGTGAATGCGCCGGCATGTGGATGTGTCGGCACGTCTCTAACAAGAACTAGTAGTCGTACTCGTTCATCTGCATCATTTGTCCCTCTCCACGAGCAAGTTGTGTAAGTTTCGTTACTCTTCAACAAGGCGAAGAGAATGTGTCGGTGTGTTTGTATGATATACTGAACCCATTGCTCGAGTCAACAGCGATGTGATGGAAGATCACAGACGCCGCTGTAGCTGTGCGAGTCTTGCTGTCTCCAAATCATGCCCTACATCATCGTGTTGGACGACAGCAAGGTAATGCAGCCAGGTCCACCCCGGTGCTTCTAGAGTTCTTGCTCTTGGCCGAAGCCTCCGCAGTTGCAGGAGACTTCCTTTGGGGACCAGCTCTGGCGTCTTCTGCTGTGATAGCCGCTTGCAGAGCAATGCAACGACGGTGTATTCAATGGCCTTATTTGATTCCTCAAAAACAGCTATGTCTTTCTGCTGCTTGGCTGTTCTTCGTCCTTGGAATTCACGGAAAGGGGATCTGCTGTTGTTCGAGTTGGTCCTCCTTCAATTCGAGGGAGGTTTCGAGGCCTTCCAGGGTACCAGCTTGAGCGCAGCACGAGCATCCTTACGCTCTTCAATATTGCCGCACTTGGCCTTCAAGGCTAGCTGAGTGGCCTGGATATGCTGTTGGGCCAATGCGGCCTTCTCCTTGGCCTCTAGAGAAGCCTCGAGCATAGCAAGAGCGTCTTTCGAAAGTTCCAAAGCAGCCAGGTTACCCTGGTGCTTCTAGATAACTTGCTCCTGGCTCTTGACAGAAGCCTCTGCAGTAGCTAGAGACTTCTTTTGCTGGGAGATTTTGGCGTCTTTGGCCTCTACTTGAGCCTTTAAAGACACCACAGCCTCTTCAACCGCCTTGTTTGCTTCCTCCAAAGCAGACAGCTCATCCTGTAGATCTTTGATCTGCTCCTCCCTGGTTTCGGTGGCAGTCTGCAGGGCGGCCAGAGCATACTCCGGCTCTCTCTCTCTCTCTCTTTGATATCGGAGGCCACTGCAGTCGCCTGTAGCTCTTCGATGGTCTGTTTGGCAGAGGCAAGTTTTGCCTCAAGGTCAGCGATTGATGCTTCCTTCTGGGCATCCTTGGCCTGTGGGGCTTCGCGCTTGTTTGGCCTTGTCGACCACTTCCACCTCCACCTCCGCACCGGCGCATGCATGTCATGAAAGATGCGAAGAAGCAACCGAAGTCGAACCAGGAGCAGGGCAACCCAAGGGATCAGGGGATGCCATTCACGACCGTATGGTCCGTCTTTGTACCATCCGTTACTGTCATCCCAGTTGGTTTGTCGTTGCGAAGACGTCGTAGATGGCGGAATTCAAGTTATGTATATAGCAGGTAGTTAAAGCGGCGGCGCACGCAATGCAATGATAACTGCTGCATGGGGCAGGACCGCCTTAAACCGGCAACATCGATATCGACTTTGCAAGATTGTTGGAACAAGGCTTGAACCGGCCTCTCACTCTTCACTCTAGGTGGGGGAGGTGCAGTAGTAGTGTTGTTGTGTTGATATATATGGCTCCACTGTCCAGAAAAGAAAGATCATGGACAATGACATGGACCTAGGTTATATATTCATGTTCATGGGGATGATTGCCCCAGTTTGAACCACTCTTGACGATCAAAGAACCGGGCTATCTAGCAAGCAGGCGACCAAGCGATCAAACTATCAAGCAGGCTATCAAGCTACAGTATCAAGTGATCAAGCTATCAAGCAAGTTGGCAAACTACAGGATCAAGCAACAAGCCCATCAACCACCAAGGCTGGCTATCAACCACCGATCATTCAACCAGCCACTCGTCCCAACCTCTCAATATCCCGCTTCACACTCTCCATTTCCCCCTCGATCTCCCTGTACCTCGCGCCCAATTTCTGCATAATCTGCTCTCCACCTCCACCTGTCTTTTGTTGTTCCTCTGGTCTTAGGACGGCATCATACTCTTCCAACAGCCGCTCCAACGCATCAAGGCGCTCATCAGCCTCGACTTCCTCTCTATCCATATCGCGAAGCCGCTGAGCAAGACCGTCAGTGTCAGAGTCCACAACTCCGTCCCCACGCGTTCTATTCCTTCCCAAATCCCTCTTAGTCTCAAGCACAGCCACCCTCGTCTTCAACTCCATGGCTTCAGCGACAGTTTTGAGAAACCCAAGTCTCGCCATCGAGTGTCGGTGCAATACGCCGTGCTTGGATCTTTCCAGATGTTGGAGCTGTAGACAATTCAATTCACGTTGGAGGGCGAGCAGGGTTTGTGAATGACATGTCACGTCGGATAAGCGCTTTGCAAGAACGTCGGATTGCAGATGTCGGAGTTGGGACAGTTGTCCTTCGATGTGGTTGGATAGTAGGGGTCGTGATTCTCCAGAGGTCTGGGAGCGGACTGTTCTAGTAGTAGTAGTAGATTTGGCTGTAGTCGTGGTAGTTGTAGCAAGCGCAGCGATATCCTCCAGCATGGACTCAACTTCCACGAGTCGAGACCCGAGCAGCTCCCCCACCAACGGGAGGCTGTCTTTGAAGCGAGCAATCTCCTCTTCCAGAAGGTGGTGTAGCTGCAGCTCGCTTGTTTGGTCTTCCTTGTTTCCACTCTCACTCTCTGCCGCCAGCCGTGTAGGGAATTCCTGTTTCGTAGAGGACCTGTTCAGGCTCATGCTCGTACTAACATCCAGATACGCCGAAATGAGAAGCAATAAATCCCTCAACTCACTCTGCTGCGCCTTAGCAGTCTCCGTCGTCGATTTCGATATCTGGGACTGCCAGTGTGCTAGGGTTGTGGTTGTAGTTGTAGACTGCCGCTCCCCAATCCTATCTGCCTCAACTTCATCTGGCTCGAGGCTTCGATCTCCCATGCTCCCACAGTATGTGACGTCGGCAAGCAGCGAGCGCAGAATATACGCTTTCATCCTATTGACTCGGTGTTGTTGCAGTCTCTCTTCGAAACTAGCCGTCTTGGTCTTGGGCTTCTTCCCAGTCCGTATCCTGTCATTTGGAAGATTCCTGTCCGGTAATCGCTGCCCCCAATCAGCATCGAGTGACTTCCACTGCTGCTGCTCGCCAACGTCTTCATCTTCGTCTTCATCTTCATCTTCAACATCTTCGTCATCGTCATCGGGATCCGGGCCTTCAACTCCATCATACCGCTCATACCCGGTCCCGCCATCGAGCCTCAGTCCAGTCATGGCCGCACCCAACGAATCTTCACCCGATCCTTCTCCTCCATCCCCATCCCGGTCCCCATCCCAGCGGTTCCCCAGGTTTCGTCGTGACGCATCACTCCGCAAGATTTCAGTCGTGAGCTGTTCCCACAGCCGAGCGAACTCCGGGTTCGCTGTTAGCGTAGATTCGGGTAATGGAGGAATCATGGTTTGGATACACGACCGAAGTTCTCAGCCTTCACTCCTCACTCCTCACTCCCCAGCGCACGGCGCTCGTCAAACAAGGCGAGACCAGATAGACGACAAGTTGACAAGCTGCCCAGCTCAGATCTTGTCTAGGTCTGTTAAACGGAGTCGTATAGTCGTCGCGCTCCGCTGTATCAATCCCCAGAACAGACTTTCAGCAGATCCACATGCGGCTGGCAGCATCACACGCAATGATAATTACCCTCTGCGACAAAACCGATTGGATCCCCTCCGTCTCAATCTCTCAGACCAGAAAAGACCAGTTCGTCACAATATCCCCATGCCAGAAATTGATCCCCAATTTAAACGAACCTCCTGGCCCGGCCGGGTTCGAAGCGAAAATCACAGATTCGAGTCAAACTCCCCACTCCCACAGTGACGGGATTACTTGTGTGTGGACAACAACGCGATCGAAGTCTTCATCAACCACCTCAAAAATCGAGGACAGCCGCGCGATCCTCAATCAAAAAAAGCATCACCTCATGCGGCCAGGCAGAGAATCGGCAGTCGGACCAAAGAAGCTCTTGTAGAAGTGTTGGAGTTGGAATCCCGAGTCCGGAATTTCACAGCGACCAGTGTTCCGTATGGACAAAACCGCGACCCAGCAATGACATTGAAGACTGCAGGTGACAACGGCCGCGTTATGCTGTATCAAAACCTGTCACTCCAGCAGTGAGAACGAGAACCGGCAGTGGGCCCCAAGAACCTGTAGAAGTGTTGATGACGCCGCGTTATCCTGCAGCAATGAATGTTGTTTACCGCTACCGTGAGAGCGAAGAAGCTGTAGTTAGAAGTGTTGACGAGGCCGCCGCGTTCTGCGACTATCAAAAAGTGTGTCACCTCTACGATCCGGCCGAAGAAGACGTAAATTCGCCCTCAATGAAGACAAAAAATGTAACAAAGTGTGCAGTAGTCAGTAGTCAATATTCATAGATTTCGGAAGGGAGAAGTCGCCTCGAAGTACTGACAAGTTGAAGCTACCTAGGTAGCCTTGTCACTTTGCCATGAACCAATCATATTCAGTTCACGACAGCCTTGTCATGTTACCTATTATTACTGCTACAATGTTACACTCTAAGCACTGGCATATTATAACTCGGGACAATCAATAAAATATTTTTACTCATTCATTTCATTCACTCTCTTCGGCCAAAGTCGAAGCAGCAGGCGCAAGAAGTTTGCAAACCCTTTGCTTCGCACTTCTGGCCGAGACACAACTGGTAACTAATATTTCCACAGCACCGACATCTCTCCTAGGATGCCTTGTCCTAATGTCTGTCTCTGTCCAATTGTCGACTCGCAAACCACTCACTCATACATCACAGACAACTTTCTCTCGCAAAGCACATTGGCAATCGGATCTCGAAATCCAGAGCTGAACCCCGAGGACTGTCGGCGATTATTAAAAGTAAACTCAACCGCATAATTGGAGAAGTGGACGACGACGGAAAGGATGCTTGCCAGAGCGGGATTTCGCGAAAACCGCCACATCTGCCCATCTACTCTTCTTCACTCTCTTCTGAGTCGCCGTCGTCACTGCTGTCACCCGCTTCGATGGACGGTACTGCGTTCGGAGACATGGCGCCCTGGTAAGCACCGAGCTTGCCTTTGAGCTCTTCAATCTGGGCTTGTTGCTCATGTTTACTCATGGGCTTGCTCTTCTTCGACTTCTGAGTAGGAGCATACACATCGGTCGGGTCAGCGGCGGCTTTCGGTTCCTCGGGAGGCGGCCCAGCGTATTTCTTGACAAAGTTGAGCAACTTGAGCAGAGCGTGATTCGGGACCTCTTCAATATCGAGTTCGATCTCGTTCTGATCACTATTGGTCAACGATGGGACGCTGTTCTGGATGATCTTGAGTGCCTCTTGCATCTGTTTCTCAGGCAACATGGCAATTCCATTAGAAATGTATTGCTTCTCGGCAAAGGTGACATATCGATCCTTTTCAACCTTGGATTTCGGCGCCGACTTTTTCTTTTCTTTCTTGTCCTTGCCCAGATTCGGGAAGTTCGCTGCTGGCTTGTCCTTCTTGTGGGTCTTGGCCTTGGTCTTCTTGGTGGGAGGAGACTTGGATTTCTTGTGTTTCTTTTGAGTCAGCTCACCCATCTGCTTGGACATTTCTTCAATTTGCTTCTGCAGTAATTTGATCTTGTCGTTTCTCTCTTCTTCGCTGTCATCCGCGTCTTCTTCCGATTCTTCTTCTTCATCGTCTTCCGCCTCGGCGTCAGACTGTGGCTCAGACTGTGGTTCGCGTGCGGCGATCCAGTCGTCCTTTGTGGCCCACTTCTTGTTGAAAAGTTCTTCCAATTGGTGGCCGGCGGAATTGACCAGATCACCCTCCGGGTTGAATTTGTAGCAGTTCTTGAAGACCAGACGAACATCCTCTTCAAAGTCTTTGGCCTTCTCATACACATTATTGTTGAGCTTGGTCCGGATAGTGCCCAAATCCATTGGCTTTTTGATGATCTGAAAATAGGTAGGAATGTTCAAGGCGACCGGATCCACTGGATGAGTGAAGTATTGGTTGATAGGCCAGTACTTGGTGGCTGTCAACTCCTTCAACACCTCGTCGCAAAACTTGAGTTGCAACTCGTACTTCTTCTTCTTGGGTCTGCCTCCGCCGAATTCTTGGTTGCGCTTGGTCGGGACAATCGCACGCTTTGGCCGGCCATCTGCTAGAGTAGAGTCGCGACGGATCAGGGGAATGCCATCAGGACCAGGGGCAAAAGAAGGCGTGGGCGGAGCGGAGGCTTTGGGTGTAGGATGCGAGGCCGGCGCATGCGAGGTAGTGCTGACAGAAGGTCGTCGAGGAGGAGCCGTTCGCGTGGGTTCGAGCTTTTTGGCTGCCTTCTTGTTATCTTTGGGAGGTTCCTCGATGCTGGCCTTGGGCAGGTTGCGCATTTGGCTGTTGAACGACGACTGCATCTTTCGGGCTGCTTGCGTCACACCGTGGTCTGGACCGTTGAACTTCACGCAGTTGTCGACAATCAACTCGAAATCACTGATGAAAGCCGCGACCGATGTGTATTCATTGCGCTTCAAGCGTTGATCGATGGTGCCGAGATCCATAGGATGCTTGATAACCTCAAAATAGGTGGGAATGTTGAGGGCCACAGGATCCACCGGCAACCTAAATGCAGCAGAGGCGTTGCTCTTTTTGAGGTTCGAAATGACCTTCTTCATGTGGGCTAGGCGTGCCGGCGTAACAGTGTCATCTCCATCTGTGATACCGTTAACGTTTGCGCTGGCGGGTGTAGCCGAGTTTCCATTAACCAAAGAGGTCGCTTGCGGGGTGGACGGCGCAGGGACATCTGGAACCTTGAATTCCGCTTGTTGACTTGCTTGAGGTTCCTCGGTCTTAACACGCTTGGCGGCGGGTTCACCATCGTCATGCTCATCGCGTTCATGGAACTGTTTCACAGGTTGCGAAGAGACGTCCTGCATAACCTGATCCTGAGATTCAGTCGGCGCAGAGACAGCTGGAGTTGGAGCTGGTTCTTTTGGCTGTTCGGATGGAGCAGGAGCTGACACGGGGGCTGCTGAAACGTCTTTGGGAGCTTCCACCAGTTGCTCTGTTGGCTTCTCCTCAGTCAAGGTGGCAGACGACAGTTGAGGCGCAGATGGTGGCGATTGCGCCGGAGGCGATGGGAGACCAGTATTAGCGACAGGAGTTTGATTGATTCGGTTTGTGGAATCTGTCGTCGGTGGGACAGTAGTAGGGAAAGAGGTATCCATCACATCAGACTTAGCAGGAGCCGCTGAATCAACTACGCCATTGTCCAATTCGTGCTTGCGTGCAGCGACATTGGCAACAGCATCCGGGGTGAGTGCATCGGCATGGGGTGAAGTGCGCTGATCAGAAACCGGCGCCTGAGCGGGAACCGCAGGGAGTGGATCAGACACTTCCATTGCTGGCTGGCTCACCTCGATGGTAGTTTCTGATGACTGGATCTCTGCGGGAATCGATGATGGGACAACGGACTCGGTGGTTTTGCTGTCTGAAACTGATGTTGTTGATGGTGCACCAGTATCTTCCGACGTAGGTGGAGGTTGAGAGTCTGGAATTGTAGAAATGGGAGTAGAAATATGATTCTGGGCCGTTTCACTGGCAGTTACTTCAGCTTCAGTGCTGGGAGGTTGAGTCTCTTCAACTGCCTTGGAGACTGCCTCTGCACCAGAGTCAGGCACTTTCTCAGCCTTTACCTCGGTCACTGCTGGTGCTGAATCCGACGTAGTCTGTGAAGCCTCGATCACTGTCTGTTGCGCCGGCGGAGCAGTGACACTGGCTGTTGAATTAGAGATCGAAGCGGCCTCATTGTCGATGATATGAGGGCCTTGTGGTTGATCTGAGGTTGAATTGAACTGAAGAGGCAGGCTAGTAAAAGTCAGATCAAAACAGAGTTCATGTGAGTGTGGCGTGCGCAAGGCTACGTACCCCTTCGACTCCATCTGTGTTTCGACGTCCATGGTGCCAAGATCTCGGGATGCGAGGTGTGAGGTCGATCGGAGTTCGGAGATCGGACCAGCCGACTGAGAAGCAGAATAGACAAGAGGAATTAATTATCCACGGTAAAAATACTGTACAACAGTGAGAGTGGCGAAGGAGTGAGACAAAGGCGCAAGGTGAATCCGATGTTGGAATCAAAGGGACCCGCGCAATTAAATATGTTCGGCGAGGATGCTTTGACCCCGGGTGATGCTGACACAATCAAGTGGCCACACCACGACGGAACTCAATTGGTGCGCGTCCCGATGTTGGTACCAACGGTGCGGACGGCGAGGGATGTTCGTGGAACAGGGTTGAACTTAGAGATGAAGGCGGAGAACAGGTGACCGAGACAGACAAATCTCTGAGTGTCATGTGATTGAAGGCTGTCACGTGCTGAGAGATCGGACTGCCAAGGCTCGAGTGACGTCCAGCCGCGGATTTTGCCCGGCGGCCTGACACGTGACACTTCCGGATGCGCGGTCACCAAAACACACTGGCACGACTCGATGCAGCGCTGCGCAAGGTCAATGCAGCATCGAATTGTCGCAAAGACAGTATCGCAACAGTGAGCGCAAACAGTGTAGGTGACTGCGCGCAAAAGTTTAGAGATGGACAATGCGCTTGAGTTGATCGAGCCAATTGATGCGCATACAAAGTCTGTACAGTGCGCGCGAAGAAAGTGAGTGGTGCTCGTGTTGGGTGGTGGATTGTGATGATGATCGTGGTGATGATGCAGTCTTCAAGTTATAGAAGAAATAATTCCGGCTTCGAGTCGCGTTGCGCGTTGTTGAGCACCAGCGAATCAGGCAGAGAGATCAGGTCTTGGCGGCCAGGTGTGGCTGGAGGCGCAGTGAGGCTGGTGAAGCCTGAGTGGTGCGGACGAGTATTATTAGAGGCCGACGCGTGGGTAAGGCAACAACAACACACAGGTGACCGTCACGCACACTTTCAGGAGGTGTGAATTTCGTCGAGAGCGAGGGGAGGGGCTTTTATCCTCGGCCGGATTTCTGCCAGTCTGCCGTCCCCTGCCCCATGTCCCAATCTCTGCTTCCCTGCTCGACATGGCGCTCCACTGCCGCCCCTATTATTCGTCATCTCCACTGCACCTGTCCCGACACAGCCTAGTCGCCTGCTCCAAGCATCGGCTTCTGTGTCGCCCAAGCTCCAATGGTGCAGATGGTGCAGTGCTCCATCCTGTCGCGGTCTGTGTGCGCCACCCTTTTTTCTCTTTTTCTCTTCACCTTTTGCTTTTCGCATCTGCCTCAAGCTTCGACCCTCGATCTATCGTCTTTTCCGCTCGGTAGCTTTTTACATCCACTCCGCGGTGTACCGTTCATTTCGCGGACTTGTGAGTCGATAGGAACTCCGCCAAACATAAATCTTGTCTTTTTCTCGCATGATTCCAGAAGCAGCGCCCTCGTGTCGGTTTAATCCGTTCTCATGGCAGATAGGGATTGTGCTACTGTGGCAGTCTTGCCAGTGCATGCCGGTTGGAATCTTGCCTCGAGCAATTCCGTCTGGTGGATATCAGTCACGTGATCGCGATCTGCGCTTCCGACCCACGTGATTGTGAAAAATCCCGCTGCCTGCAGAACTGCAGTCTCAAGCCAAGACAACTCGGAACTGCAGTGGTACAGTACTGACAGTGCTTTGTCGCCATCACCGATGCTGAGCAACACTTATAGTGTTAAGATGGGCTTGAGCACTCTGTAGGAGCGCTCGTGGGATCGATCTTGCATGCTCCTTCAAAGGGTGCAGGCTGCCCGCCAATGCGAGCTAATTTCCGTGACTTCCCGGCATCACCGGTCGGGCCGCAGATGAGTGAGATGACGGCTGGTTTGTCGATGGGATGGAAGTTGTGCCGAGTTTGTTGGCATGTCCATCCTTCCATGTCAAGTTCTGTTCTTGAGTGAATGAGGTGAAGAGCACATAACCTAGGGTTAGCAATCTCGCGCAAAATATAATAAATTCAACTGCCTGTTTTTCTTGCGCTTCAGAGTTTCAAAATGAACGCGTCTGCAAAAACCACTCAGTTAATGGGGACTGGGACAGACAAATAGCATGTAAGACAAAGCAGTTCAGCAAGGATCAGATCGAGCTGGCGGTTGATGCACTGAGGCACCTACTGTAGACTGGTGGGTGAATGCGGCCACGGAGATGGTCATCTGGCAGCATTATTGAACTGATAATGTGCGTAGACGGCGGTATCATGGTCGCGAGATATTATAAATGCTATAGCTGAGGAGCTACACTTGCATCGTGAATAACGCGATCCTTAAAGCTCGGACTGAGATCGTAGGAAGATTACTGTAGTAGTAGTAGGACTGGTAGGAGGAGTACCTCTGGCAGTATGATGCGCGCGCACCAACCCTAGAAACTTTCTTATTGTTCTTGTCGTCCAATCAGCCCCGAGCAAGATAGAGCCCCAGCACTAAGCCAAGAAGGGTAAAGCGCTGCCTGAAATCATTAACTCCGGTCGAAGTTGTATCAACTTTTTTTTGCTGCCAAACTGAACTGCGTCCAAAGGCGCCGATTTGATTTCATGTGGGAGCAAACTGTCTGCACAGCACTCGACAATATATCTCTGTTGCAGTGACTGCTAGGAACCCTTGCGACATCTCCCCTTGAAGTTGTCAGTTCATCAGTCAAAGCCCTCAAAATGGGGCGCAAGTCTTCCTCTTCAGCGGTCGCCAAAACCTCCTCTGCGCCCAGTGTTTCGGCTGGGACGGCCTCGAGCCAAAAGTCTTCTGTGCTGAGATCGGCTTTTGCACCCTCGAATTTCCAGTTACACCTCTTTGCCTCGGTCATCCAAAATTTTGATTCACATCTGTTGCGCATCCATGACACTGACAATGGTCGTTTGCGTTGCCAGCACGAGACTCGCCATGCAGAAGAGATTACATGCCTCGACTGGGGGTATTATGGTCTCGCTTTCCGGGAACAGCGACAGTCGGCTTCCAAGAAGAAGCGCAAGAGAGAACAAGATAACCTGACGGGTGCTGTGATAGCCTACGGAACGAGCAATTCAGAGATCCACATGTTCTCTCCTTCAGAGGGGAAGATCGTGGGCACTCTCTCCGGCGTGCATGAGAAGGGAATCAAGGACTTCAAATTCTCCCCCACAGACTACCTGGAGGCATGGAGCATAGGTGGCGATGGAAAACTGGTGCAATGGGATCTCAGCACAAACCAGGCTAAACGGTTGGTGTCCCTTTGGATGCGCTTGATACTACACAAGACAATCAATAGCTGACTTGATACAGAACGATCAATCTCCCAGACCCTGCTATTAGTGTCCTCGCCAGCCCCTCTCAAAACACCCCGCAGATACTTTGTGCATCCTCGACTCCTTTCGCCATCGAGCTGAAGTCGTCTGATGATTTCCGGATAGACCGATACGACTCTTTCAAGAACCCGGTCCACTCACTAGTCAGATCTGGTGACGGCGGTTCGCAACCGCAGGAACAATTCATAGCGGCGGACTCGGATAGATACCTCAATGTCTACGACATTTCTCAGAAGAGACTAGTCCGGACTCTGGTTGCCGGAGCAGGTGTGGTCAAGGTCGATCTCTCGCGTCCTTCCCAGGATACTCCGGAACTTCTGAAACAGCAAATACTCTGCGCTGTCTTGAAGGATGGAGCTGTTGAGTTATTCCCTCGGCCTTTCGGTCAACCTAAACAAGTCAATGGAGACCTCAAGTCGAGCAGGAAGAATCTCACGCAGAAAGCATCTGCCTCGGTCCGACTGCTGAGCCCTGGTCCTACCAGCAAGCATGTTCCCGTTGTTGCGGCTTCGTTACGAGGCCCCGATCTAATCATTGCTTCTGCCGACGGTGGCGTGGATCTTGCTTTCCAGAAGATCAGGTGGCAAGACGAAGGAAATGGAGAACTACTCTTTGACGGCCTCAAGGAGGTGGTCAAGGTGAAGGGTGCCTCTACCCTGAACAGTGCCACCCTCAATGGAGTCAAGAACACGGGCAAATCGCACGTTGACGAATCCAAAACCGTTGTTGTCAATGGTGCCGCTGGAGGTCCTGTGTCCAACGCGATTGAAATCTCTAGTAGTGAAAGCGAAGCGGAAGACGAGGATGATGAGGAGGACGATGAGGCCGAGAAGGTGCCAGCTGGGCAGGCTGAGGATGAAGTTGAGGAAGAATCAGAATCAGACGAGGAGATGGCCGAAGCGCCCGATGCGAAGGGTGCTGCAGAAGACGAAGACATGAGTGACGACGAGACCGCCGCCGATCAAGAGCCCACATTCGGCGAACTGCTGTCGTCGAAACATCCGCATGAGATCTCCATTGCCTCGGCGCTCCCACAGGACTCTTCGTCCTCGAGACTTAGAGTCAAAAATGGCCAGCCCGTCATACCTTCAGGAATGTCTCTCGGCACAGTGCTCACTCAGGCTCTGCGGACCAACGACCAGAGTCTTCTAGAAGCATGTTTGCACACCCTCGACATCAACATTGTCAAGAACACCATCCAACGTCTCGACAGCGGTCTTGCAGGAATCTTATTGTCAAAACTCGCGGAGCGGCTAGCAAGCCGTCCTGGACGCTATGGCCATCTAATCACTTGGGTGCAATGGACATGTATCGCCCACGGTGGCGCCATCGCCGCACAGCCCGACGTTGCCGCCAAGTTGCGCACGCTGTACCAGGTGCTCACGCAACGGTCCAAAACTCTAGACAACTTGTTACTGTTGAAAGGAAAATTGGACATGCTCGACGCCCAGCTGTCGTACAGGAAACAACTCGTTGCGCAACGACCTGTCCGCCGGGACGACCAAGATGAGCCCGGCATGATTTACATTGAAGGCGCGGACAACTGGGACAGCGAGGAGGACGAGGACGATCTCGACGAAGACGGTGGCGACCATCGTCCTAAGAAACGTTCCAGAGTCAAGTCTGGCAAGAAGTCTCTGGACGACCTCGTCGCACACGGAAGTGATGAAGACGAAGACGAAGACGTCGACATGCTTGAAGATGGTGCTGAAGAAGAAGAATCCGAGGATGAAGAAGACGAAGACGAGGACGAAGACGAAGATGAAGACGAAGAGGACCAAGTCAACGGCGGTCTAGTCGACGTCGAAGCCGAAGTCTCTAGCGCCGAAGACTCTGACCCAGACGACCACGGCGACGATGGACCCGAGAACCAATTGTCCTCTGATGACGACGATGTGTCTTCATCCGGGTCAGATGACGAAGATGCCGACGAAGATGAAGACGAAGAAGATTCGGAAATGGACAGCTTCATCAACGACGGATCCATTGATTTCGACGAGGAAGAGGACGACGTTCATGTCCCTGGAGACAGCGAGCCCGAAGAGGATGAAGAAAAAGAACCTCAAGATGCCCCGACCAAGACGACACCGAAACAATCCAAACAACGACCACAGGAGGCCGCGCGCTCGAAGAAGTCGGTGCCGACGCCCAGCTCAGGCAGCAAGAAATCCAAAAGAAAAGCTTGAGCTTGAGCTTGAGCTTGAAGCAGCTTAATCTAGTTTGGTTTATTGTTCACAGAGTCTATCCACGTCCAAGTTGCACTGTGGAAGATCAGGCTTCTTTGGTCAAGGTCTTGCTTCTAAATTCAGGCGGCAGGCATCGTGGGTAGCATTCACCGGCGGAATGGTGCACTGCAAGATGGCCGTTTAAGGTTTCGGTCCGCTATGCTCAATCGTCGTCTAGCCCGGCACAGCATCTTACTAACGTTGAGAGCGCGAGGACTCAGCGGTTGAGTCTTGCGTGGTCGACTCATTTGCTGGACTGCGAAGTGCTGATGCTTCTCGTACGTAGCCAGTCGAAGAAAGACAAGAACAAGGCAACCGAGAGGAAGAACGCCGGATTGTCAAGGGATGTGGATGTCTAGACTTAGGCCTGGCCGAGGTGGAATTGGAATGGTTATGGACTGGATGGGGGTGATCCTGTCATATGGTGCAGGGAGAGCACACTGCGCCCAGAAAGGTGAGGCGGCCACAGGGCGATATGGTAGTAGAGTTGGAAAAGGCGAAAAGCGTGCAAGTTGAAAAGTAAAAAGTGGGAAAGCAATGTACATTGGACAGCAGAGGAGAGGTCTCTTTCTCTCTTGGGTTTCAAATGTTCATTCAGTCCACAATCGATCTCGGTGTTTATCCTCCAAGGAGCAATTGGTTGTTCCATACTACTAGGCACACCATACAGGACGTGCACCATGCATGTGAATCATGTGCATGAAATGATAATACCTTGCGTTATAGATCTGTCCAGTGTGCCAGGGCTGATTTAGGATCAACGACAGCTGCTGTTGAGCGCCCTGGCTGCCCTGAAAGTTCTGTACCATAGCCGGTTCAAAGTACTGGGTAGTTATTGATGATCTCTTGACAGTTCTAGCATTGATATTTTAAGAATAGCCTGATAACAATAGTTCGCTCGCTGCACCTGTTTTCGTGGTCTTTCTTGCTTTAAACAGGACTTCCAATCTTTGGCAGGCAACGCTATGCTACCTACCGAATCACTTCGCCCGACCCAATCTCATCCACACTGACGCCCTCGCACCAACCTTCCAACACACGGCTTCCACCCAACACGCCCAGTTTGTTGCCCAATCCCCTTCCCTTGCCTTTGCTTTTGCCGGCCCAGACTTCAAAGAACTTGACTGTTTGATCGCAGCATGCAATGATCAGACTACCTTCATCCTCGGTCCGCGAGGCCCACGGTTCGCCTTCACCACGGAGAAGATCTCCTCGATGAATGTTCTCTGCTGGTCGGCTCCAAGGACCAGGTCGTCCCGAGCTTTCTGTTCCTGTCCTTTCCGGGCTGCGGCGTAAGAAAGGGCGCCGAGGAGCCGGCTCAAAAATACCATCACCATCACCTGTGTCGCTAGCTTCTGCTTCTGCCTCCGCCTCCGCACGCTCCGCCTCCCTTTGGCGAACAGCTTCCCAAGTCGAAAATCCATCAGAAGAGTCGCTCTGTCTCCGACTGGGAACAGCGTCGTTGGGTCCTCCTGGATACGGGATTGCCCACAGTGCACGGCCTACCTCGTTGTTCTGCTTCCGGTCCCAGGGGATGCTGACGACGCATTCGCAACTCGGCCAGCTGAAGACGGCAATGCGGATCTCATGTTCTGGCTGCGAGTATCCAAACGTTGCCACAATCTCCCGCCGTGTAGTGCTCTATACCAGACTGGTCACTTGGGAGAAGACGTTGATCAGCGCCAGAAGAGCCCCGGAGCCAGTGTGAAAGAAATGAATCTGGCGATCATTGCTTCCACCTCCAGTGGCGAGGAGGTTGGGTTGCCACGGGGCAAACGCAAGCGCTTTGACCGCAGCCGCATGGTAGAATGAGTAGATGTGCATGTTTGCGTGGCCAGGGATGTCGGGGTTTGCGAGACCATTTCGTAGCAAGGGGACATTATCTCTAAGAGTTGCTCCGTTACGGCCGGGCGCCCAATGTTGGTCGGCATTGGAGACACGAGTCGACGTGCGTCCGCGCTGGATGGGAGTAGGCGGCGGAGTGGCCAATCCGTGGACAATTATTGTCGGGACGTTTGGGTCTGTGTAACCTTGTTGTGGCGATGCATCATTCCTTTCCGTAGTATCAGGAGGTGTCAGTAGCCCGCTCGCGACTGTTTCCTGGTGGTGAGCCTGGCTTTCTGCCAGGGTTTCTGCTGGTACATTGTCGGTTTCGGTTTCGGACGGTACATGCTCACCAACCAGGTCAAGGATGAGCTCAGGGTCGAACAGGAGCGCTCGATTGTCATTACCTCCCGACACAAAGTGCTGCCCATCAGGAGACCAGGCCAATCCACAGATATTTTGAGAGTGAGCATCAATCTTGGCCAACAGCGTCATTGATCCTGGTGCCGACTCAGGCCACTCCAGGGAGTAATAGTAGATCCTTCCAATGTCGTCACCAACCAGCAGGTCCTCACATGAGACAAGACCTGTTCCTGTAATCGATGGTCGGGACGTCACAGTAGGTTTGAAAGACACGAAAGAAGCCGCATACGGATGGGGCGCGTCAAATCGTGGTCTGGCTTCCAGCAGACTCCAGAGCGAGACGTTGCCGCTATTCCTTGCAACGGCCAAGATGGCTTGACCTCCACTCTCTGATGAAAATGCTAGAGAGGTCACAAAGTTCGCCGGTCGGGCTGGAGGCAGTGGCGGATACCTGACGCCGTATTGTTCTGTCCAGATGTATACCTTCTGGGTCAGTGCGACTGCCAAGGTATGACAGGTATAGCTATAGGCCAAAACAGAGCAGTAATAGTCGTCCTTCAAGTTGGGAGCGTCCAGAACTCTGAAGGGAACCGTGGGCACGGCTTTCTCGTTGGGTGACGTGTCTGCCTCCGTGTTCACCACAGCTAGTACGTGTCAGCTATAGCACTGCGCAGTCAGGGGCAGCTTACAGCGAGGCAGCAGCTTTCGAGTCCAACCATTGTTCCTCCAGACGAATGGGCTGTGGTCGGGCAAAATGTTCGGGGAATGCCTATCCACAGGACGGGGCTGCTCCAAAATGCGAGTCGCCTGGTCAATGTCCAAGGCTAGGGCCAGACGCCTTTCATGGCCCAGGGTCTGATCATCTGGAGTGGGCTGATCAAGAAATGCAGCAATGTGCATGGGAGCATTTGTACCACTGGCAATGAGTCCTCCTATTCCCGAGCTGACACCATGCAGTTGCCCGAGTTGAACGGATAGACGACCCCCAACGGTCCAGAATCCACCGCTGATCTGACGAACCGATCTCGATGCCACTCTCACATCGACATGGGCTTGAGACGTGTCGATCCCATTCACAAATGAGGGTATGTAGTGAGGCGGTCGGAGGTTATAAACGTTGTGGGAGTTCCGCTGTCGCGTGGTGTTCCGCGACCTCGTCTCGCTGATCGAACGAAACGGGTCCACTGTCAGGTCCCTTCGTCTGTCGTTCCGTTCACGACCCTGAAGTAGGTTTGGCGGCGTACTTGTTTGATAAGATGATCTCTTGTCTCCAAGCAGCGGCCTCTGGGGAAGAAAGCGATCTGGTGAGGTGAATTGATGTTGGTAGCGAGAGGGGTTCACCAAGCTGGCACTGCGTCTCTGCTAGGGACGACCAATGCCACGGGAGATTGACTGGGCAGGATGGTCTTCAAAGGGTAACTTGGAGGTTGATTGGTGTTGTTGCAGATGGCCGATGGACGGACGTGGACTGGAGAGGGTGTCCTGCTCTTCGCCAGGGCTTTCATCATATCTACTCGTCTGTGAAGTCTCAGAAGAAGTGCGCGTCTTTCGAGAGAAGAGGACGGAGTCGCCCATGGGTGGTATTGCCTGATTTTGCACAACACAAGGGAGCTGGAGACACAGAGGTGTATCGACGCCGTGGTCAGGATCACCAGCCGGCGAGGGTCGGTCAAGGGATCGCGGACTCAAACGAGAACCCAGGCATCCTCGAAGGACGTACGAGGGCCCAGTGAACGGCAGCACTTCTTCAGCACTTGGAGGGATAACCTGAGAATTGAATGATTACCTATAAGTATGTTAGTGACAAGCCATCGCTCATCAATTGTTGGCTTGAGATAAATGTGTTGGTGTTGATGTTCTCAGGCGGAGTTGGAGAAATAATGAACGACAATCAACAATCGTAAAAGTATCACTGTGCATCGTTCCTTCACCTTCATCTTCAGAACCCTTCCACACAACTGACACCGGCATCAACCAGAAGTCATGCCTGCCTCACTGTACAATTAATCTACCAGTATCATCTTACATCGCCAAAGGACACACAGCGAGAAAGGGTAGACCCCCAATGGCCAGCGTAAGCATCGCCCCAAACCATCCCTCAGTTATAATCTCTCTTACTCACACGGCACCTTGAACAGCACGGTGTCTCGCGTTCAGCAGCCCGCGAAGAGAAAACAGCAGAGGCACGACAACGAGAACTGCGCGAGATATCCGAATATCAGCATCTTGTAGAAGAAGTCAACACCAAGATCCAAGCAAAAGAATTTACGCCCGAACTCCTCCAACAAACAGCATCTCTCCTAAAACGCAACCCGGAATACTACACGATATGGAACCACCGCCGACGAATCTACATGCACGAATTCCAATCCCTGGACACTCAAGTGTCCTCAGGCCAGCTTGACCCAGCCAGCCGAATCAGCCAAATATTGGACATCATCCAACTCGACCTTCAATTCTTGTTTCCGCTACTTCTCAAATTCCCCAAATGCTACTGGATCTGGAACCACCGCCTATGGCTTCTTCAACAAGCCACATTACTCCTCCCACCAACCAAAGCCCGACCTCTCTGGGAGGAAGAATTAAATCTAGTCGGCAAGATGCTGAGCCGAGACAGCCGCAATTTCCACGGCTGGGGGTATCGACGGATCGTCGTCCAAAGCCTCGAAAGCCCAACCTTAAACGGCCAAAGCATGTCCAGAGACGAACTGGAGTACACCAAAAAAATGATCGGCCTCAATCTGTCCAACTTTTCCGCCTGGCATAATCGCACAAAACTAATTCTCAAAATTCTGGACGAAGAAAATGCCACGGATGAAGAACGGCAAAAAATGCTGGATGAGGAACTCGATTTGATTCATCAGGCATTGTTCGATCCGTACGATCAGTCACTGTGGTTCTACCACCAGAACCTGATGTGTACTTTTGACCTTGACCTGGCGCCCAAGGGCATGGCTCCTAACCTGTCCAACAGACAAAGACTTGACTACATTGCTGCTGAAAAACAATATATCGAGGAGGTCCTGGAAGATGCTAGCGACTGTAAATGGGCCTATCAGGCATTGATTGAATGTACGTTACTCGAAGCGAAGCTGCACAATGGACAACTAAACGAAGATGATCGGACCAAAGTGTTGGGATGGCTGGATGAGCTCAAGAAACTCGACCCCTTGAGAAAAGGCAGGTGGTTGGACATGGAGCAGTCTTTCACCGCGCATTCGAGCTGAATGCGAGGTCCACTCGCTAGAAATGGGTTCGTAATATGTCCTCTTTGTACAATAGTATAACAGAACGTTTATGTTTATGTCTTGATCCGCGTGATAAACGGATGCTTGAGCGCATCGTTCGGCGTAATCCTCTTCTCTGGTCGCAAGTCCAGGCACTTCTCCAACAGATCAACAAACGATTCCAGCTCTTTCCTCTCTTGTTCATTCAGCCTCTTGTCCTTTGGGATCAGCCGGGACCTCAAATCCCGCACGGGTTTGGCTTTAATGTCTATCATCTTGATCACGGTTCTTCCCGTGACCTTGTCCGTCTCTTGAGCTCGAAAATTGAGCAAATCGTCAAAATACTCATAGGTCAGCGCGCCGCGTCTGAGAAGTTTATGCGGGAACTTGCCCCGGCATTCCATGATGGCACGAAGCATTCCGTTGTTGTTACGGCCTGTAAACAATATCTTTCCCGTATAGAGTTCGAAAAGCGTACAACCAATAGACCACATATCAATGCCGTAGTCGTAAGGAATACCAAGGATCACTTCGGGGGCTCTGTAGAAGCGAGACACAAGATACGGCGCGGTCACGTTCTCGGTGATAGGGGAAGCGGACCCCAAATCGCATATCTTCAGGGTATTCCTTGCCTCATTGACAAGGATATTGTCCGGTTTGAGATCGGCATGGATATACTGACATTTTCTCAGCAGGCTCAATCCCAGAAAGAGTTGTTGGGCATAAGCTCGGATGGCTTTTAGGTTGATACCAACGTCCCTGCCGAACTTTTTGAGCACTTCCCGTAGATTCATTGAAAGATTTTCAAACACCATGCACAAATGACCTTTGTGGTCAAATGAGCGCTCAAGACGGATAATATGCTTCTTGTCTTCGGGATCATTCGCTGCAATATCCTTGAGGATGTCGATTTCTTTGATACCTGCCTTCCGCATGGTCTCATTGTTGCGGACAATCTTGATGGCCACTGGCTTACTGGTGCGCCTATCCGTGGCTCGAACAACGGTAGAGAACATTCCTTTGCCGAGATTTTGGGTTACATGGTAACGATCCTCGATCAGCTCACCGAGCATTGTGATGTAGTACCCTTCGGGATCGTCCCAATTGTCCATGAGACCGACATCCAAGGCTTGGGCAGTCTTGGCCTCTTCTTTTGGCTTTGTCGGAGCTTCCGCGAACATGTCATCGTCGTCTTCTTCGGCAAACATGTCAAACTCGGTGGCCTGCTTCGTGGTGGGAGCAGTTGCCTGGTTGGATTGCTCAGCCACGTGGGGATCGGCCTGCTCCAGAGATTTGTCATCTTCCTTGAACAGACGTTTGTCATGGCGCGCTCTTTCATCCTCCATATCTACGGTGGGGTCATAATCGGCAGCTGAAGGGCCATCTTCTGGGGGAGAGCCCCTGCGAGAGTTAGTCAAGTCTGCATCGGCGTCAAAATTGACCTCCGCAGGCGACGGTGGTGCAGAAGTCGGCGCAGCAGAAGTGTCTCGGGGTGTACGCGGTGAGGATGCGGTCGGCGATTCTGTTAAGATCAGCAATCTACTGCCAGAAGCCATGCTCTGAGACTCACCGGAACGGCGGGGTGTTGACACGTCAGTGTCCGGGGCAGGACTATCGCGAGCAGAGTCCGATCCCATATGTAGCGCCTGGACGAGTAAGGGCGGGGCTGCTTGGCCACGAAATTTGTTTTTGATTGCTTCGCGACGTTTTCGACGTTCCTCGATAAGAGCGGCTTCGTCAATCGGTTTCGGTTCGTCTACCTGGTCGGTTGCACTGTCCGGTGGCGCAACGCTCGACGGTTCACTTGGACCGCTGCTTTGATCAGCCACTGACCGCGAATCCGACTCGAAACGGACAGACTTCGCAGTGTGCTCCGCTGCCATCTCCGATCCCGACTGACGCTGTGTTTCATTCTGGGCCGGTTCGTCCCTGTCAGCTGTCCGGTTCGACCTGTCTTTTTCACCATCTCTTGGCCTTGATTGCCTGTAGGGCGACCGACTTCGACTTCGGCTACGGCTGAAGGAATAGGTTCGCGACCGTTTCGCGCTTCGTTCTTCGTAAGAACCGCGTCGGTGGTGAGAGTCACGATGAGACTCGTATCTCACGCTGAAGGTCCGGGAATCGTTGTTCGATCTACCACGGTAATGGTCGTTCTCTCGTGGACGTTTCTCGCCCCTAGTGGCTCGATAAGGAGATCTCGAACGCGATCGGTGCGATCTAGACGGGCCATGGGATGAAGAATAGGGTCTGGTACGACGGTCAACCTTGCTGTTATTGTGGAAAGATGGTATGTTCTTTGCCTTCGCTTCCGAATCTGAGCTGAGGATCTCACCCTCAGAGTGGCTAGGTGATCTCGAAGCCATGGTGAAAGTGTGGAGTGTGCACTTGAGGCCGGGCTTGGAACCTAGCCTTTGGATGGACAGAAGTGTTAGCCACGAATTCCCAGATGAAGCAGTTGCAGCTGTAGAGCCCGACCGGTGCCGTTCCGCCGAATCCTCCAAATCCTCAAGCCTTTACAAGAGCATCAGAACGATGCCGAAAGGATAATGCCGAAAGGTAGCGAATGCTCCTGAGCTGGTTTCAGAGCGCGATGAGGTGGTGGAGGGACGCTTTGAGAAACTGGGACGGACAGGAAGCAGGCATGTACTTCGGTCTCGTACTTCGCGGCGGTTCAGATGATCTCAGATTAGACCGCGATCGACTCGGAGAACTTGAATCCTCAACTGCCAGTGCCAGTGCCAGTGTGAGGTCAAGCCTTGCAGCCAATAAAATTGTGGCGGCCACCGCGTACCAAAGTTACTTGTGCTGATTACTAAGACCAAACAACCACGTGATCAAAAAATGCGGCCAAAGTTCGTTTTCACTTCAATCCGAGATCTTTTGCGACGCATTTCAAGCCCCAAATTCCCCGTGACAACTTATCCGCCTGCTCCGTCTCACCAGTACATTCAAATCGAAACAAATCATCATGGGTGGTGCAAGCCGCGAAGGTTGGTGGCCCGTCGCCCGATCCTAATCATCCTCCCAGCAATACTAACCCTGTTGCAGGCGGCAAAGTCAAGCCGCTCAAGGCACCAAAGAAGGAGAAGAAGGAAATGGACGAAGATGAGATTGCCTTCAAGGCCAAGCAAGCAGCAGGTATGCTGATTCTCTCTCATGTCCTTGACCGCGGGCTCGACTAAACTTTTGGGCAGACGCCAAAGCACGCAAAGAACTGGCAGAGAAGGCCAAGGGCAAAGGACCTCTGAACGCCGGGCAGCAGGGTATCAAGAAGAGCGGCAAGAAATAGAGGATTTGGGACATATTGGCTTGTTTATGTGCACATGGAAGCGAGGCGTAATCGGTTTTTTCTATTTCTAGAGCTGAACCCCCGATCTCGAGGAGGCTGCCTTGGACCCAGAAGCCGAAGACATGACGAGTGGGATACACTGCGGTGGAGGATCAAACACAGACACCTGTCTAGCGAGCTGGTCGATAGCAGGCCAGATTCAAACGCAGTGGCTGAGGATGAGATAGATGGCCAGCATGATTTCCATGAAACAGTGGATGGCCTTTGTTTCACTTGTTTTTGAACACTGCACACCACCTACACTACATGGTGCCTATTAGGTATGAAGGAGACTGTTCTCTCGTTCTGCAGGCCCGTCTGAACCCTGGACCAGGCAGCTCAAAGAAAGATTTGTGATTGCGGCGGCCGCCCTTCTCATCCTGTTGACTCCAACGTTCCAGGTTGGCAGCAATCATGATGCCTGCTACTGCCGTGAGCGCAAGCAGTTGCCATCAGCGCCGTCAGCTGCTTCACTGTCTTGGTCGCAACGCAAGCACCTTTGTTTATTTTCCACTGTCGACTGCGGACACACTAACTTGAAGCCTGAGTCTCGCGTCACTTCAACTTTGCCTTTTCATCTGTCTCCCAGCTGCTTTTTCCTCCTCCCGTCTTCACAAAACGAAGCACGCGAGTCCACAGCCCATCACTTCTTCATCTCTCCGTTCCATCTCTGCTTTCATCCGGTCTTCGCGCCTTTCACTTCAACTCATCTCATCGCAGCCATGGATGATAGCACTCCTCCTGAGCCGCGCGAGGAGCGCGTTCCTCGAATTCCTCCTGGAAAGCTTACGACGTGGGTTTTCTATGCTCTTCCAAGGAAGGACTTGTATGACTCTCAGACTAACATGCTGCTCGAACAGCATCAACGCAGAACCCACCATCTCAATCTTCCACAAGTTCACCAAGACCGCAGTTCTGCACCTGGTCGATGGCAAATTCCCCCGCGATGCAGCCATGGTCTTCTGCGATCGCATCCGTCACCAACTCATGGACAACCCCGGTGCTAAATCTTTCACCATGACCGGAGGCGATAGCACTACTTTGACTGAGGTCATTGCATGGATCAAGCAGTGCATTGCTGAGCAGGCTATTGTCAAGTGGAAAGACGTGAGTTGTGAACACCCGACAATACACTAACGCGGTCTTTCTCCGTTTTATCTAACCAAGATTTCAATTTCAGATCGACAACGAGACTCCCAGACTCTTTACCATCTACGCCAATGTCATCATCTGCGCCACGTACCTGGGCATCCCTGCGCGCGACCTTGCCGAGGGCTTGACCAAGCGCATGCAAGCGATCGCCCGCAAGGTCTTGATGAGCTGGGACGAGGTCGAATGGTTCTACAAATCGCCAGCTCTCAACGCATGTGGTGACTCGGTCCGCGAGGTTGCCGCAGCCAGCATTTTCTGGGCATGGTGGAACCACAAGCTGAATGATGAAGACACCCCCGACGACATGAAGTTCCTTGACGTGTTGAGAAAGGAGATCCCAAAGCTCGACAAGGACTTGCATGACTGGTGTGCGCGCCACGAGCAGGAGGTTCGCCAGAAGTGGGAAGACAAGAAGAATGGCAAAGTGGCTGAAAACGGCGGTGACGATGGATTCACATCTGGCGGTGTCGGCGGCGGTTGGAATGAGACTCAATCGGCTGCTCGTATCGGTGGTGGTTGGGATGATGTTCCATCGGCTGCTACTGCTGGTGGTGATTGGGACCAGGCTCCTGCAGCTGCTGCTGATGTTGGCGGCGGTTGGGATATTCCTCCTCCTCCAGGTCCTACCGCTGCAATGGGCGCCGACTGGGAAACTGCTCCTGCGAATGTTGCCGCTGCTCCTGCTGCTGTTGGCGGTGATTGGGATAACGCCGCTGCTGCTTCTGGTTTCGCTGCGACAGCTGGCGCGAAGGTCACTACAGGTGACACATTCGCACCTCAATTCGGTTCCAACGCACATGTCGCCGACTATGCCACCGCTTCCAGCAGCCGTCCTACACAACGTGGCAGTTCTTCTGGCTTCGACTCTGCCATTGCCGTGGAGAGCGCATCAACCTCCCCCGTCTCTTTCGAGGACAAACCTGCAGATGGATATCGCCGAGGCAATGAAGCGCCAAACAATACGCCATCGTTTTCCGGACTTGACGAGGACTTGGGCCGTGTCACTGATGACTGGGCGGACGAAATGAACGAGCAGAGCGCAGCCTCTGGATATGCCTGGTAAAGAGTGACTGGACTCTGTCAAGCAAGACTGTCTTCCAATCCCGGACGGAAGGTTGGCATGAAGGCTCCATGTTATTAGGGATCCTGCTGATCGGCATGGTCTAGCAAAGAGGACAGTTGGAGCAGGGGCAGTCTTGTGAACAGGAACCAATTCTATCCGGGACAGAAAACAGTCTGCAGCGCTTCGATCCGACGAAGCTTCTGTGTACTAGCACTATCTAGGTACATAGTAATTACTATGCTGCTGAAACTTGAACTTGAACCACTTGTAGCAGGATGATATGGGTCCATGGTTAGTACTACTACCGAGGTGCAGTGCTGTAATCATGAACTTGAACCGACCGTCGACTGAACTAGGCAGTATTGAGCAATGGTGCCTAAAGCCCTTGCTGCGTTTCAAGTTGGTGTCCCGAGTAATAATGCCAGCAGTTCCTTTTGCCTTTGTATCACTAGTAGTACCGTAGGTATCCATCTTACGGGGCTCAACTGAGGTAGCCTGGGTACCAGGTTGGTAGCGAAGTAGGTACTACTAGTACTAAGGTATAACCCGAGCAGACTGTACACTTGTAGTCCTCGTACACGGACATGGATCATACCTAGTCTTTGATTCGTATATATATTATCATCTATGTGCTACGAGACATATAAGGCACATTCAAGGGACTGGACTGGGCTTGAGTCACTCAAGTTGTTGCAGTGGTAGGTGATGTGTTTCAAGTTGTTGAAATGATGTTTTGATGTTTCCGGAAATGGAATATTTATTCAATTCGACTTCAAGTTTCCGACACCACTTACCGTTCAACAACAATCTAATTGTCATAAAGCCAGAGACCGTGACGATTTCCTTGGCCACAGGTGCTTCAGAATAGAAGCGACAGGTAAAGATACAGCATTTAACGATAGCAAAAGAGATCCTTCCGAGGGCCCGTCCAAGCGACCCAACCCCTACCCCTGGTCCAGACTCCATCTGCAGTACTCCTGGGCACTGCAGGCTGGATATGTCTGGGCTTCAGCTGAAGGGGCCAGCCAGCACTTAAACTATCCAGTGTACCTTATGCACTGCTATCTCCGTGCCAGTTGGATCCTGTACACATGGCAAGTATTCCACAACCATTTGCATCACAGATCGTGGCCCAGCACCAAAGGGACACGTCCATGTACAATGTCAAAATATGGTTCAATTCGCTTGTATTTGATATCATTACAAACATCCTATCTATGCAAGGGAGGTGATCCACTCCCACGGCAGAACATGCATGTATAAGAAACCAAGGCACCCAAGTCCTTCCTATGGGCGCTTCCTTCATCGCCTTCCTTTCCCTCAAAATGCGCTCTGTCTCGTGCTTGATTTGGACAAGGAGCTAGCCCATCATTCTGTGATGGGTGTGGTCCCGGAGCAGAGAACAAGACTCCAGGCACTGGGTAGCTACTCTAGGAAGTAGCTGCTGTTGATTCAATTGGTGGTACAACCGGTGTTGGATTCAAATCACTTAATGCTTCGTGGCTGAGCTGGTCAGACCAGTAAGTGCGCTGAGTAGTTGTTGGACCAGCGTGGTGACTTCAGACAGAAGATCGCCGGCATCGACCTTTCCACCAAGAGCTTCCACATCGGTCAAAAGAGTCTGGACTTCCGTGATGCTGGTGTTCAAGTCGGAACCGACGCCACCCAAAGATCCCGAGAGACCAAGGCTGCCGAGGGTGCTGTCCAACTGGCTAATCAGGCCTGAGAGAGTGGACTTGACCGTGGTCAAGGTTCCATTGACATCAGTCTCTGCGTCACTCAGGATCTTGTTGATAGAAGAGTCGAGGTCGGTGACGGAGCCGGTGATGGTGCTCAACAAGCCGGTCACCGTAGCCAAAAGGTCGCCGACAAGGTTGGTCACGGGGGACAAGTCGATGAGGGCACGCTTCTCAACGACGGCATCCACGGTGGGTGCTGCTTCCCGCTTGACCTCAAGGGCATTGCTACCTGAGGCAGCTACAGTAATGATTAGCGTTCATGTTGATGCCGCTGGGGATCAGAAAACCTACCATTCAAGGGAACAGCCAGCGCAGAGGCTGTGAAGAGGAGTGTGGCGATAACAGCTGAGGAACGCATCTTGCTTGGTTGAATTGGAATAGACTTTTCGTGTCTTGAATGAGTGACGGAGGGAACGGCAAAGGAAGGACTTGGTTTGAGCACTTGTATAGAGCTTGAGAGAAGATGAGATGCAGGCGATGGCGAGAAGGAAGAAAGGATCATGGGCCACCTGTGGCTTTAAGTATGTCGGTGCTCTTCAGTCAGTTAGACCCAGCTCCATTGCGAGAGCCTCCTGAAATTTGAATCGGCGTCGATATGGAGTCTTGTCTTTGACCACTTCGGCCATCACATCATGTTGTTTTCCCCGTGGTCTCAAGCCATATCCAGAATGGCATCATCTTCATCCCATCTTCACCCGTGCTCCCTGTAGCGTCACCTTTCATGGGGAATTGCCAACGTCGATCCCTTGTAGTTGTAGGCTAAGGCCATATAGTGGCTTAATCTTTGTGATCCCAATATGGATGGATCTGCGAGTGTACAACTTGTCGGGTCATCATGACAGACAGCAAGTGGAGAATAAAGTCCATAAACCGTGGGGCAAGACCAGAGCAAAGAGACCAAAGTAAGGGGGACGTTGAGCCGCACAAGGCTGCGGCTGGCGATCGTCGTCCTGCACCCGATATTTTGTCACTGACGATTCTTAACATGTACCACTCACAACGCCGCCTTATCGTATCAGAAAAATCGATCCCTTTCTTGTCAAGACCGTACCTCTTGACTCGCACTACTTACTTCTAAGAGGCGTGGACGCGTTCGCGGTATATGGTAGTCGCTGCATGAGACCAATTCGGGTCACATCACTCTCGTTAGTGCTAACATGGAGAGGTTGGCTCCTTTCCTCTCTAGCAGCCGCCGCTGTTCCAAAGCTTTGACCATTTCGTCATCAACACAACTGAAGCGCATGTTTTGCATGTGATGCTGGATTGGTGCAGCATGGCGCCAGTACCAGTACTGTTTCAAGGTTGCAGGGAGAAAAATAGCCAGGTTGGAAGGCGCGGAGGTACGTAAGCCGCGCCCCGGTTGTCGTGATCGTTGAAGCCCTCCACAACCAACACAGGGGACGCGAGGATAGGCTATCTCTGGGGAAGACAATCTCGGAACATTGTTAGGGCGCCCACAGGGTCCCTAAGTGACACTTTGACGCCGGGGGTCTCCAGCCTTGTCTTGAACGACAGTGGATTCTGTAACTGCCTGAATCGGCTTGACGCGCTTGACAGCTGGCCTCAGCACCCTGTCACGGCGAGCTTCACCTTCCTTATTCCGACTTTGTCGTGTCGTTTCGACCTCCTCTTCGCCAGCCCCCTACAAGCATACCCAGCAAGATCGACATGCTCAAACACCAGGTTGATTTCTGTCATGAAATAGCCCGGAGCATGGACCTGACTTCTTGAATAGAGGCAACAACAATGTCGATCACAAGTGTTTGCCTGGCAGCCAGGAGTAATTGGCCTCGAGGACGCAGAGATTGGACAGCAGATGGTAGAGGCAGCGCAGGAGCGGAAGGATGTCGGAGAGGAAGAGACGGCAGACATCATGAGAGAAGAATATGAGGAGACGGCCGACTACATGCTGTGCCACTGGCAGGCGTGTTGACCCAGCTTCCTGTTGTGTTGTCGTTGTCGTTGTTGTCGCCGTCGCCCGCAGGGCGCACAGTGCAAGACTCGGACCGCAGACTCGGACTGCCGGAAGACGCGGTTCATGTGCGACTCCTTCGCTCCTTCCCTCAAGGTCTCCCTGGTACTGCCTCTGAGTTGTGTTCCTACACTGCAGAGCTCTTGCCTTCCAGTGCTGCCCGCATGTTCCATGTCGTCGCAAACTTGAAGTTGAAGCCTGCAGCCTGCTACTGCAGTGAGGCACACTTGTCCTTGGACTGCCCCCTGTGAGGGACCTAAAGTTGCTTCAGGTTCCAGAGACCTGCAATACAAATCATCCTGCGATATCAAGGTTTCAAGAGCGTTGTGACCAGAAAAGAGTGCAATTAAACATGTCTCCTCTGCTTTTCTCAGTTCTGTCTGCATTCCCACTCCTTCTCTCTTGTGGCCGCACCCTTGAGCTTGATTCCCGGCAATCATGTGCTCTGAATTACTATCCATGTTCACCTGACGGGGCCTCTGCTCGCGATGTGCCTGTGATCGGACCTGGCCTGGCTCAGCTCTATCTCGACCTGATCCAGACTGTGAACCCTTCCACTGTGCGGGGGTATGGAAATACGGGTGCTGTTGGTCGAGCTGGTGGACGCAGGCAATCGCCTGGCAGGATCTGCTGCAAGTTGGCGACCAGGCATGATCTCCACCAATCTAACTTAAGACAGGTGCACAGAACACTCAGTGCCTGCTTGTGCTCAGCTACAATATTCCCGTTTGCTGGGTAGTGATTGTTCATGCCTGCAATCCTGGCTTCAGCTGATGAACCTATTCTAGGACCGTTTCACCACAAATTATTACCTGCCTGATGGCTCCTACGGTTCGATCAGTTCTGGCAACTATACCACTCCCGCCGGGGACCATGCGAACCTGATCACAGGCACTTACGAGCTGGCCAACGGGCAGACCGGGAACATCTATGAGGAAGACCCGATTGAACAGCCCAATACCTCAACATTGCTGCTGCCAAGCCCTTTCACGAGCAGTGGAGTAGGTTCAGCGATACCGGCAAGTCAAGTCGGTGGCCAGGCGACTTACACACCGCCGTCTATGGCGACTTACACGCCGCTACCTATGCCGACTTACACATCGCTACCTATGCCGTTGCTGCCTCCTATGCCAACTTCTTCCACGACGTCGAGCGCCAACAACAACATTACCGGTAGTGGCAATGCAACCGACGGTGTCAGGAGCACGCGGGCTGGAACCGGCACAGGCTCTATGACTGCTTCTGTGACAGGAGATCCTTCACTCACACCGCCGATAACCGGTGATGGCTCTGGGCATGGCAGATGTGCCCTATGCCACCAGCGGCTGCTTCTGCTGATGATAGTAGTTGCTTATCACATTTGGTATGCATAGGTAGTTTCGAGCAAGCCTTCGCTAGTTAATAGCCCTCGGAGCGAAGAGTAAACATGCTTCATTGAGATTGAGGCGGACTTGCATGGCAGGGAAATGTCATCCGCAAACAACGCACTGGTGATCGATCTGGCGGGGGATACCATTCTACTGGGCTGATATCGCGCGAGTTGCACGGGTGGGATCAAACAATCCGGGGAAGAGCTGCCCGTAGTGCGGGCGTTGACCGCTATGATTGGGGCTTGTTGATATTTGTAGTACTAGTAATGGGACATTCCTTCAGTATTTATTAGTCTGAGCCTCACTGCAAGACAATGACCCCGAGTTGAGACTTTCACCTCACCTTACAACGGCTACTGCTGAATCGCTGAATCAACCGCTGAGAGGCGAGCTGACCGGATGATGGGTCATCCGCTGCTGGAGGACAGAGGCAATGGACCTCATCGCTTCCGGCTGTGGCTGCTTTTAGCCAGTACTTATAAGGTATTTCCGGTAGGACCCAGTACCCCTGTTTGCGCGGGGCAGAGGGGATTGATAGACCCTGAAGCACCCGCTAATTGGCCGTTGTATGCCATTGGCAGCGGGAATCAGAGCTTAAGCGATTTTAACACGCCTGCAATGCCTGCGCTGCCCGATGGATTGGTTGGAAATTTTATTTGTGGTGTGAGGCAGATCCCGTTATCATTCGTTCCTTCCCGCAAAGCGCGGGAAGGCTGTTGGTTGTCAGCTCGGCGAGCTGCTGGCTACCCACTCCGGCCGCTCGTACTACACCAGTGCTACTAGTAGCCCACCCAGACTTCTGCTGAGAATCTACCGCCCGGACAGTTGCAACAATCCACGCTTAATCATCAGACACAAATCACACCAGTACGCCGCGCGCTCGCCAGACTATCATCTCAGTGTTTCCCTTCTAATCGACCACGAACATCTTCAGTCCGCTGCGGCCCCGTACCTTCAGCCTCTCTCTGCCTCTCTCTGCCTTTCTCCGCCAGAGTCCGGCCATTTGACCTTCGGGAGCGCAGGTTGATACCGGGAAAATGACATGACTGCGCGGGATGATGGAAGATATTTTGGGAGACGACCTCCCTCTCGCACCCACCAGGCTGTTTGAACGGCTCTCCCAGATCCCCAATTACACCTGGGACCGATCGGTAAGTTTTTGGTTGAAAGTCGCGAAGGGCCTGGCTGACCAAGACTCAGTTTGCGCCGTTTCATTCCACGTACGATCACTGGTGAGTTGTCCCAGTCTCCATATCCGGACCCATGTGGTTTGCAAAGCTGACCTTGATCAAAATCAATAGGCACGTTTATGGCATCCTCCACAACCCCGACGTCGTTAGTCCGCGTGCCTCTGCGAGTACCCTCAACAGCCTCTCCGGTCATTCCGGCTCGAACAGAAGTTCGCCAAAACTCAATCCTCACCGACCTACTTTACGGCATCACCATTGGAGTAGCATCAGTGCCACATCTACTGATAGCGAGTTTCTCTCGTCCAGAGATGACCCTGACCCGATATGGCTCCCCGTCCTCGCTCGTATCAGTACGCATGTGCTGCGCTTGGAACGGGAGTTTCATTACAACCAAACAATGATGAAAGACTTGGATCCCGAATGCGATCACACACTTCGGCCCATTGAGATGTTTAAACTGCCAACCACACCGGGAGACCCAAATCAATTGGGCATGTGTGTTTACGAGGCCCCGGGGAAGAACTATCTGCGCGAGATCCTGGATTTTGGCCCCGCATTCTATGGCTTACAGGGTGCCAAAATAAGCACTGATGGAACTCCAGGCGAGCGAGTGCCTCTCCAAGCATTCTTGGATTTTGCCATCGGTGCCTCGGAAGCGTTGGAACTGTTGCACCACGGTGCGAACTGTGTACACGGCGAGATCCGCTCCGACACCTTCCATTGGAACAGGGAAACAAATAGTGTCAAGCTGCTCAACCATGGAAACGGGCCCCGTGCGTTTGAGAATCTCCTGTCCAGCGAGGGCTGGGCCACCGTCAGCCGAGAGATCGGAGTGAAGAATAAATTGCAGTTTATCGCACCGGAGCAAACTGGACGGTTAGCCGCCGACGCTGATAGTCGAACGGATATCTACAGCTTAGGAATTCTCTTCTGGACTCTGTTGACAGGCCAGCCGGCATTTGATGCGGAAACACCCATCGATATTGTTCAACGGGTGTTAACGCACCGTCTGCCATTGGTCACCGCTATTCGCATGGATATTCCCGATGCGATTTCTAAAATCATTGCCAAGATGACGCAGAAACAAATGGATGAGCGATACCACTCAGTTAGTGGGCTAAAGTATGACTTGATACAGATTCAGAGGTTGCTCGGCGAGGGTGAACAGGACAAAATCAACAACTACAAGGTTGGGCAGCGGGATGTGTCATCCTTTTTCATCTTACCGACCAAGCAGTTTGGCCGCGATGCAGAGATTGAACGGATCACTGAGATCATTGAAAAGGCCCACAAGCGCCAGAGTACGGCCGGGGCACGACCTTCCCCATCGCAACAAGGTATGCTGAATGCGACCTCGAATTCCTCTCTTTCCGACGGCCGGGTAGAAGGTGCCGACGTGCCAGACGGTTCCGATTCGTCTAGCTCTTTCGGCGGCAGGGAGTCTCGAAGTAATTCCACCACGATAGGCTTGGAGAGCCATGTCTTGAACCCGTTATATGGCAACAAGATCAGTCTGCACGCCAAACGAAATCGTGGAGTTACCGACCCCCGCGCTACACCTTTGGACGTGGTGTCAGATCGGGACAGCAGTTTTTCGGGTGGTCTGCAGCAGTCCTCCGACACATTGCCTGGATTGATGACAAGGCGCAGAAGCAGCCAAAAGTTCAAGCGTAGGAGCAAGACGGATGTTATCTGCATCCTAGGTCCTGCTGGGATAGGGAAGACCACCCTGATCAAGACAGTGCAGCCTGTCGTCCGGCGGTACGGATATTTCGCTCTTGCACGGTTCGACAAGGCTCGTCCGTCTCCCTTCGAGCCACTCATCAAGGTTTTGGCTAGCCTCTTCAGGCAGATATTCTCGGAAAAGGATGTCAATACGCCATACCATGAACATATCCGATCCCATGTCACCCCATTCTGGCCTGTTTTGCATTCGGTCTTGGACTTGCCGGCCACCCTCCTTGATGTGGCCGTATTCCACAAGAAATCGTTGAGCAAGAACGACCTCACCGCACAAAGTGTCAATACCGAGGTTCCTACCCCCAACAGTGGCTCGAAGTTGGACTATCCGCCTAACCATAGCACCTGGGACACCAATGGCTTTCTACGGGGCCCTGCGAACTCCAAGTCTATCCGGCTGATAAACACGTATCTGGAGGTCTTGCGCACAATGTGCACGGGCAAACTGATCTGTATCTGCTTGGACGATATGCAAGTCGCCGATGACGAGTCGATCGATTTACTGATGCACATCATCAAAGCCAAGGTTCCAGCTGTCTTGACCCTGTCTAGCAGGGTGGACAACGGCATTATTCCCAATAGCGCCCGAAAGATATTAGAGCTCGATTCGACAAACAAAATCGAACTCGGGAATCTCCAGGAAAAGCATGTCTTTGAATATGTGGCGGAAACTATGTCCCGCCCTGTGGAGGACGTGATACCGGTTGCCGCTGTTGTCTATGCAAAATCTGAGGGGAATCCTTTCTTCGTCAAAGAGATGCTCCAAACCTGTTATCAACGGAACTGCTTATGGTACGATTGGAAGGAATCTGGCTGGCAATTTGACCTGGACAAGATCTTCAACGAGTTTAGCTCCGAAGGCTACATGGACGCCAGCTACCTCGCCAGACGTTTCCAAGAACTGTCACCTGCAGCTCGCTCGATTCTTGCTTGGGCTTCCTTGATCGGGACTACATTCTCCTTCAAACTCATTCAGTCCATCATGACTGGAAGTTATTTCTATAGCAGCGGCAGGGACCAAACACACGACGTGACCTGCCCCAAGCGCGCGAAACATTTCAATCTCTCAGAAAGCGACTGCGTTAACGGACTCCAGGAACTGGTCAACGCATATGTTGTGACACCAGGAACCAGCGATGACGAATTCCGTTTCACACATGCACGATATCTGAAAGCCGCAAACGAGATGCGCGAGTGCCAAAACGTCAGCAAAATGCACTTTATAATTACCCAGGCCATGATGGTGTATCTCAGTCAGTGCAGGTTCTCTCTGTATCCTCTGGCACGCCATATCTGTCTATCGGCAGACATTATCAAGGAAAGGATTCCCACCCGGATGCGGTATCGAGATGTGCTCTGGCGTGGAGCGCAGAAGGCAATCGAGACAGGTGCCAAGCAAACCGCGCTGTGGTACTACAAAACAGCCCTTAAGCTGCTACAGGATGACAGATGGGATACAGACAACCAAGACGTCTTCTACGATGAGACTCTCCAGCTACTCGTTAATAGCGCCGAGATCATGTATCTCCAAGGAGAGAAAGCCGAAGCCTTGGAACTCTTGAAGGAAACGTTCGCAAATGCCCGTTGTCCTGCTGACAAAACGCGGTCATACATATTGAAGGGCCGGATTCTGGCCAGTCAAGGGAAATTTTCCGAGGCCTTCGCTGCGCAACGAGAGTGTCTGGAAGAGCTGGGTATCTCCTTGCCAGATGTTACTTGGGACGACTGCGACGTCGAATTCGAAAAATTGGCGTCACGGATCCAGGAGCTCGACCACGAGAAGTTGCTGTCAACCCCCTTAAGTGAGGACAGGGCCGTCATCGCATTGGGGACAGTGCTAAGTGAATCTCTGGGCGCTCTTTACTGGTCCGATGCCCTGCGTTGGTACCAGGTCGTGATCGCTTATGTGAAGGCCGTACTGGACCGGGGAACTTTTGTCCAGGCTGGGTTAGGGTTCACAATGCTAGGCGCAGTTGCGATAGGGAGATTCAAAAACATTGAGTTGGGTTTGTCCTATGGAAATATTGCGCATGAATTTTACAACATTTACGAAGATTCATGGACCCGCGGTAGGGGCTGGACGTTGTTTACACTGTTTATCGGCCACTTTCAGACGCCAGTACGGAACTTGCTTCCTATCCTGGACAATGCACTTGAATACTCGTTGGCATCTGGCGACAGATTTGTGAGCCTGCTCAACATAGGTGTGATGGCCCTGTCGAGGTTTTGGGCAGGTCAAGACCTGGCGGAAGTGGAGGCGTTCTGCAATTATGGGCCTGAAGAGTTCGACAACTGGGAAAAGGATCGAAGAGGAGGGACTCTGCTTGTCGCCATAAGACAAGTCGTTCGCGCATTGCAGGGAAAGACGATCGCAGCGGACGCCCGAACGCTTCTCAACGATAGCAACCATGACTCTGAATGTTGGCTGGCGGAGTGCGCACAATATGCGGCCAATGCCAGCCGAGCTCGCGATATATATCAAGCTATGTCACTGGTCGCATACCACCTGATGGGTTATCACGAACAAGTTATCCAGGTCGGCAGGAAGTTGCTGAGTACAACCCTCGACGAACTGTGGTCGAACCGACCAGTCTGCGGAGCTCGGTTTTACACCGCCTTGTCGTTAGTCGCGATTGCAAGGGAGAAACCAGAAGAAGAGCGAGCACTCTATCTGGAGGAGGCGAAAGAGCTCAAGCGCTTCATTGATAACTGGGGCAAAGCCAACGACGTGAATTACTTTGCCTGGTCCCACTTAGTTGGGGCCGTGATCGCAGAAGTCTCTCACGACTACGTCAATGTCATTCCCAACTTGGAAATGGCCATCGATCACTGCCAAGTCCATGGATTTGCATTGGAAGAGGCTCTAGCAATCGAAATGCAGGCTGAATTTCTGCTTGCGCGCGGAGCTAAAAGAGCTGGCAAAGTTATGATCCAAGAAGCTATTGCAGCCTGGAACAGGATCAACGCAAGTGGGAAGGCAAAACAGCTTGCGGATAAGCACGAATGGTTGATCAAAACCGCCACAACCGCCAGAACGATGGACGCGACCACGCAGACAGAAGATTTGCATGCCTTGACCGTTAGCGAGGACACACAGGCGCAGAGCAAGCGTGACTATACGTCGGCATGGGTACAACCCAAAACAGGTGCGACAAATCAGGGTTCGCAAGATGTGCCAGGACTGGGACTTGATATCCTGGATCTCACATCGATCCTCGAATTTTCCCGAGTTATCAGCTCCGAACTGCAGATCAATAGTCTTCTGTCGAAAATGGCGTCGGTCATTCTTGAATCAGTGGGGGGTCAGGCTGAGTTCTGCGCCATCGTGATCGACTTGGAAGACCAAGGTTGGTGCGTCGCAGCCAGCGCGGATCATGAAACAGGTGTCAAAACCTATCCCGACGGGATTCCCTTGTCGGAGGTTGACGATCAAGCCGCGCAGCAGATTACGCATTACACTTTACGCACCAGGGAGACTGTATTCGTCCAGAATGTGCTCGAAGACGACCGCTTTTCAAACGTCGGAGATGCCTATTTAGCGAACCACCCTTCTGGCCGGGCAGTCATTGCTATCCCCATCGTCCAAGCTGACCACCTAATGGGAGTCATCCACTTGGAGGGCAGGCCAAATGCTTTTACGCAGCGAAACATGATTGTCCTCAACCTTCTTACCAACCAGGTGGCAATTTCTCTGGGCAATGCATTGTTGTATAGGAAGGTCCGCAAAGTGAGCGCTTCGAACGCCAGTATGGTGGAGTCTCAGAGGCGTGCCCTAGCAGCTGCCCGGGAAGCCGAAGCCAAAGCCAAGGAGGCAGAAGCCGAGGCCATGCACAATGTCAAGTTAAAAGAAGAAGCCGCCAAAGCCAAGTCGATCTTTTTGGCCAACGTCAGCCATGAGCTTCGAACGCCATTGAACGGTGTCATCGGCATGTCGGAACTACTCAAAGGTACATCCTTAAGCAAGGAGCAGGAACAATATGCAGACAGTATCCGGGTTTGTGCCGATACGCTACTGACCGTTATCAACGACATCCTGGATTTCTCCAAGCTCGAAGCTGGGAAGATGCAGATGTTTACGGTTCCCTTGAATCTGAAGGAGACGATCACGGAGGTCGTACGTGCGTTGGCATACACTAACCAGGAACACGGTCTGCAGACCATTGAGGATCTCCAAATCGACGACGGACTCGTCTTGGGCGATCCTGTACGGCTGCACCAGATTTTCATGAACCTATTGAGCAACGCATACAAATTCACGCCAAAGGGATCAGTGACGGTGCGAGCGCGTAAGAATGCCGAGACTACGGATAAAGTCAAGATTACTTGCTCTGTTGCAGACACCGGTATCGGCATCACCAAAGAGCAGCTTTCCAGACTCTTTCAGCCTTTTTCGCAAGCAGACTCTTCCACAGCTCGTTCATATGGTGGCAGCGGCTTGGGTCTCAGTATTTGCAAAGCCATGATTGAAAACGTTTTGGGCGGTAAGATCTGGATCGAATCTACGGCCGGAGTAGGCACCACAGTTTCATTCACGCTCACTTTCCAAAAGGCGCCCCAAAACAGCAGTGTCCCAGACGACATGGGAATTGCGGCGAAGGATCCGGACCCGATGGCTCGGTGGTCGCAGGCTGCGAGCCCCGAACTGGAGCATAAAAACTTCCACTTCTTCGATCTGAGTAATATTCCACGGTCGGAACTGCGAGTCTGCATTGCAGAAGACAATCAGATAAACAGGAAGATTGCCATGTCGTTTGTCACCAAACTCGGTCTCAAGTGCGAGGCATACGAGGATGGGAAACAGGCGTACGAAGCTCTGAAAGCCAAAAGCAAACAAGGCACACCTTTTCACCTGGTGTTGATGGATGTGCAGATGCCTGTGTTAGACGGGTATGAGGCGACCAAGGCGATCCGAGCGGACCCTGATCCGCAGGTGAGCCAAGTCCTCATCATCGCCATGACTGCTTCTGCCATCCGTGGAGACAGGGAGAAATGCTTGGAGGCTGGGATGAATGACTATCTTGCCAAGCCTGTGAGACAAACCGCTCTCAAGGCCATGCTGGATGAATATCTCAATAATACCCAATTGGCTGCTGAGGCCGCAAAGAAGAACTTGGCTTCGAAAGTCACACCCGGTGACAAAGTCAACGGCCAGCTAGAAAGCAGCCATGACAAATCATCGTTGTCGAGTGGCACCCCAAACAAGTCACAATTGAGCCGCTCATTCCAGCGGGTTATGGGAGATGTCGAAGCGAACGCCGCGGCAGCACAGGAGAATCGTGGGGCGGTGAGAAGCCCTGATAGCGGGAAAAAGGAAACAGAAGGAGTAGGGGGCGACACCATTTTGGCAACCGTCCCTCCTCTGGATGGGCACACCGATGCCCAGGACACGGGCAAGGATTAGACTCTAGTACATGCTGTTGTGTCATGCCGGAACATGATCCCTTGCCCAACAGCGGTGAGGTGATACATATCAAGGTTGGGGGCGCGATTGTCGGGTTTTGCGGTGTTCAAAATGGGATTATGACATGATGACCAGTATGCATGCAAGGAGTTGGGCGTTGCGCAATCGGAAGACGGCCTCTCAGGGGCCGCAAGGAACGGATGCAACTGGACTGAGATAACATTTCCTCATGGCATTGGTAAGGGTTGACAATAGACGTGGGGTCTATCTCGGCTCAAACGGCCGCGAAATCTTTTTCTTTCAACTTTGATGTTCTGCGTGCAATGAACTGTTATCGAATGGATCAGGTGTCGACTCGGTGTATAGCACTGGCTTTGTCGGATTTCGGGATTATAGAGAACGAGCAACTCGTATGATTGTACTCCTGACCACATCGTCTCGATCCAGTAAAGTTTGAGTCGTAGTGTTTGGTTGCAGCGGCAGCGGGTGGTGCTGAAGTTCAGGAAGCGCAGCCTCGCCTCCCCTTTTTCCTTATAGCGCTATCCCCTAAATGGACGTTCTTGGCCTTGATGAGGCTGAACCACAGCCAATCACAGGGCAAGGGGCTTCCAGTGCAATCTTGTAACCAGGCGCTAGGAGCGAACTCGTCGCTTAAACAAACAACAACTGACCATCACTCGATCTGGATGTTCCCCCGGAGGACACAAGAACCCGCGTTGCATTCGATGAGCTTGCACTGCCTCGATTGTGGACATGGCTGCGATACCAAAACGGCCTTTTCCTCTTTGGTTCCATGTCCCTTTTCGGACCAACCCAACTTGAACCTCCTTGGTTGTCTCGATCCAAGACAAACCTCCTGAACCGTTTCAAGAACTAGTCTATACCCAGACAAAAGTGCAGACACCATGCATACCGCCCGCCATTGGCAGTCCCAGCGGGCGCTCAGGGGAGTTTCAGCCTTTGCTATTATAAGGGACTGGCTCTATCTAGCCTTGCCGGCCCCATCCACGTTTCCACGCGGTTCACATCTTTAGCAGCTTGCGACTTCGAGTGGCGCGCGCTACCCGTCTGCTCGCCTTCAGAATGTCTTGAATCTAAGCTTGGTACGACGAGAACCGACGACGGCAGTCGGGCTGGTAAGTGGTGAATGTGTCTCCTGTTGCACCGAGTTTCTGAAGTCGGTTGCGGTGCTTCAAGTACAAAAGTTGCCATGTTTCCTGTCAAGTTGGTGTCTTCTTGTGCTGTCCATCCTCCATCATCATCCCCGTCCTCTCGTTTTTGTTATACAGTCTCTCGTTTTTCTTTGTCCAGTGTCTCGTTACTGCAAGGACAGTACTCTCGTTTGATCGCACATATCATTAATCAGCGTCATCACCATGAAACCTGCATTGACTGCCGGTCTCGTGGCCTCTGCGTTGCTTTTGCAGCAGGCTGCGGCAACCAGCTGGGGTGACGCACCATCCTTTCCCTGCCCTGCCAACACCAACAACACCTGCTCTTCTTCCCAACAACGAGGATTCGACTGGTCCGATCTTCAAATCGGTGGTTTCAACAGCTACGGTGGCTTCAGCTTCAGTGGTTTCACCTGCCAGGATTCTTTCAAGCCAAACAACAAAAGATCGCTTCAGGCCCGTACCGGCTTCCAGGTGAGTTACCGTTGGCGTCCATGTCTCAGGAGACAAAGTTTGCTGACTGATGCCCCCAGTCCAAATGCATTCAAGGAAAAGTCAGCAAGTCAGGCGGTAGCGGTCCTTCGTTTTCTTGTGGACAGGATGACAAGTTCTCCATCACCCATCTGGATGTCTCGGTTTCATTTGACACTGATTTGGATTTCATCTTCTCTATGCCTGATGGGTCGACTTGTAAGCATACCACGCCCTGTTCGGCTGGTGGCACGACGGTGCAGAACACCCAGTGCGGCGGAGCCAAGTCGGTCACCATGCAATTGCCTCCCAGTAGTGGAAAGAAGGATTGTGATATCGGCATCCATTCCATCGGCTTCGACTGCAAACCCGGAACCACCACTTCGACCTCGGCCACGACATCGGCCACTACCACCACCTCTGCGTCTTCGGTTGGCACTACTACCGCCGTCACCACGACGGCTGCCACCACGACCACGGCATCTGTAGAAACCACCACCAGCCAAACTGGGACCAGGGAGACGGGCACCATCACCACTGGTACGACTGCGACCACAACCAGTGCAACAGGCAGCGTCACAACGACCAACGGCGAAAAGACCGGTGGAACGACGACCACCACGGCCGCAACAAGCGGCACTGAGACGACAACTGCAACCACAGGAACCGAGACCGATGTCATTACGACGGCATTCGTGGTGACGACGCTCACCACATGTCCAGTGACATTGACACACACCACCGGCACGCAGACGTCGATCGAGACCACAAACACCATCTCGACCGTGACCATCACATCCACGTCCACCGTCTGCACCAAATGCAAGACTGCGCCGCCGACCACATTGACATCGGCTACTGTGCCGACTACTACGGCGACGGAAACCGACACGAGAACGCCTGGGTCCGAGACTGTGCCGACGACGGCGACGACGGAAACGCAAACGCAAACTTCGGGTACCTCAGAGACCGTTGTACCAACGACATCGACCACCCCGTCTACTGCTACTGCTTCTTCGGTCCCGCCAACGACTGGCACCTCTACCTCTACCGAAACCAGCACAGCCGTGTCCCCACCTCCATTTGAATCATCAGCACCCTGCCCACCCGTCCTGCCCAGCTGCATGAACACCTGGCTCAGTCTCGTGCCTCACTGTTCGTCCAACAGCGACGTGAGCTGCTTCTGCCCCAGCTCCGACTTCATCTCGAACGTGCAGCAATGCGTGTCTTCGTGGGGTGGCGACGACCAAGTCATCACCGCAGCCCTGTCGTACCTGGCAGGCATCTGCGCCGACTTTGTGCCGCAAAACCCAGGCATTTGCACCGGTGTCCCTTCCACCATTACACTGGTTCCTACTCCTCCGCAGACGGTTACTGAGACTGCTACAAACGGTAACGGTCGTGGTCCAAGGCCATCTGTTCCGGTCACAAGTGCACCAGTCACCACTGTGACGTTTACCCAGACCGCTTCCGGGTCGGTGATTACTACGGCTGTTACTGTGCCGCAGGTCTCGTTTGTCACTGTTACTGCTGTTCCTACTGGTGCAGCGGGTGCAACTGGTGGTGTAAGTCGAGCTCCCCCTGCTGCTGCCAGTGTGGGCCTGGTTCCGGCGCCGAATGTCCCTGCCACGGCTACTGCTACTGCTACTGCTACTGCTACTGCTGCTGCCGGCGGTAACGGTAGTGGTAATGGTGCTGGTGCCGGTGCTGGTGCTGGAGCTGGAGCTGGAGCTGGAGCTGCCGGTTCTACTACTCCCGCTGCCATCGCCAATACAACTCCTAGCCAGACGACCTCTGGAGTCGCTGTGGCGACTTTCACTGGCGCTGCTGCGTCGACCATGGCACTTGGGTCCGGTGCCCTTGCGGGTCTCATGGGCCTGGTTGCTTTCTTGGTTTGATTCTGACCCTGAGTAAGGAGGAACTGATCCACGGTGAAAGGAAAAGTGTATCGGTACCGAGAATTGTGTGAAGGGAAGGGAAAGTCGAAGAAATCACAGCTGGATGTTGCAACAGACAAGAACGAAACGGAACAGAACAAAAGAGAAGAGAAGAGACAGACATACAACATGTAATAATGATCCTGATTACCGGGAGGGGATAGTGGTGAAGTATGTCTGTCTGTGGAAAATGTACTGTATAAAGGTGAACTGAACCGGACCAGGGAGGGGATGGAAGTAATAAGATTCACATACAATACTACATCTATGTGATATTTTCTATTTCTATTTCAGAGGTAGTATATTATTGTTCATTCGAATAGATTGAGTGTTATGATATGTACCCAGCGGATCGTTTCTATCCTCGTTGGCAAGCAAGGCCAGGATCCTGCCCGAGGTGATGTTGGTTGTAAGAGATTGGGAACCTCAATGGATTGTGGCGCATCATCCGCGGTCGCTGCCGCCCTTTAAGTTGTGGCGTCGATAATGAAGGGTATGTCGCTTTCTGGCTGTCGGTTCAGAGTGCGTGTGTGTGTATAGTGTACACTGGATATTGATATTATGTCTGCTCATGACTAGGTATTAATGATTTTGGTAGTTCAGCTGGTGTTGTGTTGATCCGGACTGGTTTATCCAAAGCAGGTCTATCTCGTTGGCTCAACCCCCTTTGTGGTCATGGTCATGGTCATGGTCATGGTCCTGATCTTTGAGTCTTTTTCTTGTGACTGTGATGAAATTGCTGATTCTTGGTGGTCTGGTCCAAAGAGAACTTAGATGTACAATGTTCCATGGTGGAAGACGCTCGATTCGACGAATAGATTAGTCTCGTGTGAGGCGAGGTGTTCTCCTTGCGAAGGTTCTGTGGGAGTGTTTCGATGCCAGCTACCTTCTCGCTTCCTGATGCACTCGCTCGTGGCACTGTATCGGGGGATTATAGTGTTCATTCCGCGCCCTTGGGTGAGTAGTTCAGAGCCAACTCCTCGCTGTGTTTCTCGTAGGTCTGACGGTATTTATTCAACAGATCCAGCGAGATCTTGGACCCGCCACAAACGATGATGACGACTTTTGTGTCTGGAAGGAAATTTGAACCCAAGTAGTGCTTCAGGCGGCCATCGTAAGCCATGGCCACACTTGCGCCACACGCCGGCTCGACCAGAAACCTCTCGTCATCCAGAAACCGCCAGCACGCCGAGGCGGCTTCTGCGTCTTCGACAATGACAGGCGTAACAGTGGATCTCTGGGCTTCTTTGAAGGCATGCTCGGACACGCGGATGGCGCCCAACGACGTAGCTATGGATGTGATGCCGGGCAAAGTTACAAGTTCGCCCTTTTGGACCGACTGGGCCAGAGAGTCTGCTCCCAGCGTTTCAACGGGCAAAACACGTACATGATTGGCCCATTTTGCTCCGGCACGGTCGATGCCTTTCACAATCCCGGAAAACAAACCACCTCCGCCGACGGAGCAGACAACGACGTCCGGGATCTCGCCGTCTGGCATTTGGGATTTGATCTCGTCGACCATGGTCGCGGCCCCATCCCAGATCGCCGGGTGGTCGAACGGGTGGATGTAGATTCCCTTTTCGCCGCGTTGCTCGGCCGTCGGGATGACTACTTCGCGTAGATACTGGTCGGCGTAGAACCAGCTGTCACCGTGCGATAAGACTTCGGCGGCTCCCGCGGCGCGCAGCTTTTCAATCGTCCGGTCGTCGGTGCTTGTTGGCACTACAACGGATGCCTTGTAGCCTAGCCGTGTGGCGGCCGTGACGCATGCGAGTCCGGCGTTTCCGCCTGACGAGGAGAAGAAGTGTAGCGGTCGTGAATCGGACGAGTCCGCCGCTTGATCACGAATCGATTGCAGCATCAGGTTCCCGATGCCTCGGGATTTGAAGGATGACGATGGTTGAAGATTCTCGAGTTTCAGAAAGATACGACTGCGGGTGCTGTCAGGGTCTGGCCGGGTGGAACAGGGGTTGTGCGGTGGAAAGGTAGGAGTGTATGCCTACTTACCATCCTGCGAGCTTTGAGAGTTCTGCTGATTCGATCAGCGGAGTCTCAATCCACGGCTGCTGAATTGCTGGCATGTTGTCGTCCGGAAAATACTGATTTCTTTCAATCATGGCAAAAGATGAATCTGTGATGATGGGTATTGAATGGTGCTATGGATTTGCCTAGCAGTTTAAGAGAAAGAAAGGTTGTATATAGTTTATCAGTAAGAAAGGTTTGAAATTCCCCAATCTGGATGGAATTGTTGTATTATTCATCGGACGCCCTGTTACATTTGATATTGTTTCATGAACGGTGGTTCGGTTGGAGCAGGTTAATTGTGGAGCCCAAGATGTCACATTGCCTACCCCGGATTGTCACTTTTGCATTAAAAGGACCGCCCGCCGCATTTCTTTGCTTGGACAAGAGGACACTTTGGGTCTGCTAGAGTTCATCGGCGCAGACTTGATCTGCTCTTCGAGACAGTACATCGGCGAAGAGTTATGGCTTGTTGCAGGTCTTCAATGTTCCAAAGGTAAGCAGCACGTGATGACTGCAGCAAACGCATCAACATTGCCAAGGCGACGTCCAAACTCAGCACGTGACCGCACGCCGAGCTCGGAGGCGTGCAGAGTTGAATGCAGAGCAGCTGGAAATACAAGCACTTTTACACGTCGCCGTTTGCGAGCTGCAATGGTGATAAAAGTCATCACACAAGTACCTGATCAGTGAGTCGACGTATGTATAATTAAGGTATGTTGACTCAGATCTAAAAAACCCCTTCGTACCGGTGATCGTGTATGCGGTTTCGTCATCGGTAAACTCGTGCGAGGCAAACGAGGGACAAAATTTTCCTGAAGCCGAGAACCGGCGATACTCCACAGTACTCGCAATACGGTGGTGCAAGTGGCTGCGGTCCCGCGCACGACGCAGCCACGGTACCAGGAGTTGCGCAGGAACAGTTGAACCGATCAGTTGAACCGATCTTGCGCTTCGGCCTCTTCAGCATTTTCCCCTCCCCACCGCTCAACTTTAACCCACATCTCGCTCTCTAACTACTGCTGCCGGTGCCACTACTAGCATTCGACCTCTCGGGCGCATCGAATCACTTTTGACTCATTTTCTGCATTTTCCTACTTTAGTTCAGACTTCACCGCCCGTGACTCCTCCTCTTGTTCACACCTCCAGCTTCTACAACCCCGTCGCCAACACAGTGCTCGCTGCCTGTTGCTTTCCTTCTTGTTTTACTTGATCAACATCCACAGACAGCTCCAGTCAATATGTGTCCCTCGGCCGATGAGACCATGACCAACGGGGTCAACGGTCACTCTAACGGCACCACCAACGGCCACTCCAATGGTACCAATGGCAGTATGTGTAGCTGCGTGACCTTCTACTTGGCGTGATACTGACTCTTTTCCAGCTCACCCCGGCTTCACTCCCATTGCAACTGCACCCCCCGCCCCTCAATCGAGAAACCCTTACATGCCTGTGGGCGACTTTCTCAGCAACGTTGGCAGATTCAAGATCATTGAGAGCACATTAAGAGAAGGCGAACAGTACGTGACATTCCCAGGTTCTGCCTCTTGTGCATTTATCGATCCTTACTGACTGCCTCGTCACAGATTCGCCAATGCCTACTTTGACACCGCTAAGAAGATCGAAATCGCCAAGGCTCTGGATGAGTTTGGCGCGGATTATATCGAGTTGACCAGTCCAGCTGCCTCGGAACAGTCTCGCAAGGACTGTGAGGCCATTTGCAAGCTCGGCCTGAAGTCCAAGATCCTCACCCATATCAGATGTCATATGGATGATGCAAGAATAGCTGTCGAGACTGGCGTCGACGGCGTCGACGTTGTTATCGGTACCTCGTCTTTCCTGCGAGAACATTCCCACGGAAAGGATATGACCTATATCAAGAACACCGCCATCGAAGTCATCGAATTCGTCAAGTCCAAGGGTATTGAAATCCGATTCTCCAGTGAAGATTCTTTCCGATCTGATTTGGTCGATCTTCTTTCTCTCTACCAAGCCGTCGACAAGGTTGGTGTCAACCGAGTCGGGATTGCTGATACCGTCGGGTGTGCTACCCCCCGACAGGTCTACGACCTCGTCCGAACTCTCCGTGGTGTCGTTAGCTGCGATATCGAGACTCATTTCCACAACGACACTGGTTGTGCCATTGCCAACGCCTACTGCGCACTGGAAGCCGGAGCCACTCACATTGACACGTCGGTCCTTGGTATCGGCGAGCGGAATGGTATCACCACCCTCGGTGGCTTGATGGCGAGAATGATCACGGCCGACCGCGACTACGTCAAGAGCAAGTACAAGCTCGAGAAGATCAAGGACATTGAGGAGTTGGTTGCCGAGGCTGTGGCTGTCAACATTCCCTTCAACAACCCTATCACCGGTTTCTGTGCTTTCACCCACAAGGCGGGTATCCATGCCAAGGCGATTTTGGCCAACCCCAGCACCTACGAGATTATAGACCCTGCCGACTTTGGCATTGGACGATACATCCACTTTGCTTCTAGACTGACGGGCTGGAACGCCATCAAGTCACGAGCACAACAGCTTCAGATCGAGATGACTGACGCTCAGTACAAGGAGGTCACCGCTGCGATCAAGAGGCTTGCTGACATCAGACCTATCGCCATCGATGACGCTGATTCGATCATCCACGCTTACCACCGTGCCGTCAAGGCGGGCAAGAAGAACCCCGGAAACGAGGTTGAACTACCCAACATGACTGAGAAGGAGAAGAAGCTTCTAGCCGAAAAGCAGCAGGAGGAACAAGTTGTTCCCGAGAAGAGGCAACTCGAGCAGACCGTCGGCGAGGAAATCTCGACTGAGCAGACGGTGAAGAAGGCTAGAACTACCGGTCTTGCTGCATAGAAGAAAAAACAGCATATGAGCTCTACCTGGGGAGTGTTGATGATACTACTATGACTTTTAAAACCGCGAAGGAAGCTCGGCGTCATTCTTTGCTATGGCTTGATTCCCAGATGTTTGTAAATAGCACGAGCTAGAGGTCGAGCTGGGCGGCTTGCGACACAAGGAGAAAAAGTGATTTCTTCATAGATGACCGAAGACGCGAATGAAACATTTACCTTGTGTGACCTTTTACGATGTGATTCGACGCGGCGCACATGTGACTGATATTGTCCTTACTAGTAGTAGAGTAGTATACCTAACGATTGGCACTGCATCGGAGGGAACTTATCGTACGAACTTGATGCGGGAAAAATGACATACAACTACCTCGGAGGTTAAACGAAATACGAGGCTGCCGGCGATCACTGGCCATGTCAAGAATCGACTGCGGAGAATAAATGATGGAACAGCAACCCACTTGACCAGGCTCACAGTCCATCATCTACCTGTACTGCGGTACTCTTTCTTCCCTTTCCATGCTTATCCGGTAGTCTGTACTTTGTCGTCCCGTGATGGGCTCCTCTCCTCTTCCCATCAGCTTGCAGAGCAAGTTCCAGAAACCAAGGGCCCTGTCCAGGTTACGAGACTATCAGGCCAACTTCAACATGTGAGGCTACTGTGCCTTGTCCAACCTCTTTCATCAAGAGCGCGCTCGAACTAACCGTTCCATTGTCACAGACTTCGAAATGTAATCTTTGCCTTGTTTATCCTGCGAATCGTGCGAAAGTCCTTCTGGTTCCTACGCGGCCATGGCATCATCGGCTCGCTTATGCTCCTGTACCGAAATGTACACAAAGCAGCGTATAAAGTGTTTCTCAACCTTCCGGGGGTGAGGTCGCAAGTGTCGCGGGAGCTGGAAAAGGCGACCAAGGAGATTGAGGAGAAACTTGTACCATCGGGACCGGGCATAAACCATTATCTGAATCTGCCCAAGGAGCCATGGACCCGTGAACAACTGCAGACGGAACTGGAGGCACTGGCATCGATGAAGAGAACGAGGTGGGAAGAAGGGAAAGTGTCTGGGGCAGTGTACCATGGCGAACAGTCCCTGATTGACATTCAAAACGATGCCATGAAGTTGTTCAGTGTGGCGAACCCGATCCACGCCGACGTGTTCCCAGCCGTGCGCAAGATGGAGGCCGAGGTGGTGGCCATGGTACTGGCCATGTTCAACGCACCCGAGTCTGGGGCCGGGACCACGACGTCCGGAGGGACCGAATCGATTCTTATGGCCTGTCTGTCCGCGCGGCAAAAAGGGTATGCAGAGCGTCGGATCCGGGAGCCGGAAATGATCATCCCTAGTACAGCCCATGCAGCATTTCACAAGGCGGCCAGCTACTTCAAGATCAAGCTACATCTCGTCGACTGTCCGGCTCCCGAGTACATGGTGGATATCAACAAGGTACGAAGACTGATCAATCCCAACACTGTTCTGTTGGTCGGGTCGGCGCCGAACTATCCACACGGCATTGTGGACAATATCCCGGCGCTCTCGAAACTCGCTGTTTCCTACAAGATTCCGTTGCACGTCGACTGCTGTCTGGGCTCGTTCATCATGCCCAACCTCTCCAAGGCTGGGTTCCCGTCTCCTTGGGCCGACGAAGGCGGTTTTGATTTTCGCCAGCCCGGTGTGACGTCCATCAGCGTGGACACGCACAAGTACGGCTTTGCACCCAAGGGCAACAGCTGTATTTTGTATCGTAACCGCCAGCTACGCGAGTACCAATACTTCATCTGTCCAGAGTGGTCGGGTGGCGTCTATGGTTCGCCCAGTATCGCGGGATCTCGACCGGGCGCCTTGATTGCCGGATGCTGGGCAAGCATGATGTCGGTGGGCGAGAAGGGCTACATTGACGCCACGCATAAGATTGTCAGCACCAAACTCACCATCGAAAATGCGATCAAGGAACATCCCGTTCTCAAGGAAACGCTGCGTGTCCTCGGCCATCCCATGGTCAGTGTGGTGGCCTTTGAGTCGATCGATCCGGCCATCTCGATCTACGATATTGCCGATGCAATGGCCCGCAAACAATGGCACTTGAACTCGCTGCAGGGTCCGCCGGGTGTCCATGTCGCCGTGACATTGCCCATGACCCGCCAAGGGGCTGTTGACACGTTGATTGAGGATTTGGTGTCTGTGGTCAAGGAGGAAAAGGACAAGGCTGTCGAGCGCATCAAGGCCGGCGGACCTATTGATAAAGGTAAAGCAAAGGGGTCGAGTGCTCAGCTTTACGGCGTCGCCGGCAGTCTTCCGGATAAGACGCTGGTGGAGAGGTTGGTCGTGGCGTACTTGGATACGCTGTATAAAGCTTGAGATTGAGACACACGAGTGTTGTTTAACAATGTTACAATGTCAACATCCCAACCATCCTCCTCGATCAATAATGGAATTTGTTCTTGTGTGTCGACGTTCATCGTTCGGTGCGGTGCGTGGAGTGTGTGACAAAGTATTACTACAACTTCGTACCCGGCCGGAGCAGGCCCAAAAAGGAAGGGCACAGGCAGTGAGCAGAGGCAAGAGCAAAAAAGATCTCAGAACAAAAAACAATCGACAGTCAGGATTCCCAAATCGTCACCGACTTTAGTACTAACTGACCGGCATTGAGCTTAAGTACCGCTAAGCGAACGGGAAGCGCTAGAGTCGACCTTATTCAGGTGTGAACTGGGCTTCCCAGTTCGCTCAGCGGTACACCACCTAATTTGGCTGGGTAGGTTAGGTACCTTCGTGCATTTGAATCTCAATTGTATCAAATTGTTTTGGTAGTGTCTGCAAGCCCACTGCAACGCGTAACAGACAAAGGCTGGTCGAATGGCTCACGGCATCTTGTAGCGTGCCAGTGCTGAGAGGCGGCAGGATCCGAAATTTAACGTCGGCCTGAGGGTGGTTCTGAAGTCTCCTTCTTGGTCTTTTTGGTGATTGATAACCCTAGCTAAATAACATGGCAATACTATCACGAATACCGATTACTAACTATTCGACAACTTAGTAGGTTCCCTTAGCTTTTCGCCGGATAGAGCTACCTTGAAGAGATAACTTGAAACTACTAGGTACGCCCCATATAAGAGAGCTTTTCTTCTCTCACACTTTGATAACTCACTCTTAAATTAAGGAGTACCTAATACTAATTACTAAACTTGAAGATCTTATTGCTATACTTTATCTATACTGAGGGCTAACCTACGCCACTGCATAGCCTAACTTTATCTATAGCGCTATAGGGAATAGGTTAAAGGTTCCATAAATTCTTAGGAAATAAACCTGTCGTCATATCTCGTTACATAATCGGTAGACTAGCTAGATATAAGGCTAAGACGTTAATTCCTAAAATATGCCACATTTTTGCCGATGTGCCACTGGCAGTGATTATAGGATCTCTAGGAATATAGTACGCCTTATACGTCTATCTATACTAAGATACCGAAACCGCTTTAGCGAAGGAGACTAAACTAAATCCAGCCTCTATAATTAGATACGACAGAGCACTCTTGAGGAGACAGAGCCTGTACCTATTATTCGGCATGTGAAAGAGGGCTTGTTCCTCGATGCCGATGGCCTATTGGGTCGCCGGTAGTACCCGTGTGCACTGATTTTCTCTGTTGCTGCTACTCGAGTAACTGGGCTGTATGTTTCTGACATTACATGGTGCAGATGGATAGACTTCTATGGGCAAGATTAGTGAAGAGGTATTCGGGGCGTTCGCACTAGCTTTCTGGGAGCTATAGCAAGCCCTCTCAGTAAAGTCCTCAGTAAAGTCCTCAGTAAAGTCCTTAGTAAAGTCCTCAGTAAAGTCCTCAGCAAAGTCCTCAGCAAAGTCCTCAGCAAAGT